>NC_083420.1:72762698-73069929 GCF_020745735.1 Hemiscyllium ocellatum | reverse complement strand
TGCTCTAAAACTGGGACCCTGCTGCCCCTCTAAGCCTAGGATATGTTGCTCTATAACATGGGGTCTTGCACCCCTCTAACATGAGCATCTGTTGCACCAAAACCTGGAGTCTTGTTGCCCGTCTAACCTGAGAATGTGTTGCATTATAACCTGGGCTCCTGTGCCCCCCCCCAACCTGAGGATCTGTTGCACTGCAAACTGGTGTCCTCCCGCAACTCTAATCTGAGGATGTGTTGTTCTATAACCTGCGGTCCTGCAGCCCATTCTACCTGAGGATCTGTTGCACCATAACCTGGTATCCTGCTGCCTCTCTAATCTGAGGATCTGTTGCACAATAAATTATGGTCACGCTACTACTCTAATCTGAGGATCTGTTGCACT
Source organism: Hemiscyllium ocellatum (assembly GCF_020745735.1). Taxonomy (NCBI): domain Eukaryota; kingdom Metazoa; phylum Chordata; class Chondrichthyes; order Orectolobiformes; family Hemiscylliidae; genus Hemiscyllium; species Hemiscyllium ocellatum. The sequence continues at coordinate 73,069,548 of NC_083420.1, read as the reverse complement.
ATAACCTGGGGTCGTGCGGCCTTTCTAACCTGAGTTTCTGTTGCAATGCACCCTGGTGTCCTGACGCGCCCTAACGTGAGGATATGTTGCATTATAAGCTGAGTCTGCTGCCACTCTAACGTGAAGATTTGTTCCACGATATCCTCGGTTCCTGCTGCCTGTCTAAACTGAGGGTCTGTTGCACTATAACCTGGGGTACTGCTGTCCCTCTAAACTGACGATCTGCAGCACCAAAACCTGGAGTCCTGTTGCCCGTCTAACCTGAGGATCTGTTGCACCATAATCTGGGGTCCTGCTGCCCCTCTAACCTGAGGATCTATTGCACGATAAACAGGGGTCCTACTGCCACCCTAACCTGAGCATCCCAACCACTATATCCTGGGGTCCTGCTGTCCCTCCAACCCGAGGATCTGGTGCACGATAACCTGGGGTCCTGCCGCCCCTCGAACCTCAGAATCAGTTGCACTATTATCTGGGATTCTGATGAACCTCGAACATGAGGATTTGTTTCACTATAACCTGCGGTCTTCCTGCCCATCTAACCTGAGGATCTGTTGCACTAAAACCTGGGGTCCTGCTGCCAATCTAAGTTGAGCATCTGTTGCACTATAACCTGGGGTCTTGCAGTCCCTCTAACATGAGGATCGGTTGCACTAATACATGGGTCCTGTTACCCGTCTAACCTGAACATCTGTTGCACTGTCACCTGGGGTCCTTCTGCATTTCTAAACTGGGGTCCTGCTGCCCCTCTAAACTGAGGACGAGTTGCACTATAACCTGGGGTCCTGCTGAAGCTCTAACCTGAGGATTTGTTGCACTAAATCTTGGGGGACAGCTGGCACTCTACTCTGGAGTTTTGCTGTATCTCTAACCGGGAGTCCTGCTACTCCTCAACTATGCAATCCTGCTGCCCCACAAATCTGGATCCTACTGCAGGTTTCAGCTGGGTTCGTGGGGTTCTGCTGCCTTTCTAAGTGGTGTTCTGCTGCAGATCTAATCTTGGGTTCTTCTGCCTCTCTAACCTGGGCCTCTGCAGCCCATTTTACCTGAGGATCTGTTGCACCATAATCTGGGGTACTGCTGCCCCTCTTACCTGCAGATCTTTTGCACTAAAACCTGGTGCCCTTCTTCCCGTCTAACCTGAGGATCTGTAGCAATATATGCTGAAGGCATGCAGCCCCTCTAACCTGAGGATCTGTTGCTCTATTACCTGCGATCTTGATGCTCCTCTCACCTCAGGATCTGTTGGATTGGAAACTGGGCTCCTGCTTCCCCTCTTTCCTGAGCTCCTGTTGCACTATAACCTGGGGTCATGCTGAACCTCTAATCTGTGGATCAGGTGCACTAAATCCTGGGGTCCTGCTGCCCCTCTAACCTGGAGTTTTGCTGTATCTTTAACCAGGAGTCCTGCTGCTCCTCTACCATGGGGTCCTGCTGCCCCATCAAATTGGATCCTACTGCAGGTCTCAACTGGGTTCGTGGGGTTCTGCTGCACACTCTAATGTGGTGTTCGGCTGCCGGTCTAACCTTGCATTCTGCTGCCCCTCTAACGTGAGGTCTAGCTACCTCGCTAACCTGGGGATCTGCAGCCCATCTTACCTGAGAGTCTGTTGCACTATAAACCTGGGCTCCTGCAGCCCCCTAACCTGTACATCGGTTGCACTATTACCTGGGATCCTGATGCCCCTCTAACCTGAGGATGAGTTGCACTATAACCTGGGGTCCCTCTTCCCCTCTGACCTGAGGATCTGTTGCACTATAACGTGAGGTTCTTCTTTACTCTAACCTGAGGGTATGTTGCCATATAACCTGTGGCTCTGATTCCGCCTAACCTGAAGATCTGTTACACTATACCCTGTGCTCCTTCTTCGCCTCTAACCTCAGGATCTGCTGCAAAATTACCTGGGTTCTTGCTACCCTTCTAACATGGTGATTTGTTGTACTACAACTGGGACCCTGCTGCCCCTCTAAGCCTAGGATCTGTTGCTCTATAAAATGGGGTCTTGCACCCCTCTAACATAAGCATCTGTTGCACCAAAACCTGGAGTCTTGTTGCCGTCTAACCTGAGGATGTGTTGCATTATAACCTGGGCTCCTGTGGCCCCACTAACCTGAGGATCTGTTGCACTACAAACTGGTGTCCTCCCGCACCTCAAATCTGAGGATGTGTTGTTCTATAACCTGCGGTCCTGCAGCCCATTCTACCTGAGGATCTGTTGCACCATAACCTGGTATCCTGCTGCCTCTCCAATCTGAGGATCTGTTGCACAATAAATTGTGGTCATGCTACTACTCTAACCTGAGTCTCTGTTGCACTACACCTTGGGGTGCTGACGCCCTCTAACGTGAGGATCTGTTGCATTATAAGCTGAGTCTGCTGCCACTCTAACGTGAAGATTTTTTTCACGATATCCTCGGTTCCTGCTGCCCGTCTAAATTGAGGGCCTGTTGCACTATAACCTGGGGTACTGCTGTCCCTCTAAACTGACGATCTGCAGCACCAAAACCTGGATTCCTGTTGCCCGTCTAACCTGAGGATCTGTTGCACCATAATCTGGGGACCTGCTGCCTCTCTAATATGAGGATCTGTGGCATTATAACCTGGTGTATTTCTTCCCTCTAACCTGAGGATCTGTTGAACTATACCCTGGGTTCCTGACGCCCCCTAACCTGAGGATCTGTGGCACTATAACCTGGGGTCCAACTGCCCCTCTAACCTGAGGATCTGTTGTACTAAAACCTGGTGTCCTTCCTCCCCTCTAACCTGAGGGTCTGTTGCACTATATGCTGGAGGCCTGCCGCCCCTCTAACCTGAGGATCTATTGCACTATAACCTGGGGACCTTCTTCCCCTCCAACCTGAGGATCTGTAGCACTATTACCTGTGATCCTGATGCCCCGCTAACGTTAGGATCAATTACACTATAACCAGGGTCTTGCTGAATGTCTAACATGAGGATCTGCTGCACTATAACCAGGGGTCCTTCTTCCCCTCTAACCTGGGGATCTGTTGAACTATTGCCTGGGAGCCCGATGCCCCTCTAAGCTTAGGATCTGTTGCACTGAAAACTGTGATCCTTCTTCCCCTCTGACCTGAGTACCTATTGCACTCTAACCTGGGGTCCTTCTTCCCCTCTAACCTGCGGACCTGTTGCACTGTAACCTGGGGTCCTGTTGTCCCTCTAACCAGAGGATCTGTGCCACTCTATCGTGGGGTCCTGAGGGCCCTCCAATCTGATGGTCTATTAATCTATAACCTGGAGTTGACCTGCTCCTTTCACCTGAGGATCTGTTGCTCTATAAACTGGGGTCTTGCTGCCGTCTAATCAGAGGATCTCTAGGTCTGTAACCTGGGGTCTTGCTGCCTTCTAACCTGAGGAACTGTTGCACTATAACCTGGGGTCTTGCAGCCCCTCTAACATGAGGATGCGTTGCACTAAAATCTGGAGTCCTGCTGCTCGTCTATCCTGAGGATCTGTTGCACTATAACCTGAAGTCAGGCTATCCCTCTAACCTGACGATCTGTTACACCATAACCTGGGATCCATCTGTGCCTCTAACCTGGGATCTTGCAGCCCCACTAAACTGAGGACGTGGTGCACTATAACCTGGGTTCATCCTGTGCCTCTAACCTGAGGATGTGTTTCACTATAACCTGGGGTCCTGCTGCCCCTCGATCCTGAGGATGTGTTGCAGTATAACCTGGAATTATCTTGCCCCTCTGACCTGAGGACTTTTGCACCATAACCTGGGGTCCTGCTGTCCCTCTAACCAAAGATTCTGTTGCACTATAACCTGGGGTCCTTCTTCCCTCTAACATGAGGATCTGTTGCACTATTCCCTGGGGTCCTGATACCCACTAATCTTAGGATCTGTTTGACTATAACGTGGGGCCCTGCTACCCCTCTAACGTGAGGATCTGTTACACTATTCTGGCGTCCTGCTGCCCCTCTAACCCGTGGATCTGTTGCACTATAAACTGGCATCCTGCTGCCCCTCTAATCTGAGTATCTGCTGCACTATAACCTGGTGTACCGCTGGCCCTCTAACCTGAGCATCTCTACCACTATATCCTGTGGTCCTGCTGCCCCTCCAACCGGAGGTTCTGTTGCACTATATCCTGGGATGCTGATGTTACGTGACTATCTGTTGCACTGCAAACTGTTGTCCTTCTGCAAAATTAACCTGGTGTCTAGCTGACTCTGTAACATGACGATATTCTGCTTTATAAAAAAGGGGTCCTGCTGAGGCTCTAACCTGCGGATCCGTTGCACTATAACCTGTGGTCCGGCTGCCCTCCAACTTGAGGATCTGTTGCACTATAGCTTGGGCTTCCTGCTGTCATTCCAACCTGACGATCTGTTGCACTGTAACCTGGCGTCCTTTTGTACTTCTGACCTGATGTCCTGCTTCCCCTCTAACCTGAGGATGTGTTGCAATTTAACCTGGTGTACTGCTGCCTCTCTAACATGAGGATCTGTTGCACTATAAACTGGGGTCCTGATGAATCTCTAACCTTAGGGTCTGTTCCACTATAACCTGGGGTTCTGCTGCCCATCGAACCAGGTGGATCTATTGCACCATAACCCGGGGTCCTGCTGCCTCTCTAAACTGAGGATCTATTGCACTATAAGTAGGGGTCCTGCTGTCCCACCAACCTGAGGATCTGTTTCACTATATCTGAGGCTCCTGTTGGCCCTCTTATCTGAGGATCTGTTGCACTACAAGCTGCGGCCTTGCTGCCCCTCTGACATGAGGATCTGTTGCGCTAAAACCTGTGGTGCTGCTGCCCCTTTTACCTGAGGATCTGTTGCACAATAAGCTGCGGTACTGCTGCCACTCTAACCTGAGGATCTGTTGCACTATAACCTGGGTCCTGCTGTCCCACCAACCTGAGTATCTGCTGCATTGTATCCTCGGGTCCTGCTTCCCCACTAACCTGAGGACCTGTTGCACTATAACCTGTAGTCCTGCTGCCCCTCTTACCTGACAATCTGTTGCACAGTAACCAGGGGTCCTTTGGCATCTCTAAACTGGGGTCCTGCTTACCCTCTAACCTAAGGATGAGTTGCACTATAACCTGGGGTCCTGCTCTACCTCTAACCTGTGGATCTGTTGCACTAAATCCTGGGGTCCTGCTGCCCCTTTAACCTGGAGTTTTGCTTTATCTCGAACCGGGAGTCCTGTTGCTCCTCTACCATGGGGTCCTGCGGTCCCACCAATCTGGATCATGCTGCAGGTCTCAACTGGGTTCGTGGGGTTCTGTTGCCACTCTAATGTGCTGTTCTGATGAAGGTATACTCTTGGGTTCTGCTGCCCCTCTAACATGGTGGTCTTGCTGCCCCGATAGCCTGGGGATCTTCAGCCCATCTTTCTTGAGAATCTGTTGCACTATTACCTGGGGTCCTGCTGCCCCACTAACCTGAGGACGTGGTGCACTATAACCTGGGTTCATCCTGAGCCTCTAACCTGAGGATGTGTTTCACTATAACCTGGGGACCTGCTGCCCCTCGAAGCTGAGGATGTGTTGCACTATAACCTGGAATTATCTTGCCCCTCTAACCTGAGGATCTGTTGCACCATAACCTGGGGTCCTGTTGAACCGCTAACCTGAGGATCTGTTGCACTATAAACTCGGGTGCTGCTGCCTCTCGGACATGAGGATCTTTTGCACTCGATCCTGGGGTCCTGCTGTCCCTCTAACCTGAGATTCTGTTGCACTATTCCCTGGGGTCCTGATACCCACTAATCTTAGGATCTGTTGCACTATAACTTGGGGCCCTGCTTCCTCTCTAACGTGAGGATCTGTTCCACTATTCTGGCGTCCTGCTACCCCTCTAACCTGTGAATCTGTTGCACTATATCCTCGGGTACCGCTGTCCCTCTATAATGAGGATCTGTTGCACTATAACCTTGGTTCCTCCTGACCCTTTAACCTGATGATCTGTTGCACCATTACCGAGTGTCCTGTTGTTCCTCTAACCCCACGATGTGTTGCACTGTAACCTGAAATCCTGCTGCACCTCAAATCAGGGTCCTGCTGCCCCTCTGACCTGTATATCAGTTGCACTCTATCCAAGGATCCTGTTGCCACTCCAACCTGAGGATCTGTTGCACTATAATCTGGGGTCCTCCTGCCCATTTAACCTGAGGATCTGTTGCACTATAATCTTTTTTCTGCTGCCCGTCGAACGTGACGATATATTGCACTGCAAACCGGAGTCCTTCTGCACCACTCTCCTGGTGCCCTGCTGACTCTGTAACTTGACGATCTGCTGCACTATAACCTGGGATCCTTCTTTCCCTCGAACCTGAGGATCTATTGCACTAACCTGGGGTCCTTCTTCCCCTCTAACTTAAGGATGTGTTCCACTATTTCCTGTGGCCCTTCTGCCCCTCCTACCTGAGGATCTGTTGCACCATAACTTGGGGTCCTGCTGCCCTCTAAACTGAGGATGTATTGCTCTACACACAGGGGGCCTGCTACCCCTCTAACCTGAGGATCCCTACCACTATATCCTGTGGTCCTTTTGCCCCACCAACCTGTGGAACTGTTGCACTTTATCCAAGGCTTCTGCTGCCCCTCTTACCTGAGGATCTGTTGCACTATAATCTGGTGTCCTTCTACCCCTCTTACCTGACGCTCTGTTGCATTATATGCTGGAGGGCCGCAGCCCCTGTAACCTGAGGATATATTGCACTGTAACCCGGAGTCCTTCTTCCCCTCTAACGTGAGGATCAGTTACACTACTACCTGGGATGCTAATGCCCCTGTAACCTGAGGATTTGTTGTCCTGGACCCTCGGGTCCTTATTCCCCTATATCCTGAGTATCTGTTGCACCATAACCTGGGGTCCTGCTGCCACTCCAACCTGAGCATCTCTACCACTATATCCTGTGGTCCTCCTGCCCCTCCAACAGGAGGTTCTGTTGCACTATAACCTGGGATGCTGATGTGACGTGACTATCTGTTGCACTGCAAACTGGTGTCCTTCTGCACAACTAACCTGGTTTCCAGCTGACTATGTAACCTGATGATCTGCTGCACTATAAATAGGGGTCCTGCTGAGGCTCTAACCTGCCGATCCGTTGCACTATAACGTGTGGCCCTGCTTCCCCTCCAACTTGAGGATCTGTTGCGCTATAGCCTGGGCTTCCTGCTGTCATTCCAACCTGGCGATCTGTTGCACTGTAACCTGGCGTCCTTTTGCACCTCTGACCTGATGTCCTGCTACCCCTCTAACCTGAGGATGTGTTGCAATTTAACCTGGGGTCCTGCTTCCCCTCTAACCTGAGGACTTGTTGCACTATAATCAGGCCCCTCGAACCTGAGGATCTGTACCACTACAAACCGGGGTCCTTCTGGATTGCTCACCTAAGGATCTTTTGCACTATAACCTGTGGCCCTGCTGGCCCTCTTACCTGTCGATCTCTTACATTGTAACCTGTGGTCCTGCTGTCCCTGCAACCTGAGGATCTGTTGCATTTGTATCTGGGCTTCCTGCTGTCCCTCCAACCTGATGATCTGTTGCACTATAACATGGGGTTCTTCTGCATCTTTAACCTGGAGTCCTGCTGCCCCTTTACCTGAGGATGTGTTGCACTAAAACCTGGGGTCCTGCTGCCCCTCGAACCTAAGGATCTGTTGCACTATACCCTGGGATTCTCCTGCCCTTCTAACCTGGGGATTTGTTGCACCATAACCTGGAGTCCTGCTGAACCTCGAACCTGAGGATATGTTTCGGTATAAACTGGGTTCCTGCTGCCACTCTAATCTGAGGATCTGTTGTACTATAACCTGCCGTCCTGCTGCCCAACTAACCTGAGGATCTCTTGCACTGTCACCTGGTTTCCTTCTTCCACTCTAAACTGAGGTTCGGTTGTACTATACCTTTGGGTCCACCTTCCCTTTAAGCTGAGGCTCTGTTGCACCAAAGCCTGGGGTCCGGATGCCCACTAACCTGAGGATCTATTGCACTATAACCAGGGGTTCTGCTGCCCCTCAAACCTGACGTTGTGTTGCACTGTACCCTGTTTACTGCCACACCTCTAATCTGCGGTCCTGCTGCCTCTCTATGCTGAGGACATGTTGCACGATATCCAAGGATCCTGGTGCCCCTCCAATCTGAGGATCTGTTGCACAATAGCCTTGCGTCCTCCTGCCCCTTTAGCCTGAGAATCTGTTGCACGATATCCTGGTGTCTTGCTGTCCCTCTGACGTGATGACCTGTTGCACTGAAACCTGGAGTCCTGCTGCACCTCTATCCTGGTGTCCTGCTGACCCTAAAACCTGAAGATCTATTGCACTGTAAACTGGGGTCCTGCTAAACCTCTAACCTGAGGATTTGCTGCACGATGTCCTGTGGTCCTGCTGCCCCACTATGCTAAGGATCGGTTTCACTATATCCTGGGTTCCTGCAGCCACTACAATCTGGAGCTTTTCTGTTGCCCTCTCTGTGATTCATGCTGCTCCTCTACCGGGGGACTTGCTGCCCCACCAACTTAGATTCTTCTGTCCCTCTTACCCGAGGATCTGTTGCACGGTAACCTACGGTCCTGATGCCCCTCGAACCAGAGGATCTATTGCACTATTACCTGGGATCCTGATGCCAATCTAGCCTGAGGATCTGTTGCGTAGTAACCTGCGCTCCTTCATCCCTCTAACCTGAGGATCTGTTGCACTATAAACTGGGGTCCTTCTGAACCTCTAACCTGAGGATCTGTTGCACTATAGCCTGGGGTTCTTCTGCACCTCTAACCTGGAATTCTGCTGCCCCTAGAACCTGAGGATGTGTTGCACTAAAACCTGGGATCCTGCTGCCCCTTGAACCTGAGGATGTGTTGCACTATAGCCTGGAATTCTCCTGCGCCTCTAACCTGTGGTTTTGCTGTAGCTCTAACCGGGAGTCCTGCCGCTCGTCTACTATGAGGTCCTACTGCCCCACCAACCTGGATCCTGCCGCAGGTCTCAACTGGGGTCGTAGGTTTCTGCAACATACCCTGGGGCTCTGCTGCCCCTCTAACCTGAGGATCTGTTGCAGTATAGACTGGTGTCCTGCTGCCTTTCTAACCGGAGGATCTCTTGCACTGTAATCTGGAATTTTTCTGGCCGTCTAACCCACAAATCTGCTTCACCATAACCTGCGGTCCTGCTGAACCTCTAACCTGAGGATGTGTTGCACTATAAACTAGGTCATGCTGCCCCTCTAACCTCAGGATCTGTTGCACTATAACCAGGTGTCCTGCTGCCCCTCTAACCTGAGGGTCTGTTACACTATTCCCTGGGGTCCTGATGCCCCCTAAGCTGAGTACCTGTTGCTCTATAACCTGGTGCTCTGCTGCCCCTCTAACATGAGGATCTGCTCCACTGTATCCTGTGGTCCTGCTGCTCCTCTCACCTGAGGATTGGTTGCACGATGTCGTAGGGTCCTGCTGCCTCTCTAACCTGAGGATCCGTTGCGCTATAACCTGGGGTCCTGCTGCCCCTCTAATATGCGGATCTGTCGTACTATAACCTGGGGTTCTTTTGCCCCTCCAACCCGAGGATCTGTTGCACTATAACCTGGGGTCCTGCTGCCCTTCAAACCTGAGGTTCTGTTGCACATTATCCTGTGGCCCTTCTTCCCTCTAACCTGAGGATCTGTTGCACTATCCCCGCGGGTCATGATGCTCCTTAACCTGTGGATCTGTTGCTCTATAACCTGGAGTCCTGCTGCCCCTCTAACCTGAGGATCATTAGATTTTTTTTTTTGATTAGACTTACAGTGTGGAAACAGGCCCTTCGGCCCAACAAGTCCACACCGACCCGTCGAAGCGCAACCCACCCATACCCCTACATTTACCCCTTACCTAACACTACGGGCAATTTAGCTTGGCCAATTCACCTGACGTGCACATCTTTGGACTGTTGCACTATAACCTGGGGTCATGCTGCCTTGCTAACCTGATTATCTAATGCAGTATAACCTGGGGTCCTTCTGCCCCTTTAACATGAGAATCTGTTGCACTATAACCTGGTGCCCCGCTGTCCATCTAACCTGACAATCTGTTGTACTGTAACCGACGGCTCTGCTGCATGATAAACTGGGGTCCTGCAGAACCTCTAACCTGAGGATCTTTTGCAAAATATCGTGGGTTCCTGCAGCCTCGCCCCACAACCTGAGGATCTGTTGCACCATAATCTGGGGCCCTGCTGCCCCTCTAACCTGGAGTTTTGCTGTGCCTCTATCCGTGATTCCTGCTGCTCCTTTACCAGGGGGACTTGCTTCCCCACCAACTTATATTCTGCTGCAGGTCTCAACTGGAGTTGGGGTTTTCTGCTGCCAAACTAATGTGGGGTTCTGCTGCAGATCTGTACTTGTGTTCTTCTGCCACTCTAACCTGGGTTCTTGCTGCCCTTCTAACCTGGAGTCCTGCTGCACATCTTACCTGAGGATCTGTTGCACGGTAAACTATGGTCGTGCTGCCCCCTCTAACCTGGGGATATGTTGCACTATTACATGGGATACTGATGCCCCTCTAACCTAAGGATCTGTTGCACTATAACCTGGGGTCCTTCTTCCCCTCGAACTTTAAGATCTGTTGCACTTTTACCTGGGATCCTGATGCCCATCTAACTTGAGGATCTGTTGCACTGTAACCTGGGGACCTTCTTCCCTCTAACCTGAGGATTTGTTGTTGTATAACCTGGGGTCCTTCTTCCCCTACAACCTGAGAAGCTATTGCACAATAACCTGGAGTCCTGTTACCCCTCGAACCTGAGGATATGTTGCACTACAACCTGATGTCCTCCTTCCCCTCTAACTTGTGGATCTGTTGCACTATATACTGGAGGCCTGCTACCTCTCTAACCTGACAATGTGTTGCTCTCTAACCTGGGGTCCTGCTGCACCTCTAATTTGTGGTCCTGCTGCCTTTCCAACTTGAAGATCTGTTGCATTATAACCTGGAGTCATCCTGCCCCTTTAATCTTAGGATTTGTTGCATTATAAACATGGTGTCCTGCTGTCCCTCTAACGTGACGATGTATTGCAGTGAAACCTGGTGGCCTGCTGCACATCCAACCTGGTGTCCTGCTTACCCTGTAACCTGAGGATCTGCTGCAATTTCATCTGGGGTCCTGGTGAATCTCTAACCTGTGGATCTGTTGCACGTAACCTGTGGCCTGGCTGCCTCTGTAACTTGAGGATCTGTTGCACTTTTGCCTGGGCTTCCTGCTGTCTGTCCAACCTAACGATCTGTCGCATTGTAACCTAGGGTCTTCCTGCAACCTCTAAACTGGGGTCCTGCTGTCCTTCTAACCTGATGATGTGTTGCACAGTAACCTGGGTTCCTGCTGCCCCTCTAACCTGAGGACCTGTTGCACTATAACGTGGAAGTCTCCTGCCCCTCTTACCTGATGATCTGTAGCACCATAACCTCGGGTCTTGAGGAACCTCTAACCTGAGGTTCTTAAGCACTATAATATGAGGTCATGCTGCCCCCCTCACCTGAGGATGTGTTGCACTATAACCTGGTGCCTGCTGCCACTCCATCCTGAGGATCTGTTGCACTATATGTTGGGATCCTGCGGCCCACAAACGTGAGGATCTGTTGCACCATAGCCTGGGGTCCTTTTGCACCTCTAACCTGAGGATCTGTTGTACTATAAACTGGAGTCCTGCTGCCCGTCTATCCTGAGGATCTGTTGCACCATACCTGTGGTCTTCTGGAACCTCTAACCTGAGGTTCTTAAGCACTATAATCTGAGGTCATTCTGCCCCCCACCTGAGGATGTGTTGTACTATATTTAGATTAGACTTACAGTGTGGAAACAGGCCCTTCGGCCCAACAAGTCCACACCGACCCACCGAAGCGCAACCCTCCCATACCCCTACATTTACCCCTACCTAACACTACGGGAAATTTAGCATGGCCAATTCACCTGACCCGCACATCTTTGGACTGTGGGAGGAAACCGGAGCACCCGGAGGAAACCCACGCAGACACGGGGAGAATGTGCAAACTCCACACAGTCAGTCGCCTGAGTCAGGAATTGAACCCGGGTCTCTGGCGCTGTGAGGCAGCAGTGCTAACCACTGTGCCACCGTGCCGCCCTGTTGGGATCCTGCAGCCCACAAACGTGAGGATCTGTTGCACCATAACCTGGGAACCTTTTGCACCTCTAACGTGAGGATCTCTTTCACGACATTCTGGGGTCCTGCTGCCCCACCAACCAGAGGATCAGTGACACTTTAACCTGGAGTTCACCAGCCCCTCGAACCTGAGTATCTATTGTTCTGTAACCTGGGGTCTTGCTGCCCTCTCACCTGAGGATCTGTTGCACTACATCCTAGTGTCCTGCAGCCCTTTAAACTGAGGATCTGTTGCACCATAACCTGGGGTCCGGTTGTCCCTCTAACCTGAGGATCTGTTGCACTATAACCTGGGGTCATTCTTCCCTCTAACCTGACGATCTGTTGCACTATAACCAGGTGTCCTGCTGCCCCTCTAACATGAGGTTCTGTTGCACTATAACCTAGGGTACTTCTTGCCTCTAACCTCAGGATCTGTTGCACTCTTACTTAGTGTCCAGATGCCATCTAACCTGAGTATATGTTGCACTAATACCTGGTGCTCCGCTGCCCCTCTAACTTGAGGATCTGTTACACTATATCCTGGGGTCCTGCTGCCCCTCTAACGTGAGGATGTGTTGCACTATAACCTGGGGTACAGCTGTCCCTCTAACATGAGGGATCTGTTGCACTGTAACCTGGGATCCTGCTCACCTCTAATCTGGGGTCCTGCTGCCCCTCTAACCTGAGGAACTGTTGCACTCTATCCTGTGGTCCTGCTGTCGCTGTATTGTGGCAATCTGTAGCACTGAAACCTAGGGTTCTGCTGCATCTCTAATCGGGTGTCCTGCTGACCCTGTAACCTGAGGATCCGCTACAGTATAAACTGCGATCCTGCTGAACCTCTAACCTGAGGATCTGTTGCACTATAACCTGTAGTTCTGCTGCCCCTCTAAACTAAAGATCTCTTGCATTTTTATCAGGGCTTCCTGCTGACCCTCCTACCCGACGATCTGTTGCAGTGTAACCTTGGGTCCTTCTGCAACTATAAGCTGGTGTCCTGCTTCCCCTCTGACCTGAGGATCTGTTGCACTATAACGTGGAATTCTCCTTCCCCTCTAACCAGAGAATCTGCCGCACTATAAACTGTGGTCCTGCTGACACTCAAACCTGAGAATCTGTTGCACTATAACCTGGAATTCTCCTGCCCCTCTAACCTGAGGATCTGTTGCACCATAACCTGGGGTCCTGCTGCCACTCTAACCTGAGGATCTGTTGTACTGTATCCTGACGGCCTTCATCCCTCGAACCTGAGGATCTGTCGCACTATTCCCGAGGGTGATGATTCCCCCTAGAATGTTGATCTGTTGCACTATATCCTGTGGTCCTGATGATCCTCTATCCCGAGGATCTGCTCCACTATATCATGTGGTCCTGCTGACCCTCTATCATTAGGACCGATTGCACTATAACCTGGGGTCCTGCTGCCCCACTAACCTGAGGATCTGTTGCAGTATAACCTGGGGTCCTCCTGCCACTCCAACCTGAGAATCTGTTGCACTTTAACCTGGTGTCCTGCTGTCCATCTAACCTCTCGATCTGTTGCACTCTAACCTAGGATCCTGCTGCACCTCTAACCTGGGGTCCTTCTGCCCCTCTAACCTGAGGATCTGCTGTACCATATACTGGGGTCCTGCTCAACCTCCAACCTGAGGATGTTGCACTATATACTGTGATCCTGCTTCCCCTCATACCTGAGGATCTGTTGCATGGGAAGCTACGGTCCAGCTGCACCTCGAACCTGAGGATCTGTTGCACGGTAACCTGGACTCCTTCTTTCCTCTGAACTGAGGATCTGTTGCACTATAAACTGGGGTCCTTCTGAACCTCTAACCTGTGGATCTGTTACATTATAACCTGTGGTCCTGCGGTCCCTCTAACGTGAGGATCTGTTGCACTTGTATCTGGGCTTCCTGTTGTCCCTCCAAACTGATGACCTGTTGCACTATAGCCTGGAATTCTCCTGCCCCTCTAACCTGATATACTATTGCACTATAACCTGGGGTCCTACTGAACCACTAACCTGAGGATCTGTTGCACCATAACCCTGGGGTCCTGCTGGACCTCTAATCTGAGGATATGTTTCAGTATTAACTACGGTCTTGCTGCCACTCTAACCTGTGGATCTGTTGCACTATCCCCTGGGGTCCTGATGCCCCATAAACTGTTGATCTGTTGCATTATAACGTGGAGTCCTGCTGCCCCTCTAACCTGAGGATTGGTTGCACGATAACCTGGGGTGCTCCCGCCCCTGTAACCTGAGAGTCTGTTGCACTATAACCTAGTGTGCTGCTGTCCCGTAACCTCACGATCTGTTGCACTGTAATCTAGGGTCCCGCTGAACTTCTAACCCGGGGCCCCGCTGCCCTTCTAACATGAGGTTCTGCTGCACCATAAACTGGGGTCCTGCTGAACGTCCAATCTGAGGATCTGTTGCACGATATCCTGTGTTCCTGCAGTCCCTCCAAACTGAGGATTTGATGCACTATATTCTGGGGTCCTGCTGCCCCTCTGACCACGAGTTTTGCTGTAGCTCCATCCATGATTCCTGCTGCTCCACTACCAGTGGGGCTAGCTACCCCTTTAACCTAAGGATTCTGCTGCCAGTCTCAACTGGAGTTGTGAATTTCTGCTGCCACTCGAAATTGAGATTCTGCTGCAGATCCAAACTTGGTTTCGGCTGCCCCTCTAACGTGGAGTCTTACTGCCCATTTAACCTGGGGTTCTGCTGCCCCGCTTGCCTGGCTATCTGTTACACTATTACCTGGGATGCTGATGCCCATCTAACCAGAGGATCTGTTGCACAGTAACCTGGGGTCGTTCTTACCTCTAACCTGAGGATCTGTTGCACTATAATCTGGGGTCCTGTTGCCTCTGGAACCTGAGGATATGTTGCACTACAACCTGGTGTCCTTCTTCCCCTTTAACCTGAGTATCTGTTGCACGATATGCTGGAGGCCTGTAGCTCTCCAACCTGATAATCTGTTGCACCATAACCTGGAGACCTGTTTCCCCTCTAACCTGAGGATTTGTTCCACTATATCCTGGGGTCCTGCTGCCCTGCAACCAGAGGATCTGTTGCACTATAACCTGGAATTCACTTGCCCCTCTGACCTGAGGAAATGTTGATCTGTAACCTGGGGTCTTGCTGCCCTCTAACCAGATGATCTGTTGCACTGTATCCAGGGCTCCTGCTGCCCCCCTAACCTGAGGATCTGTTGCAGTATAAACTGGGGTCCAGCTGCCCCTCTAACTTGAGGATCTGTTGCACTATAACTTGGGATCCTGCTGCCCCCCTAACCACAGGATTTGTTGCACTACAACCTGGTGTCCTCCTGACCCTCTAATATGAGGAACTGTTGCACAGTAAGCTGGGGTGCTGCTGCACCTCCAAGCAGAGGATCTGTTGCACTATAACCTGTTGAAGTATAACCACAATAACACTTCTATGCAGTCAGGGTTCCCTGATTAAAACAGGTTAACAGCCCCAAACAGACAACTCATACTGAACGAGACCTGCCTGGCCAAGGTTGTTCCAACCCCTACATCCTTCCCTCTTCCAAGTCCAGGGATGTAAGCCTGTTCTTTTGCTTACAACTTCTCCTGTGACGTTTTTACCCCAACTCTGGTTCCTCCAACTCTGTCTGGGACATAGATGGCCTCAGCTGCACTTGCACCTGAAATATCTACGCAAACATTCATCATCTTCTTCTTCAGACAGAAACGGGTTGAAGGCTGTATCCATCTTGGACGCTGAGATTCCTTTGTTATTCGACAGAGAGGGTGAACTCCAATTGTTCTGACGAGCCTGCTACGTTTTGCTCCTGCCATCTTTGCAAGGTATCAGCTTTCATGTCATCGACAGCTATCTTAACGCTTGCCTCGGCTGAATGAACTTTGTCGCAGGACCTAATCCTGCATCGAACTTGCCTTACACCCATGGGGAATCATGGGTTCATACGTTCATAAGGTATAGCTGCAGAATTATATGATTTGGTCCATCGAGTCTGCTTTGACATTCGCTCACTGTTGATATGCTCACCATCTCTGGTTTCCGGTACATTCCCCATAACCCTTCAGCCATTTAATAATTACAAGTCTAGGGTGTAGGTTTGCTCGCTGATCTCGAGGTTTGATATCCGGACGTTTCATTACCTGGCTATGTAACATCATCAGTGGCGACCTCCAAGTGAAGCGAAGCTGTTGTCTCCAGCTTTCTATTTATATCTTTCTCCTGGATGGAGTTCCTGGGGTTTGTGGTGATGTCATTTCCTGTTCGTTTTCTGAGGGGTTGGTAGATGGCACCTCGATCTATGTGCTTGTTTATGGAGATGTGGTTGGAGTGCCAGGCCTCTAGGAATTCTCTGGCATGTCTTTGCTTAGCCTGTCCCAGAATAGATGTGCTGTCCCAGTCGAAATGGTGTTTTTTTTTCATCCGTGTGTAGGCCTATTAGGGAGAGGAGGTCGTGTCTTTTTGTGGCTAGCTGGCGTTCATGTATCCTGGTGGCTAACTTTCTTCCTGTTTGTCCTACACCATAAACTTCAACCTGAGCTACAAACCTTCACCAACCTTGCGAATTACAAGTCTGTCGAACCCTCCTTAAATTTACTCACTCTCACGGTATCCACTGCGCTTTGGGTTTGCGGATTCCTCAGTTTCACAAATCTTTGGGAGCAGTAATTTCTCCTCAACTCTAATTTTTCTGCACCTTGTCCTAAAATTGTGACCTCTTTTTCTAGAATATCATGCGAGAGGAAGCAGTTTATTTTATCCATAGCTTTTATCATCTCGAATACCTTAACTTTAACTTCCATCATTTTTCCATATCCCACCATATAGGCAGAGTCACTGCTTAAGCCGAAGACTGTGTTGATCTGGTGTCACTTTGAACTCCAAATGTATATGTACTGCTCAATACCACTTCGTACATGAAGCCCCGAATTTCTCTGATCAATCTGGTAAACCTACGCTAATGTGACTCCAATGCCAACGTAAGGAGGCAAAATTATGCAAGATGCTCAACTGTGGTCTCACCAGAGTCTTTTATAGTTGCCAAAATACTTCATTAATTAAGTCACCTTTGCACTTCTTTGACCCAAACGCAAGGCATTGCACTCATCCACACTCGCTCCATCTGCCACATTTTGGCCCATTCTCCCAACTCTATTCAGTAGGTTCTTATTTCCTAAATGCAATTGTCCATCCTGCCTATTCTTCTGTTATCCACAGATTTTCCTGTGGAGCCTTCTACCCTAATATCCTCGGTGTTAATGCCGACTGCAAATATTTTGGGTCCAAGGTTGTCCTTTGCCACAGCACCAAAGCCAGTTCCACAAAGTAAACTACCTCCCACATCCCAGAGATGCCCAACGTCGAGCACGGGCGCCACCTCACACAAACACCCGAGGCATGCGAACATGATACAACATAGAATATAGAACATAGAAAATACAGTGCAGAACTGGCCCTTCGGTCCTCGACATTGCACCAACCATGAACTATTCGCTGTCCGTCCCCCTACACTATCCCATCATCATCCATGTGCTTCTCCGAGGATTATTTAAATCTTCCTAATGTTTCTGAGTTAGATACATTGGCAGAAAGGGCATTCCACGCCCGTACCACTCTCTGAGTGAAAAACCTGCGTCTTAAGTCTATCATCCTTCAGTGTGTACTTATACCCCCTCAAACAAGCTAACATAATCATCCTAAGAAAAAAAGACTTTCCCTCCAACCCAGGCAACATCCTTGTAAATCTCCTCTGCATATTTTCCAATGCTTCCATTTCCTTCCCGAAAAATGGCGGTCACAATTGTTCAAAATATTCCAAGTGTGGCCACCCTAGCGTTTTGTATACTTGTAGAATGATGTTGCGGCTCCGGAACGCAGTCCCTCTATCAATTAAACCTAACACACCGTATGCCTTCTCAACAACACTATCGACCGGGGTGGCAACTTTCAGGGATCTTTGTACATGGACTCCAAGATCCCTCCGCACATCCACTTTACCAATAATCTTTCCATTGACCCAGTAGTCTGCCTTCCTGTTATTTTTCTCAAAATGCATCACCTCACATTTAGCTACAATGAACTCCATTTGCCACTTCTCAGCCCAATTTTCCAATTTCTCTATGTCCCCTGCAAACTGTAACATTGTTCCAAACTATCCACTCCCCCATCGATTTTAGTGTCATCTGCAAATTTACTGATCCATCAACCGATACCTGCGTGTAAGTCATTTATACAAATGTCAAACAGCAGTGGTCACAGAACAGGTTCTTGTGGCACGCCACTAGTAACTGGTCTCCAGGTTGAATATTTTCCATCAACCACCATTTGCTGCCTTCTTTCAGAAAACCAGTTTCTAAACCAAACTGCTGGATCGCCTTCAAGCCCTTTCGTCTGCATTTTCTCCAACAGCCGACCATGTGAAACCTTATCAAAGGCGTCAACTGACCTACCCTCATGGAAATGCTTGGTTATCTTCTCAAAAAACTCAATGAGATTTGTGAGACACGACTTGCCCGTGATGAAACCATGTTGACTATCTGAAATCAAATTATTGCTTGCTAGATGTCTATAAATCTAATCTCTTATAATCTTTCCAAAGCCTTTCATACAAGAGAGGTAAGGCTTACTGGTCTATAGACAACAGAAGTAAGGCACACCAGGTCCAACGTGGAGCGAAGGCCTCCCCTGCAGGAGCATGAGGTGTGGCACTATCAAACACGAACCAGTGCAGTTTGCTGTTGAGTGAAGGCTGCAGGTTATCAACTTGAGCCTGCGTCCAATACACCGCCAGCTCCCTCCACTACACTGGTTTCTGGTGTAGTGGTTCTGGCATTTAAGTGCTCGTCTGCCTCCATGATTTGAAGACATTCACGTTGACAAACCAGATCCCTAGTACAGTCTGCAGACAACAGCCATCAATATGTACTTGCACCCTCACTGCACCATCCGAGTTAGCATTGTTCCATTCAGCAGCCAAGCAACAGGGAACTTCACATACACACGCTCCACCACCTGAACAGTAAGGAAGGTGGCATTGTGCATCAACATTAAGGAAGAACAGTACACAGACACAAAGGAACTATGCATAGAAGTGACCCGCTGCACCAGCGTTCGACACCTCTCCATCAGCCCTGGTCGAGAAAATCGCACCCACACTAATGCCTGAGCAGGATAGCTACGCCAGCTAAGGCAGTCTAGGCACAGAGCCACAAGTGCATCATTGCCAATGCCCTCCACAGCAAGGTTGCTGCAAAACAACCAGCAAACTTCCACCAGCCCACACGGCTGCAGTGGCAGAAGCAAAACATCAAGTAGAATCGCACTTAGGTTTGGTGTAAAGTTAGGGATACTCTGTAAATCACTCAATTTCAAACAAACGAACCTTAAGGTACCAAAATCTCCAGCTCTTGGGAAACAAAACTACACCTCTAACTGCCTTGGTCTCTCCTCCAAAATAATGTTCAGGGTGATGAAGCTACCCACCAGCACGGAACTGGCACCTGGGACAAGCAGACTTAAGATGCCGCAGACCCGATGCAATTCCCCACAATCTCCCAACGACAAATCCAACCTTAACATTTGACATAAGCAATCTACGCCTCTCAAACTCCAATGTGCTAAAAGTAGCAACAATGTTCCTCCAAATCCACCCCCACGTTTTATTATCCCACTATCAACGATGAGACCTGACTCATTCACTTATCTTGGTGTTTGGATGTAGCTATCCAAACAAGCCACCATTCCACCAGACCCAAAATACGCCACAGCAAAATGTTGGCCCTGCTGCTACATCGAAGAGCACAACCCTGCCAATCCTGCTGGCAGTCTGCGTACCACCCCTGCAAATATGCAAAGGTTTGCAGGGGGGAAGAGCTGTTCAATGGAGAATGGACGATATGTTTATATACATGTATGAAAGACTTGGGAAGGCCTGGCATCAGTGCAGACGTACAATAATCTGATAGCTTTTTCCCACTATCTCACGTCAATACCTGGTAAAATTTGTTAACACAGAATTTGTCCACCCGAAATCATGACTGATTGAGTAGATTAATTTCCTGTGATTTGTCATCTCTCCACTTTATTCAGCAAACTTGCTGAGCCACTGCTTAAGTCTAAATCTGCTTTGATCTGGTACCACTCAAAACTTCAAATAACCATCTGCATGTTGTTCTCTGTTTGAGTGTTTCTCTCCCGTCAGTTAGAAAGTATGTAGTCTTCCAGGTACAACAATTGAATCCTGTGTGGCTGGGCTCACTTTTGCTTTGGTCCATGTTAGGTACATTCTGATCTGTTTTATCCTCTCTTGATTCAGGTTGTTCCGTGTGTGTGTGCGTGTGTGTGTATATATATATATATATATATATATATATATAAAACCCATTTTCCTCTGTTCTATTCCGATATATATTTAAAATGGATGAACATCATATTGTGAGGCAGACGGTGAGGATGTCAACTGCAATATGATATAGTTGGGCGAGCGGAATGGTTACATAATGAATGCGACAGATAGAATTCAATTCAGAGAAATGGGAAGTGTTGCATTTTGAAGATCAAAAAAAAGGAATTCGAAACTTAATCTCACAGTTCAAGAGACTTTGCTGGAAAAGAGCTTTGACTGCAAAAACAAGAAGCGAATTCTCCTTCATGCTTTTAAAACTAAACAACATTTAAAATGAAATATAAAATTTAAGTGGGGATCCAAAGCCACTTGCACTGCACAGTTGGGTATTACCTCTGTCCATGGCCTGAAGTCTGCTATTCTCATCTGGATCGTAAATCTTGTAGTTCATTGCATATCGGAGACTGTACTCCTTTATCTTTTGCTCGTGGCCTGCACGGTGACTCAGTGATTAACGCTGTTGCCTCACAGCGCCAGGGTCCGTGTGCAGTTTGCATATTCTCCAGATAATGTTGAAGTTTATAGGTTTCAGTCAGATCTAATCTTATCCTGAGAAACTATTCTCAATGTAGGCGATCCCCAATAACACCCAAGTGAACCTGTAATGCACTCCATCAAAGTCAAGTATTTCCTTTCTTGAAGCAGAAAATCAAAGCTGCATGTGATATGTTAGTCATAGTCGCTGAAAAGGCACTGCATAGCAGCGGTTATTTATCCCTACTTGAGATCGCAAATCTTTTTCTCAATTAAGTCAAGTAAAGCATCTGCTCTCCTAATTTCATTTTACATCGGCCTGCCTAGTTTCATTGCAGGCTAAATTTCTACAGAAGCTGGAATCTATAGCGAAGATAACAAATTATATCGATCACAGTGGCTCAGACAGCATCCATGAGATCTAGATGACTCTTCAGCAGACGTAAAGAAATATCGTCATGGCAACATTTATGGTACAGTTACAGGGTGTGTGAAAATGATGGGGTGCAGACCGCAGTTGGAAAGGTATACTGATAGTTTAGATGACGTGATCAGAATGTGAGATTCGCAAAAGATTGGTAAGTCTAACTGCCAGACTTGAAATAACAGACAGTCTAACTGAAGTGGAGAGCGGGAGAGAGAATATATGGACAGAGAATTAATAAACAAAGGTAAAGAGAAAGAGATGAAATGAGCGAGTGCAATAAGTAAAGCTAAAATATAGGGAAGGCAAGGAAGTGGGTTCAAAACGGGAAGGATTGAACACAATATTGTGTACAGAACGGTGTGAAGTGCCTTGTCTGAAGAGGAGATGTTGTCCATCCAGCTTGTGCTGTGATTCACTGGAATGCTGCAGCATGCCTAGGACAGATATTTGGACATATGGCCACGATGCTGTGATAAAATAACCGGCTGTGGAAACTTCATTGTCCTGCTTGCACATAGACCAGAAATGCTCTGCAAAGTGCGCAACCAGTCTGTGTTTGTTTTCGCCAATGTAGAGGAGGCCACATGTGTGCAGCAAATATTATATGTAAGTATCTTGGAGGTACGGATGAAATGATGCTTCAGCTAGAAAGACCGGATAGTGAGTACAGAGGAGGTGAAGGGGCAGGCGCTGCACCTTCAGCAGTTACAAGGGAAGGTGCTGTTGCGGGGCGGGGCGGCGTTGGTGCTGGAGGTCATGAAATGAATGAGTGTATCTCGGAGGGAACACAGACGTGGCAATGGGGAAAATCTGTTTGGTGGTTGACTTCTGCTGGATTTGCCTGAAATGGCAGAATATGAATCTTTTGAATGTGGAGGTCGGTGGGATAAAAAGTGAGGACAAAAAGAAACTGATCACGTTGTGCGGGATGAGAAAGGGCATGGACAGAAGAACGGGTGTTAGGTTGCATGCGGTTGAGGGGCCTGTCAACGACAATGGTCGGGAAACAATCATTTTGAGGTAAAACGTTGTCAGCAGTGTTGTTTTAGAAAGTGGCACAATCAAATGAGATTCGACATAGGTGATGGAACTGAGAGAATTACATTTCTGACTGGAATTTGGGTGTGACAAGCTGTATTGAAGGTAACTATGGGAGACTGCTATTTTGTAGTGAATTTCAGTCGACAGTTTATTCCCTGAAATGGAGAGAGAGAAGTCAAGGGAAGGAAGGAAGTGTTGGATGATGTGAAATTTATAGAGGGGTGCAGGTAAACCGATACATTTTTCAAGGCCCAACGCAGAGAGCCTGAGATGGCACTGAAGCAGACTTCCATGTACGGAAAAGAAAAGTTTGGGGTATGCGTCGGGGAGAGTAGGACTGAAAGAAGCATTGTTCACCTTCCACATCAGAGGCAGGCATGCAGGTCGCATAGCCAGTCTTTTAACTTGGAAATAGTGAAATAAATTTAAGGAGAAACTATTCAATGACAGAACAAGTTCAGCCGGGGGAAGGATGGAAACTGTTTGCATTTCAGATTACTTCCGCATCAATCAATCCATTAATGATCGCGTCAGGAGCTGACAATTCGCCAAAGAATAAAACAATAAGTTGCACTGTGACTTAGAACAAATGGGGTCATCGACTAGACAGGGAGGGGTGAATAGTTCCTTTTTCTGTTGTGATCAGCATATGAGCCATAGGTTTTTTTCTTCTGTGAAGCGCATCTTCATTTGTCTACGATTTCAGGATATAAATCTAATGTCAGATAACTGTATACATTCAAATGCCCTTACAACCTTACAACCAAAGGAATTAGAAATGAGTAGGACTTTCGGTCCCTCAAATCTGAACCACCAAAAATTGCATTTTGACTTTCCAATGATTACATGGGAAGTAATCAATGGGAAACAGGATGAACATTTAGAGATGGGGAAATGGAATAGTGGGAGCTGAGCATTCAGAAAAAAAAAGTGTTGAAGATGATCATCAGCGAGGAAGTAGCTGCGGAAATAAAAGTGGTACAGATCGACCATGTCAAAGAGAAGCATGCGAAAGCAATACCAATGAGAAGAGAAAATCAGTCGAAGGAAATGAGGACATAAAGAACTTGCAGCAGGAATAGGCATAAAGCTCTTCGTCCCAGCTCCTCTTTTACAATTATCAAGATTGTCTCCCTATTTGAATCTGTTTCCTCCTTATCCCCCATACATCTTGATATCTTTTTCCAAATGAGAAAAATCTATCTCTTTCCTGAATGTATTCCATGATTTGATATCTACAGCCTTCTGCACTCGAGAATTTCCAACCATCAATGATGCCTCAGTGAATATCCTTTCTTTCTCTCAGTCCGAAATAGTGGACACTGTAGCCTGAGATAATCATCTTGACTCCCTCCCAGGGAAAATGTGAAACAAGAACCAATCAGATGAAATCAATACATGTACGGAGATCCGTTTTTACACATTCATTGACAGTCTCGTGATTATCCACTGCATTCCCTCTACGGTAAGAATATCTTTCGTTAGGTAGAGTGTCGACAATTGCTGGGTGGTCTCAGAAAATGCCGTGAATACTGTGACAGGACATTGACTTCCTCACGGCTTGCTGCACCTGCCTGCTTTATTCATTAACTGATGTACCAGGGCACCTAGATCACTTGTGCATCTGCACTTCCCAATTTATCACTATTTATGTGATGGCCTTCCTTTCTGTTAAACACGAAGGGGTATAAATCAGTACATCCTATCGGAAGGATGTCGTACCATTTGAGGGAGTCCTGAAAACATTTCCACGGATGTTGAAAACGTTGCAGGATTTGTGCTGTAGGGAGAGGTTGATTAGGCTAGCGCTGTTTTCACTGGAAAGCCGGAGGCTGAGGGCTGACCTTATAAAGGTTTATAAAATCATGAAGCACATGCATAAAATCATTAGACGAAGTATTTTACTGGGGTGGGGGAGTTAAGAAATGGAGGTCATGCGTTTAGGATGAGGGGGCAAGATATAAACGAGATCTAAGAGGTACATTCTTCACGCAGATGATGGTGAGTGTATGAAATTAGCTGCCAGAGGATGTGGTGAAGGCTGGTACAATTGCATCGTTTAAAAGGCGTCTAGATGGGTGTTTGAATTGGAGGAGTTTGGAGGCCGGTGGGTGCTGGCAAGTTGGGATAGAGTGGTTTGAAATATCTGGTCGGCATGGTTGTGCTGGAGCTAATGGTTTCCATGCTATACATCTCAAAGATTCTATGACGCGAAGTTCCACAGTTTTACACATAAAGCAAAGAAAAAGTAACATGTCGCTTCAGCAAGTGTTTGGCAAACCATATTCTCGTTTAAAGGAAGACAATAATTTCTCAGTAGCAAAGCTACTCTTGAGCCACTGCTAAGATCACTTTTCGAAAACTGAGTGCCAGCCTGGTCTCCCAGTTTCCATAAGGATATCAAATAACTTATTATTCTTTCTTCATTCCTTACGTTCTGATTTCTGTCTTAAAATAGACTCTTCTAATTGTTTAGCGGTGTCCTCCAAATATGGTATTGAGGAAACGTGCTTCCAGTAACCATCTTGTTAGTTCTGTCAGGAACAGATGGCTTTCAATGAAGACATATTTTCCAAATTAAAATGTTTATCAACCCAAAATGTTTTCACATGGTAGGAATCAAAATCAAAAATTTCTGGAAAAGAAAACTCAGCTCGTAAGTTAGCATCTGTGGAGACAAGTTAGTGTTAACATGTCTGTTTCAGAGACCGCTCTTCATATAGCAATCCTTTGTTCCAGGAGGGAAAACCAGTGAAATTGATTGAAAAACTTATAAGTCATGGTTTTCAAATGAGGAGATCAACACGACTCCAAAAAGTCCAACTATAACTTCAAGAATACATGACACAACTGCTGCTTGGATATCCCGCTAATATAAAGGAACAAATGTTGCAGATGTTGGATATTTGAATAATAACTAGAAAATGCATGGAAAAAGAAGCTGGTCTGGTGTGACCAGTGAAAATTTAAAGAAAATTAAATTTTCCATTCAGTTTGTTAGATTTTGGTACTTTTCATTTGGTGGATACAGTAGACGTGGGATACTGGAAATCTAAAGCAAGTGCGGATAATGCTTCGAGATACGCAGCCAACCTTGCAGCATCTGGGGACGGCGCAACAGATTTTATGTTTTAAATCAGTATGACTCTTACTCAGGACTCCTAAGCTTCTTCTTCTGAGTGTATAAAGCGGTGAGTTTGATTGAGAGATTTCCAATTACAATGCTTCCCATTCATAGCACAGTGAATGTGGATGCACAGCATGTTGACTTGGAGATGTGTCATGAGGCAGACTCGATAAGGGAACCAAGTAGAATGAACTTCTAGGATCTGTGGCCATCGTAAGGTATAATTTATCCCTTTAGATTGAGAGGAAGGAAGTGGAACCAGCTGTTAAGAGAAACACACGAGGGAGGAGATGAATTTAGTTGATTGGAAGGGAACCATATCAAAGAAGATAGTGGAGGATCAATGGCAGACATTCCAGGGATGGGGAAATGGAATTATGGAGACATAGCAAATATTCATCCAAAGGAAAAGGAAATATACTAAAAGAGTGGTTGAGAGCAACGTCAGCTGAAAAGGGACATCAGAGATAGCAAAAGAGCAAAAGAAAAAAATAAGTAAGAAGTTGCAAATACTAGGGAGAAACCAAAGGAATGGGAAGCTTTAAAAACCAGCAGAGGACAATAAATGAAAAACAATTTGCAGAGAAAATATGGGATTTGAGAACAAACTAGCTAACAATATTTAAAAACATTACAATAATTCGTGTTTTATAAAAAAAAAAGCATGTAAGGTAGAGGCAAAGTGGACATTGGACCGCCAGAACTTGAGCTGGAGAAATAGGAATCGGCAGGAAGGAAGTGCCAGAGGAAGTAAGCAGAAACTTTGCGTTATTCACGACCGTGGAACAGACCAGTAGCACTTCAAGAGAGTCAGGGACAGAGCTGAGTGCCGTGGTCATTTTTGAAGAGAAGAAGCTGGGAATGTTTAAAGGTCTGAAGTTGCCATTAACACACAGACCGCATGATTTATGCACCAAAGTTCTGAAGGAGATATATGATGGGATTGTGGAGGCATTTATGCTAATCTTCCAGGAATTACTGGAGTCAGAGAGGATCCCAGAGGACTGGAAACTACCTAATATAACAGGCCTATTTAAGTAAGGAGGGATGCAGAAGACAATAGATTATACGCCAGTTATAATGACGTCCATCGTCATTTAAACTTTAGAGTTATTTATTAAGGGAAATGCATGCATACTTGGTAGTCCATGGTAAAATATAATAAAGTCCCTATGGCTTGTCACGAGGAGTTCATGCGTTATGAGTCTGATATAATTCTTCCAAGAGGCACCAGTGATGTTAGACAAAGGACAGCCATTTGATGCACTCTATTTGAGTGACGAAGCGGCCTTTTCCAGGATGTTATTGAGGCATTTAAGATGACTGTTGAGGCTGTATTCTAGCATAAATAGATGATTGGCTGATTGTCAGAAGGCAAATAAATGGGTCTTTTTTCAAGATGGCAGGCAGTGATGAATGAAGTTCATCAGGAGTCAACTTTGGAACCACAGCCATACTTCTTAAACGGAAAAAACCTAGGCTATCAAATTGAGAGCATTTTTGCAGTTTTCCCAAAAGATGGGCGGAGATGCAGCGAATGTTGAGGAACATAAGGAGGCTATAGAAGGAATTCGATAGGTTAGAGGGGCAATGATGTGGCCGATGTAATTGGTAGAAAGAACACTGACAGAGACTATTTTCTAAATGCAGAAGACGTATGGAAATATGAAACGCAAAGCTTAATTCAAGATTCTATTGTATGCAATTTCCGTTAGTTTATAGTCAGAAAGGTGAAAACAATGTCAGCATTCATTTCAAGAGTGCTGAAATTCCAGATCAGGGATGTATTGCTGAGAGCGTATAAGCCTCTGACCAGTTGGCAATTAGTGCTTGTATATAGGCAACGCTGTGTTGGCATTGGGGGTGCCCCAGGACGTTCACAAGAATTACGCCTGAGATGAAGCGCTTGTCATTTGAGGAGTGGACAAAGACAGTGGGTCTGCATTCTCTGGAGTTTAGAAGGATAAGGAGAGATTTCATTAACAACTGAAGAATACTAAGTGGACTAGATTGAAGGTGAGGAACATGTTTTCGCTAGTAGGAGACTAGGACCCGCAGACACCGTCTCAGATGAAGGACGTGCCTTTAGAACCGATATGAGGAGTTACTTCTTCTGAAGTTCCGAAATTTATCAGACGTTGTTGCCATCTAGAAGCAGATTCCACAGCCCGAATGATCTTGTTATGCCCTTACATCTTGTGTTATTATGTACTTAACTGACCATATTGAATATGAAAATACTGAATTGCAACTAGTTACTTTTAATATAACAACAAGAACTTAGGCAAGTAACTGGATGTACTTTTTTTAATATACATGGAACATGTCTGTACATAATCGGGATGGTCTACATTTAATGTACAGAACGTTGAGATTAAAATGATATACAGTCTCAGTGAGATACTTAATGCTGCAATGATTATGTTTTCAGGAATGAAAACATGACTGACATCCCCAAAGACAAATTCAATACTTTTTTGTCTGGTTATCTCTCAATTTCATTAAAATTCATTTGAGCGTTTTTCTTATTTGTGAAAACTGTAACTATTCCTTCTTTAGTGACATGCAACTTTATTTGAGAAACGAATCAGAGTCGATTAAGAAGGCTGTAAAAGAGAAAAGCTGTACTGCTCCATTGAGAGATAAACAACCGCTGGGCAGCAGATCACTCATTTAGAATAAATTACATTGAAAAAACCAAATTACCTAATTATTCCCCTGAGGTCAGTGATCAGTTAAAAAGTGAACGTTATTCATTGAAATGCAGAAGGTGCGCAGAGAGTCTGACTGAAATGCATGGAATACCAAAGGGCTTGACTTTTGCCATTTACTATCCGCTCATTGCAACTATTGGAGTACCAGGTAAGTTGTCGAGGTTTGGGGGAGCTGCATGAATATTGGGGAGCTGCAGCAATTTTCCAATTTTATCAACAACACTTCTCTCTACTACTGTTAAGACATATTTTGTTATTTTTCTCTTCTTTTCAAATTACTGATCTGCAATTGGCCTAATTATCATTATGTTACCATGTAATTTTCTGAACTAAACAGCATTCAATCGGTATTTGACGTGCTGCTATCTTTATAATATTAGTTATTAGTGATAGGTTCCTCCCTTTAGCGTTGTAATTTTACATTTTTACATCAACACCACAAGCTTCGTTTTCAATTTCAGCCCTTTAATATCATATGATCTTGTTTCATTTCATCATTTGAACGATGCTTTGTGCCTCATTTACCATTAACACCTCAAGTTGTAACTCTGGCTCCACTGAGTAATCACTTTCTTTTTCTGTCAAAATCTTGACCGTGCAATCCAACTGCATGTTTGACAGTGCTTTTGTCAATTAATAGGTGTATTGTAATTAATTTATTATAGTATAAATGTAATTTTTCATGTGTAATTCGTGTTCAGGGGATTGTTAAACTATTATCACAGCTACATTCAAGATATTATGTTACTAGTGTAGCAAATAATTGCAATGTATCATATTATTATAATTGTATGCATATCAATCAATAATGTTCGCAAGTGTGCTGGTGGTTAAATCCAGACAAAGTTTTGATTGTATGAATATTAACACATTGTGCTATTCAGAAATAAGATGTGAAATTATTATGAGATTATTGCAAAGAAGAAGGATCGTTTATGTTATTGTCACTGTTTCAGTTTTAATTTATGAGATTTACACAACACTGCTTTTTTGCATGTTTTGTGTTTGGAGGTAGAATAATCCACATAAATGATACACGATCGAGAGATAAGAAGCATTGTAGAAGTTAGAACATTATCAATAATTTTTGAAAAGTCTATAATAGTCAGAAGACTTCAATAGTCTTCAGAAGTCTATAATAGTCAGACCAACTTCACACACCAGTCGTTCTCTGACTAAAGAATGATTCAAATTCTCAAAGCACATTTTTGTTAATCTCTACATCAGACCAGTGATTCATTTATGAATTATTTTCGCACTTAAATTTTGGCGACTGATGTCGGAATTTTCCATCCTTCCAGCAACAGGCAAAGAATCAGAAAGATTCTTTACTCACAATTTCTCCATATTTAGCGAGACAACATTACTGTTGGCAACTCTCTGACACAAGGTATAATGAATTGTATCAAATATATCTCCTGCAGGATGACGCTTTTCAGTTTTGCTGGTAGACAGTGATGAAGGGCTGAATTTTCAAGGAAGATCTTTTTTTCATCCGAACTCCACATCTTAGTGGAGTGTTCAGATAAAAGGAAAGGTCGCTGCAACAATGAGCTGAAATACTTTGCTTTATTCTTTGCAAATTGAACAGAAACGTGAATTGTCTATTCAGGCCTAATTTTCTCGATCTATCTGATCAATTTGAGTGCCAACATTTGCAAATGATTATTATAAGTGTAGCAATTGTTGCCCCTCAGTGAATGCGAATGTCGTTCCTGATCATAATTTCACAGCCTCCTGGAAGATCAAAAGATGTGACTATAAATCTGATCATAATTGGTGTTGCTTGCATGCAATGTGACTCAATCATTTTGTTATTTGCTTTTACTCTCACTCCTTCTCATATCCTTTCTTCATTTCTACTCCAGCTAACCTGACAGTGATTGTGATCCTTTCTCGAAGAAGGTGTGGTCTATCTGGCTGCATAACCTGTTACCTGGTGTCCATGGCAGTGACAGATCTTCTCGTTACAGTCACATCAGTTATATTAAACCGCATTGCTGGTATTTATTTTCCAGTCACTTTCCTGTCCATCACGCCAATCTGCAGTCTCCGTTCAGCAATTATGTTTGCAACAATAGACAGCTCTGCCTGGTTAACGGTCGCTTTCACATTTGATCGATTTGTAGCCATTTGTTGCCAGAAACTGAAACTAAAATATTGCACTGAAAAGACAGCAGTGCGAGTGATAACAATCGCATCCGGAGTCTCCTGTATAAAAAATGCTTTCTTGTATTTCATATATGACCCTGTTTACATGATTAATAATATGCCATGGTTCTGCAGTGTAAAATCAATATTTTACAATTCATATGCATGGGCTGCATATGACTGGATTCGTTGCATTACAAACCCTTTTCTCCCGTTCATTCTTATTTTGCTGCTCAATGTTTTGACTGTAAGACACATTGTAGCAGCTAATAGAGCCCGCAGAAGATTCCGAGCACAGAGCAATGTAGAGAATCAGACTGACCCAGAAGTGGAGAAACGGAGGAAGTCCATTATTTTACTCTTTGCCATATCGGGAAGTTTCATCCTCTTATATTTGTTATTTTTTATAACCATAATATATGTACGAATTGCGAATCTTACCTATTTTTCAGGTTCTAATTTCAGTCAATCAACATTTCTTCTTGAGGAAAGCGGATATATGTTTCAACTTCTGAGTTCCTGCATCAATCCATTTATTTATGCTGGGACACAGAGTAAATTCCGAACTGAGTTAAAGAATGGAGCAAAATATCCATTGAGCCTACTAATTAAATTACTGAACAAGCAAGCATAGGGAAATCCTGCATGAAATTTATCTATTTTGCTTATATCAAATGCAACACGTTCTGCAAGAGAGTCACTCTTTTAAAGCAGAACCCAACATATGAATTTTCGAAGTGAATTATTCATCCTTGCATACTACAATCTGTAAAATGATTTCAATGAGTTTTAAATCGTTTTGGCCACGCTGACTCAGTCAAGTTCCAGTTTCATCATCCGTTAGAAGTTGCTGCAGGATAGTATAGATTTGCAATCAACAGTTGCTGAGTCATACAGACAAGAGCTTGTTGATTTGCTGATTTGTTTTCTCAGTTATTTTATCCATGCATAGATTGTGAACATTGCTGCCAAGAGCAGTTCCCCCTTTCCACCTGCACTTTCGTGTCTCCAGCGTTAGACCTGGTTACACTCATGCCGTGGACCGTGATGAGTCATGTTTACATGCAGATTGCTTCCTGCAGTAATCAGTAGTTAACCAGTCTACAAGAGCATTGATAACTGTAGCCTTATTGCGGGCACGAAAGTTAAAATACTAGCTTGAAGCAGAACGTCGTCTGCCGTTCCAATAAAAATTACTACTCACGCTACGTCTGTCAGATGGCTGAGTATTTCTGCGGGGCTGTCTCCTAATTCTGACACTGTTAATACTCCCACAGCATCCTCCACCAATTACAGGTGAACTGGTGGATGGAATGCGTAATGTGTGACGTGAAACAACTCAGATATCTTTCATGCCATCCAGAGTTTAAAGGAATATTGCAAAATTCTGAATTTCATCATTCTGGTTCATCACCTACAAGGAAGATAAAATAACTAACAGATAATAAGTTATCCTTATGACTATTCAAAAGTCCCGCTTGCATAATCGATCTCACATGAAATTATGTTTTATTTACATGTTTCTATTTCCTGGCCTTCAAATACATCGCAACATTTCTGACATGTTTCCTTGGCTCTGTGCCTCCCAGCTCCAGGTCCTCATCCTCCTCAGTGTAAGATCAATGGCAATCTGCTTCTGGATCATATTATTTGCCAAAATAAATAAAGTCCACTTATGTTGCTAGAATGTGCCATCCCCGAGTAAAATTCATGGAACGTAATCATTGGGCAAGGTGGAAATAGCATACTGTATCCCACCATTAGTCACAACAGTGGGATCTTCATTTAATATCATCTGAAGCTTTTATGTGTATGACAACTGTCACATTTTTCTCCTGTTGATTTTCCTATTGTTTGATCTCGACTTAATAAGAATGTTTTGACATCAACTCTCCATTTTTCTCTGTGTGTTTCCTGTGTGTTGATGATATTATGCATTGAATGTAATGTAAAGATTGGTGAAAATTCTGTTCAACATCGTCACAATTTGAGACTTTTTCTGTTGTTAGTTTACACTCTCACAACAAAGTTTTTTTTCTCTCTCTAGCCTCTTATTTCCATTAGAACTCAACTTGAAGAATTCGGAATTGTCCTTAAAAATGTTAACTTTGTCACGTATTTTAATTTTTCCCCCTGTTCTATTTAGTTTGCTTTTATATTTTTTTCCTGAACATCAATGTTGCCTTAAATCTATCGTACTTTGTACGTAATGTCTTTCAATATTATGCTACACTTACATTCGTTACTTCGTCACTGATAGGGCATCTATCTTTCTAACAGGATCGATCTTCATTGAAGAAACATGATAAGCTCCTTACAGTAGGCAAGTTATTGCCTGTAATTTGTTTACTAACATTTTACAAGTAACACGGCCTTATACTTCGCGCGTATATATTTCAAGTAAATTTCCTTCAAGGTTATGAGATGAGTTATTAATTTATGAGAAGAGGACGACTTGCAATGAAATAATTATTTTATCTTGTTTTATTGTATATTGCATTGAAGTAGCCTCTTCTCCTGTTTACTTGCATCTATAATTTATAAATCTCAATACACTCGATGCATTCATACTTCAAATAAAATCTGTTCAATTTAAATGGAGATTGTTGCAATATGTTTATCAAATCAGGATTACCTCTGAATTTCAAATTCGTTCTAATGCTACTCTTAGAGTGCCCACGTACCCGCCACACCACTGACATCTTCATTCTGGTGCTTGTTAGCTAACAGGGAAAATGTTATTTCATTATTTAATTTATTGAGTGGTTCGCAGCGTTTCCGCACAGCGCCAGTGGCCCAAGTTTAATTCCAGCTAGCAGCGACTGATTGTGTGAAATCTTCACATTTTCCACGTGTCTGTGTGGATTTCCTCCGGGTCCTCAAATTGCTTTCCACAGTCCAAAGATATGCAGGATAAGTGGACC
The DNA here is from genome assembly GCF_020745735.1 of Hemiscyllium ocellatum. Taxonomy (NCBI): domain Eukaryota; kingdom Metazoa; phylum Chordata; class Chondrichthyes; order Orectolobiformes; family Hemiscylliidae; genus Hemiscyllium; species Hemiscyllium ocellatum. Next base: position 73,036,161 of record NC_083420.1, on the reverse strand, counting down.
AGATATGCTAGATTTTTGTCTCCAAAGATGTGTCGGTTAGGTGGAAAAGATGACGCATAGGTTTCCATTCTGTAATGATTCTATGGATTTGGTTGATGTGCAGTAAGTGCATTTATCATAGATGGACACATATATTATTAATAAAGCTGTACGAATCACAATTTTGTGTGCATTGTTCCGCCATGAGGTAAATCCCTCAACTAATGTAAACCTAACGCACAGAGAAGCTCACCTCGCACAGTGATCTTTTAAATTTCTAGAGGCAAAGCATTATCACAGAGGTCACTATTTAAAGTAAAAACTAACAAGTTCAGTATTTAATTCCAACAGGAAATATTAAAACAACAGCATCTATTTACAGCTGCTTTCTCTTAAAGTTTTTTTTTAACCTATGACTCCACAATACTAGTCCAATTAAAAAACAACTGGTGAAGGTTTTCAAAAAAAACCACATGTTTCAAAACCAGCCAGCTTTGTAGATTAACCTTTGCAGCTTTTCCTCTGTAGGCATTTTTTTCTTGGTTGGCTTCCATGTTCTGCTGCATAAACGCCTTTAAGACAGGTACCTATCAGAGAGCTGTTCAGTTCCTGGTCTATAATTGATGATGCCTTGGCAGTTCTCCTTTCAACGGTTCAAAATGTCTGATTTTATTCCCCAAAATATCGGATTATTTCATTAGTTGTAAAGTCGTCAAAATACTAAATTCCTATTTGATTGGATTTTGGTGTTTTGTGTCATAATTTGAACTGATTGGGTGAATTTGAATTTGGTTTTGTTTCATGGCAACTCATCTGCACTGTTGATTTCAAAGTCAAATATTCTATTTGAAATTCTTTCAATAGGTCATGTGCCTCTCTAATTCCGTGCAAGCTTCCAGTCTGTCTTAAAGGTACAGTACACGTCTACAACTTCATAAAACTTCCCCAATGAAAGAAAAGTACAATCATAATGAAAAATGTCCTCTCTATTCCTGAACCACATTATCATGACATACATAATGACTTTAATCTAACTTCATGTTAATTTCCTCCCACATATGATAGAAAACTGAACATATGCAAATCGTATCTATACATTTTCAGTTAAATCCACAGTAATGCATCTGCAGTTAGATTCTTGTGGCATGGAATATTTACGCTATGTAAATTAAACGTTTGTAGCATAAGATTCCAACGAAATAATTCCATATTGGTGATTTTCAAGCGTTCTAAGAATATACAAGAGTTGTGATCCTTGCGCACAACTGTCTCTGACTCATTGTTCATGACATACGCATCAAATTGTTGGAAGACCAGGACTACACTCCATAGTTCTTTTTCCGTGATAGAGTATTACCCCTGCTGAATGCTGATTTTCTTCGAAAAGTAACCAACTGGCAGTTCAAATCCATGATCACCTTGCTGCAGCATTACAGCTCCAACTACTATATCACTCACATCGATGGCAACTTAGAAAGGTTTCGAAAAGTTTGGTGAAGCTAAAACTGATGCGGTGATTAATATTGCTTTCAGAACGTTCAATGCCTCCAGGCATTTTTCTGTCCATCGAACCTTTGTGATCTTCTTCAGCAAATATTTTAACGGTGCCACTATACTGCCGAAGTTTGGAACAAAGTTTCGATCATATCTGCTGAGTCCCAAATATCGAAGCACATCTTCCTTTAAGGTTGTTCATGGAAATTCCTCGATGGCCTTAATCTTTGCTATCCGTGCGGCCACTCTTTCATGCCTGATGTTTTGTCCCAGTAAGTGTCACCTCTGATTTCACTAATTCAGTTTCAGTTTTGTTTATGTTTATTGTCAGTTTTCCTTCTCTGAGTCGTTCAATGTGCTCTGCCATCTGTACCATGCGATCTTTCGAGGACTGACTAAAGATCACGACATCGTCCAAGTAGACTGCACAGTTTAGTTTGCACAACCACAACTTTGTCCATGAGTCTTTGGAATGAAGTGAGTAGATTCTTCACTCCAAAATTCAGGCAAAAGCTTACGTTTTAGAAGTGACCTGCAACATGAAAAGAGAGAGGTCAGTCCTGTAAATTTAAGTCTGGTGGAGTCAATTCAGCAGTGACCTGTGTGGAAACAAGCTGCTGCACTCTCTCCTTCTTCCCTTCTGATTTCGATCTGCAAGCCTTTGTTTCATTTTTTGCTCTATGTTTAAGGGCTTTGTTTATTGAGACTGGTGTGCATATCCTGAAAAACATAATTAAGTATAGTTTGGATAGGCTGAGTTCTGTAGGTGTTCTTTATTCTGTTCTTTGCGTTTCGTTCTGTAATTGTGTATTTTTTTCTCTGTTTTAAAACTTGCTAGTCAACGTTGCTAACTTTCTCTGGGTAATCGTCAAGTTACGATCTGGGTTGCCTTCTTAAGGATGACACTTTTCAGTGGACTGGCCGAGTCCAAAACGGACTGGGAAGCTCTTCGTAGGATTTTAAACAGCTTCTGGTAGGTGCTAGTTTCTTTATTTCTGTTGTTCCTCTGTTGTGATAGACAAAGCTTGGAAGAATAATGACTCTTTCTGTCGTCAAATGTTTTCTGGGGTGGACACGATGACTTTGCAAGTTTTGTAAAAACTGAGTAAGACCAAGTTTCAGGAATTAACAGACAAGGTGTAGTTGGAGATGGCAAAAATTTAATTGCAAACGAAGCAGCTTGAGTTAGAAAAGAAAGATAAGGAAAGGGCATCAGAACTGAAACAGATTGAGTCACGATTAAAAGCAGAAAAGTGGGAAGAAGAGAGAGCATAGACGAGAGCAAGAAAGAGAGAACAGCACAGGAGGGCAAAAGAGAGCAGCAGAAGAGAAAGAAAAAGAGAGAGCATTTGAAGTTCAGAAATTGACACATAAAGAGGGAGTCAATCTAAAAGGCTGGAGATAAAGTCTGAAGGTAAACTTAATGAGGTAATAATGCGAACACATGTGGAAGAGCAAAGAGCTAAAACGGCAAGCTTCACCGCTGAAGTGCCTGATGATTATGAGCTAGTCCATAAAACACTGTTTGGCTTCCAGACCCAATAGCAGTCCATGACTGATAGAGACTGAGGCAAAACGATGTACCGGGAGGTGGTCACTCCTCAGAAACAGAACAGCTAGGTTACAATCAGGGGGAGAAAAGGAAACCATCAGTCAGATCAGGGATTCTCTGTGGCTCTTTGCTCTACACAATAAGCGTCCAATATTGGATACCGCTGGTGGGGACGATCTTCTGGGGAACGTCATAGTTGTCAAATCTCTGGCACTGTGCCTGGCACTGTGGCTCAGAAGGGAAGAGAGGAAAATGGTAAAGCGCTAATGGTAGGTGACTCAATGGTTAAACGGATTGACAGGAGATTTTGTGGTCAGGAAGAGGACACACGGAAGGTTTGTTGCCTCCCCGATGCAAGAGGCTAGGATGTCGCCAATCGGGTTTACAGGATTCTGAATGGGGTGGATGAGCAGCCAGAAATCGTGGTACATATTGGCACCAATGATAGCCAGGAAAGGGATGGAGGATCTGAAAAGTGACTACAGAGACTTAGGTTGGAAACCGAAGCGCAGGAGGAGTAGAGTAGTGACCTCAGGTTTTCTATCGGTGCCACGAGATAATGAGATGAGGAAGAGTCAGCGAATGCAGCTTAGCACGTGACTGCGAGGCTGGTGCAGGAGGGAGGGCTTCAGATACCTAGACCATTGGGAAACCTTCTGGAGAAGGTAGGACGCGTATATGATTGGCGGTTTGCACCTGAACTGCAGGAGCACAAATGTCCTGACTGCGAGATTTGCACGTGTTGGAGATTATAATCTAGTTTGGCAGAGTGCGGGAATCGGCGCTATCCACCTGAGAGGAACGCAGTTGTAGATGGGGCTGTGACAGGATGTAGTGAATCTATCGGGAAGGTTTCTGACATGATGAAAAGATGGGATCAGTTAAAGTGTATCTGATTTATCGAAGGAGTGTCAGAAATAAGAGTGGCGAACATAGAGCATGGATCAGTACTTGGGGTTACGATATTGTGGCCATAATGGAGACGTGCACTCAGAGGGCAGGAATGGTTGCTTGATGTTCCAGGATTTAGAACGTTTAAAAAGAACAGGGAGAATGAAAAAAGAGGAAGGGTTGCAGCATTGCTAAACAGAGAGTGCATCATAGCTACAGGAACGCAGGTTGTTGAGGCAGATATGTCTACTGAGTTTGTATGGGTGGAAGTTAGGAACTGCAAAGGAACAGCCATCTCATTGGGGGTTTTCTACAGAATCCTAATAGCAGTAGAGAGATTAAAGAACTCATAGGCGAGAAATTGCAGATGTAGCGGGATTGTTGTTATGGGTGCTTTCAACTTTCCAAATATCAACTGGAACCTCCTAAGTAGAGATGTTTTGGATGGATTCATGTTTGTCAGGTGTTATCAGGAGGGTGTCTTACTCAGTATGTGAACAGACCGAGGAGGGGAGAGGCCATTTTGGATTTAGCGCTCTGCAATAAACCAAGATAGCGGTTACACCTCATGGAAGGAGAACACTTTGGTGATAGTGATCAGTACTGCCTCATATTTACCATAAAAACGTGTTGCTGGAAAAGCGCAGCAGGTCAGGCAGCATCAAATGAGTAGCAGAATCGACGTTTCCGGCTAAGAAAGGCTTATGATCGAAACGTCGATCCTTTGATGCTGCCTGACATGCTGCGCTTTTCCAGCAACACATTTTTAAGCTCTGATCTCCAGCATCTGCAGTCCTCACTTTCTCATATTTGCCATAGCCTTGGAAAGGGAAAGGAGCAGCGACCGAGGGAAAGTATTTAAGTGGGGAAAAAGAAATTATGACGCTTTCAGACAGGAGTTGGGAAATACAGACTGGGCTGAAAATGTGTTGCTGGAAAAGCGCAGCAGGTCAGGCAGCATCCAAGGAACAGGAGATTCGACGTTTTGGGCATAAGCCCTTCTTCAGGAAGTGCTTATACCTGAAACGTCGAATTTCCTGTTGCTTGGATGCTGCCTGACCTGCTGCGCTTTTCCAGCATCACATTTTGAGCTCTGATCTCCAGCATTTGCAGACCTCACTTCCTCCTCGAAAATACAGATTGGGAGCAATTATTCCACAGAAAGGGCACAGCAGATATGTTGGGATTATTTAAGGAAAAGTTGTTGAGAGTGATGCACGAATTTGTTCCTCCAAGACAGGTAAGAAAGGGTAAGATTAAGGAATCTTGGATAATGGGAACAGAGGAGCTTCTCCTCAAAAGAAAGAAGGCAGTTTATGGAAGGTGGAGGAAGTACGGATCTATCACAGGTTTCGTGGATTATAGGCTTGCTGGAAAGGAGCTCCGAAATGAACTGAGGAGATGTTAGGAATTCTCTCATCAAAGTAAGAGGAACTCGAATTGTAAAGAAAATTTTTGCCCTAAAAATAAGTTGAGTGGAACTAAGAATTGGAAATAACAGATGACTTATAAAATTATTGAGTCTTAAAGTCATTCAATATGCAGATGGACCATTTGGCCCAACTTGTCCATGTTCATCAGGTTACCAAAAGTGAACCAATCCTATTTATCTGCGTTTGGCACATACCCCTCTAAACCTTTCCTATTTATCTACCCATCAAATTATTTATGACATTTTGTAATTGTATTCACCTGTACAGCTTTCTCCAACAGCTCATTATATATACATAGTACAGTCTATGCGAAATATTGACATCTTAGATCTCTTTTAAATCTTTCCACTTTCACATTAAACCTGTGCCCTTGTGTTTTGGACACCTCTTCCCTAAGGATAGGACCTTGGCTATAACCCTATCCAAGCCCTTCATTATTTTATAACTCTCGAAAGTGTCACCCACACCTCTTACCCACCAATTCCCAACCTATCCTGGCCGTCCTTATACCTCAAAACCTCCAGTAGTTGTCACATCATTTTAAAAATTTTGAGCCCTAAAATCTGATTGAAGATTTGTAGCTCGGGTATCCGTTGTTGTGGTTCTGCTCGCCGAGCTGGAAGTTTTTGCTGCAAACGTTTCGTTCCCTGGCTAGGGAACATCATCAGTGCTGTTGGAGCCTCGTGTGAAGCGCTGCTTTGATGTTTCTTCCGGTATTTATATTGGTTTGTTCTTGCCGCTTCCGGGTGTCAGTTTCAGCTGCAGTGATTTGTATGTGGGGTCCAGGTCGATGTGTCTGTTGATGGATGTTCTTGCCGTTTCCGGGTGTCAGTTTCAGCTTTAGTGGTTTGTAGGTGTCCAGGTCAATGTGTCTGTTGATGGAGTTTGGGGATGAATGCCATGCTTCTAGGAATTCTCTGGCTGTTCTCTGTCTGGCTTGTCCTATGATAGTGGTGTTTTCCCAGTCAAATTCATGTTGCTGGTTGTCTGAGTGTATGGCTACTAGAGATAGCTGGTCGTGTCGTTTTGTGGCTAGCTGATGTTCATGGATGCGGATTGTTAGCCGTCTTCCTGTTTGTCCTATATAGTGTTTTGTGCAGTCCTTGCATGGTATTTTGTAAACTACGTTAGTTTGGCTCATGCTGGGTATTGGGTCCTTTGTTCTAGTGAGTTGTTGTCTGAGCGTGGATGTTGGCTTGTGTGCTGTTATGAGTCCTAAGGGTCGCAGTAGTCTGGCTGTCAGTTCTGAGACGCTCCTGACGTATGGTAGAGTGGCTAGTCCTTTTGGTTGTGGCATGTCCTCGTTCCTCGGTCTGTCTCTTAGGCATCTGGTGATAAAGTTGCGTGGGTATCCGTTTTTGGCGAATACCTTGTATAGATGTTTCTCTTCCTCTTTTCGCAGTTCTGGTGTACTGCAGTGTGTTGTGGCCCTTTTGAATAGTGTCCTGATGCAGCTTCGTTTGTGTGTGTTGGGGTGGTTACTTTCATAGTTTAAGACTTGGTCTGTGTGTGTTGGTTTCCTGTGTACCCTTGTGCTGAATTCTCCGTTGGGTGTTCTCTCTACTAACACGCCTAGGAATGGGAGTTGGCTATCCTTTTCCTCTTCTCGTGTGAATCGGATTCCTGTGAGTGTGGCGCCATCTTTCGGACATGTCATGGCTGTATCCTCCATCAAAGAATGACTTTGGAGACTCAGAGCAGTTTTGATTGATTCCTTGCAATTCTGTCCCTGAGATAAAAACAGAATAAGATGAAGATACCATTACAGGTTTGTGTGCTGGCATTGGGTTTGTTTCAGGACTTTACATACCATTCTCACTGTAGTTTTGAGGAGCACATCAAAAAAATATTGAAAGTGAGAGAAAGTGAAATTTAATTCATCTCAACCTCTACCAAAGAGCTTCATTCAGAGTGGCCGGGAAATAGTTGTACGGCTGTGGCCTGCACAGCTCACTCATATATTTTTCGGGTTTATAGATTAATGTGTTGCTGTTGTCTGCATTGCTCCCCGTGCTGGACAGTCACCTAGTCCTGTTGAATAACAATGAACTACTGTGGTCTGCACAGCACCCCGTGCAGGACAGATATCTAGTCCAGGATGTAAGTCAACTATTGCTGTGGTCTGCGCAGCTTCTGGTTCTGGACAGAGTTCCAGCCGAAGTTATAGATCAAAGCTTTCTTGTAGGTTGCACAGCACAGATTATTGGACACAAATGTAGTACAAATTTATACATCAAAGCACTGCTATGGTTTGCATAGCTCCCGGTGCTGGAAAGTTATCTGGTCTCTGTTTGTAGATCAATGCACTGGTGTAGACTGCACAGCTTCTGGTGATGGCCACATATCAGGTTCGGGTTCATAGATCAATGCACTGCTGTGATCTGTATAGTCCCCGACACTGGACAGATTCCCAGTCCACATTTAACTACCAATGTTCTGCTATAGTTTGCATAGGTCCCGGTTCCCAACAGATACCCAGTTCAGGTTGATTGACCAAAACACTTCTGTGGTCTGAATTGATCCCTCTGCTGGACAGAGACCTAATCCGGGTTGAAAGATCAGTACAATGCTGTGGTTTGCACAGCCCCCGGTTTTGAATGGATATTTAATCCGGGTTTATAGATCAATACACTACTGTGGTCTACACTGCTCAACGTGTTGGAGAGATATCAAGTCCTGGTTTATAGATCAATTCACTGCTCTGGTCTGCATAGTTCCCGGTTCTGGATTGTTATCTAGTCCGGTTTTAAAGATCAAGCTAGTGTGCTGCACAGCTTTCTGCCCTCAGCAGATTGCTGGATTGGATGGAGCAGATTTTGATCTTCCCAGTGCTCTGTACTGAACAGATATCTCCTCGGAGTTAATAGTTCTTCGTGGTGGATTTCGAAATTGATATAACTAACCATTTCAGCTCATCCGAAAATACCTCTAATACCCATCCTTGTGATTGGACCTCCGTCTCTCACTCCATTAATCTTGCAGTGTGGCCATGGTGAATACCCGTTGGTGAATAAGCAAGGTCCCGGCACCAGGCAAAACTTCTTCATTCAGAAACATTCAGCCTTACCCATCAACTTTGGGTCTCCACTTAGAGAGGAATGATGGTAACTAGGATAAAGGCTGTCCCTTTGTACACGGCTCAAACCACCCTCCTCGTCACCATTTCCCACTGCCAAAATATCCCACAAGTACTGAAGGAAATAGAACCACTGGGAAAATAAGGGACCAAACGATCAGCGAGATGGGGCAACACTTCTGACGTTTGAACGTGCCACAGTGAATCCTTCCATAACACTATCATTAAATCTTGTAATCTCTCTCCACTTATGTAATACACAGCCTGTTATTCTTCTGGAAAATCGACGTTTCTGGGATATGCCCTTAACAGTTACCCACATTATTTTCCAAATGCCAAACTGTAGCCCATAGCTTATCCGAATAGAAATTCTATACATCCTCTTGATAACCTCAGTTCCTACCTAAAACAGTTATAATACATTTGTTCCATAAGCGGAAAGCATTGATATTTTTTACTAATGGCTGCGGCCCCAGTACTGGTCACATGTCAATACAGTCGTTAATTTGTGCTACACTGATAAAAACTGATTTATCCCATATTTATCCCTGCATCCGGCTAACTAATCAGTCCTTCCCGTATTTCTGCGCAGCAGCTTTGAAAGGCTGAATGGGCTATTCCATTTCCTGTGTAACAGACATGAGAGTCTAAAAGATAAGCTCCAATTGCTGAATAACAGCCTCGAATGGCTGAAAGGCCTCATAGTGTAGAGGGAAACAGATGTCCATCATCAGCGAATTCCTTGATGTTCTCTGAACTTTTACTGTGAGATTTCTCATGTTCTAGAATCAATATTGGGAAATTCCAGGGTAACGCCCTTCCTGGCTGTATCTGATGATGTTCCCAACAATGCGGGCTCTGCCCTGCCGGTGGACCTTGATATACCCAGGGATGATGATTGGTCTTCATGGAACATTAACCATCAGGCTTGATACTGTGAGTATGACTGTGCCAGATTGTTTCCTAACCGGCAGTGTGTTGATGGAAAAGAACAGCAGGTCAGACAACATCCAAGGACAAGGAGAATCAGTGTTTCGGGCATAAGCCTTTACCAGTAATGAATCTTGTGTTGTGGTGGGGACTGATAGATAAGTGCGAGGGTGGGCGGGGCTGGGGAATGTTGTTGAGGATGTGATAGGTGCACCGAGTTGGGGGCGAAGGTGATAGGTCCGAGAGAAGGCTGGAGGAGATAGTGGGAAAGGTGATGGACGAGTCAAGAGGATGGTGCCATTTTGGAGGCTGATGAGTGGGAGAACGTGGGAAGAGGAACTTATGAAACTGGTGAAATCCACAGCAATCCTATGTGGTTGCAGGAACCCAAGACAGTAGAGGAGACGTTCTTCCTCCAGGCATCAGGTGGTAAGTGTTTGGCAAAGGAGCATGCCGAGGACCTGCTTGTTCTTGCGAGAATGAAGTGGAGGTAAAGTGTTCAGCCATGGGGCAGTGGAAATGGTGCGGGTCTCCAAGGGATGTTCTCTAATACGATCCATGAGTTATTGTCCTGTCTCCCAGTGTATTGGAGACATGATCGGTTGTATTTGATGCAATGTAATAGGTTGTTGGAGGAACGGGCAATTTAGGATCCTTTGTGCTCATGAATGGAGGTGAGGGTGAAGTGTGGGCGCACGTTTTGCACTTCTTGTGGTGACAGGGGAAGATGCCGCTCTGGAGAGTGGTGTGAACCTGATGAGGGCGTTAGGGAGGGCGTGGTGTCTTCGGAAAGCTGAAATGGGAGGAGACGGAAATATATCACTCGAGTGAAAATAGTTTGGAGAAAGGGGCAGCGAGAGGGAAGGGAGATGGAGAGATAAGAAGGAGTGAGGGAGGGGGAGGAAGATGGAAGGAAGAGAGTTGGAGAAGTGAGAGAGGGAAGGGGAAAGAGGGAGCAAAGACGGGAGAGAGGGAGAGGAGAGAGTGTGCGTAGAGAGGGGGGAGAAAATATGGATGTGAGACGCAGTGGTGAGAACAGAGAGAGGAACGGTAGGGAGAGAAAGGGAATGGAGAGAGATTGGGGGTGTTTGGGAGAGCGAGATAGAGGGGAGTATGGATAGAGAGAGGGTGTTGAGAAAGATGTAGACGGAGGGAGGGGAGAGTTCAAAGTGGAGGAGGATTGGCGAGGGGAAGACGGAGGGGTGGAGAAATATTGAGGAAGGGGAGAGGGAGGAAGGAGAGAGAGAGTTGGGTGACAGTTGTGGGAGCAGGACTGTGTGCGTCAGAGAGCGAGAGTGGGGACATTGAGATTGGGAGGAGAGAGACAGGAGACAGCGAGAGAGGGGGGTAGAGAAAGACAGAGTGTGAGGAGAGGGTTAGGGAGTGAGAGGGAGGGAATGGGGAGGGAAAGGGCGGCTGGGGCAGGATGTGAGAGAGAGCGAGGGGACACAGAGCTGGGAGCGAAGTAGGGGGAAATAACTCGAAAGGTAGAAAGAGAGAGAAGGATGGGAAGGGACAGAGAGGGAGGGAAGTGAGAGTGATGGGGAGAGAGATAGAGGGAAGTGGGAAAGAGAAAACGAAAGGGCGGGAGACAGAGGTGGAGATAGACATGTCGTGGAGAGAGAGTGGTGGGCAGACAGTGAGAGTGTGAGAGAGAGAGGAAAGAGAGAAAGTGGTGTGGAAGACAATTCGAGGGAGGCAGAGAAAGAGAAGGGGTGAGAAGGATAGTGACGAGAAATAGATAATGTGGGAGAGAGAGTGAGAAGAGAGAGAGTGGCGAGGAGGAGAGTTGGGCCATGAGTGAGAGTCGGGGAACCAGAGTGTGGGGAGAGCGTATGTGGGGAGAGAGACAGTGGAGACTGGACACAGATAGAGCGGGGGAGCGAGAGGAGGTGAGAGAGAGTCGGGAAGAGAGATAGGAAAAGGGAGGGAGACTGGTGAAGAGAGGTTGGAAATGGGTGACGGAGAGTTAGGGCAGCGTAGGTGAGAGGGAGAGATAGAGGAAGCGTTTTGTTTGGGAGACATATTCGGGGAGAGTGAGAATTGGGCAGAGTAGGGGAGATAGAGATGGGGAGAAAGAGTGGGAGAAAGATAGACAGTTAAGGAGAGAGTGGGGAGAGGGAAGGAGGCAAGTGGCGGGGGAAGATAGAGAGTCCATGGTCGGGGAGGGAGAGGAAAAGAGAGATAAAAGGAGAGAGAGGAAGTGGATAGAGAGAGAGAGAGAGAGAGAGTGGAAGGAAAGTAGAGAGAGAGAAACGCGGAGGAAAGCGGAAAAAATTGGTAAGGAGGAAGAGAGAGCGGAATAATTCAAGAGAGACGGAGGGGCTGATAGAGAGGGACGATGCAGAGAGTGAGAGTGGGGGAGGAAGAGAAACAGGGAGTTGTGAGTAGGAGAGGGAGTGATTTTGGGGGGAAGAGATATAGAGAGAGAGGTAAGAGAGAATGGGAGAAAGAGTAGCTGAGACAGAGCAAGAGTCGAGGGGAGAGAGAGCAAGTTGGCGCCAAAGAGACACGGGAGAGAGAATGCGGTAGACAGAAGGGGTGGGGGATTGGATAAGGACAGAGAGAGAGGGAAAGCGGGTCGGGAGTGAGAGGGAGAGTCGGGATGGGAGAGACAGAGATGGTGGGAAGTGGGAGGGAGAGAGTGATTTTCTGGAGAATCGGAGAGTGCAGAGAGAGAGGTTGGGAGCGTTGAGTGCGAGAGATCATGAGGGAGAAAGTGAGAGGGAGTGAGGGTGAGGAAGAGGAGTGATGGAGAGGAAGAAAGAAGGAGGGAAAGAGAGAGGAGATGGGGAGAGACATGGAAGGTAAAAAGAGAGATAGAGGGAGAGGAGCGAGAAGTGGTCGGGTGAGAAGAGTTAGGAGAGAAGGAGAGACAGATTGGGGATTACGGAGCGGGAGAGAGGGAGTGACGTGGATGGGACAGAGAGAGAGAAAGGGGAGATGCCGTGTGAGAGAGGGAGAGTGATAGAATTAGAGGGGTGGAGACAGAGAGGGTGGACAGAGAGAGAGGCAATGGGAAGAGAGAGTGAATGAAGGAGAGATAGCGGTTGAGGGGAGAGGGAAGGAGGAGGGAAAGTCCGATTGAGGGGGAGAGGGAGAATGAGGGAGGATCTGAGCAAGACAGAGGGAGGGGAGAGGGAGAGGGAGATGTGGGAGAACGAGATAGGGAGGGGAACAAGGAGAGTGCGGGATAGAGAGAGGGGCGGAGTGGTACAGAGGGTAGATGTGAGAGGGGAGACGGACGTGGTGAGGGTGAGGGAGTATGGAGAGAGGAATGAGAAAACAGAAAGGAAGATGTGAGAAAGAAGGGAGAGAGGGGAAGTGAGGGGGAGTGGTCAGATAAAGGAGGGAGGTGACCAGCGATAGAGTGAGAGGAGCGATAGAGAGGGAGAGATAGGTGGCGAGAATTTGTGAGAGGGAGAGTGGGAGGAAGGGAGGAGAGAACTAGAAGATGGGGAGACAGAGAGAGGGTGGGATACGTGAAAGAGGGTGAAAGAGGGAGTGTACAAGTGAGAGAGCGAGAGAGAAGGAGAGCGTAGAGGAAGGGTGGAAGGGGTTTACGAGCGAGAGAGGGAGGGAGTAGAGAGAGGGAGAGAGGTGGAGGTGTTACAGAGACAGAGTGAACGGGAGACAGAGAGACAGTGGACGAAAATGAGATGGGAGAACAAAGGAAGAGAGGGAGCGTTGAGAGAGAGGCAGAAGGAGGGTTGGTGGATAGAGAGTTGGGAGAGGGAGAGAGGTGCTGTGGAGAGAGTATGAGGGGCGGGAGAGAGATCGACGGAGGGGTGGGAGAGAAAGGTGCATGGGAAAGAGAAGGGGAGAGGAAAGAGAGGGAGAGGGATGGTAAGGGAAAGAGGGAACGGCGAGCTAGAGAAAAAGCGAGGAGAGGAAAGGGAGGGTGGAGAGAGAGGGAGAGGAAGAGAGAATGAGTAAGGGGAGAGAGGACGTTGGAGAGTGAGATAGAGAGGTTTTGGGGTTCGAGGTGAGGAGAGAGAGAATGGGTGTGGGATAGGGGAAAATGGGACAAAGAGTGTGGTGGGCGAGAGACAGTTTTGTGGAGAGGGAGGGCAGAAGAGATGACACATAGGGGGAGGGAGGCAAGTAGAGAATGGAGTGGGAGAGAGAGAGAGCTGGGAGAGAGAAGGAATGGGAAAGATGGGGAAGAGGGAGATTGGCGAGGGAAAGGGCAGCCAGATTGTGAAGTTGTGAGAGGGAGTGGAAGGTTGAGAGAGGTGTGAATAAGAGAGGGGTAGAGATGGAGGGGGGGGTGGAGGGAGAGCGATATGTGGGGAGAAAGAATGGGTGTGAGAGAGAGTGAGGGTAATAAAGAGAAGGAGGGAGAAAGGGATGAGAGAGAGTAGATGTGTGAGTGTGAGCAAGAGACAGAGAGGTGTGGGATAGAGAGAGAGGTGGGTGAGAGATGGGGAGAGGGAGGGAAGACGTAGATTGGAGAAGGAAAGGGAAGAGAGGGGTTTTGACAGTGAAGGGTGGAGAGAGACAGAGAATGGCGGAAAGTGGGAAGGGGGGTGAGAGAAAGAGAAGAAAGGGGAGAGAGAGATGGAAGGGGACAGACAGTTGTGGGATGGGAGAGAAGAAGTTTGGGAGTAGAGAGAGAGTGTTGTGGGGGAGAGTGAGACAGTGGTGGGCAGAGTGCGAGAGTAGGGGGCAGACATATTGCGAGGTGAGAGAGAAAGTGCGGTGAAGAGAGAGTGGTGAGTAAGTGAAAGTGATGGGGAGACCATAGTAGACGGAGTGAAAGAGAGAATGGGGGGGGGCGCGGGGAGAGAGTGGAGAAAGTGTGACAGTGGGAGAGAGAAAATGCAGGGGCAATGAGCGTGGAGTGGAAAGAGATAGAGTTGGGGGAGCGAGAGGTGGAAAAGGGGGAGAGAGAGAGAGGGCAGAGTAGAATATAGGGGTAAGAGTGAGAGATAGCCGGAGGGTTGGGAGAGAAAATAGGAGAAAGAGATTTGGGGAAGAATGGGGAAGAGAGAGTGGGAATTGAGACAGTGGAAATGAGGCAGAGGGAGAGGGTGGAAGAGATGGGGGACAGAGTTGGAGTAGGGGAGACATAAAGTTTTGGAGAGAGAGAGTCGGGGAGTGAGAGAGTTGGGAGTGAGAGAGTGGGGAGAGAGAGGGGAGAGCGAGTGGAAAGAGAGAGAGAGATACTTGGGGTAAGACAGAGTTATTGGGGAAGAGACAGAGGGGCGGGAGAGGGAGAAAGTGAGGGGTGGGAGAGAAAATGTGGCTATGTGTGTGTGAGAGAGAGAGGGAGGGTAGAGAGAATAGGTTTGATGGAGAGGGTGGATAGAGAAAAAGTGCGGTGGAGAGAGAGGGGGGTAGAGAGCGAAAGGGGGAAAGAGTGAGGGAGGAAGCGAGAGGGAAAGTGATGCGTGCGAGAGTGGAGGGAGAAGAGAGAGATGGGTGTGCGAGAGAGTGCATGAGAGATGTTGCAAAGAGAGTGAGAGTGAGACACAGGGGAGCGAGAGAGAGGGAGAAGGGAGGCACTCGGAGAAAGGGAGGAAGAGGGAGAGTGAGAGAGATTCTTGCTGGGAGGGAGGTTGTGGGAGTGAGGGAGAAGGTTGTGGGGTGGATTAGAGAGGAAGGGTCAGAGAAAGAATTGGGGAGGGATGGTACAGAGAGATGCATTGTGTAGAGAGAGTGGGGCGAAGGAGAGGGATCGAGGAGGGTGAGAGATAAGAAGGGAGAGGAAGGTGTGGGAGGGTGAGATTGGGCATGGAGAGGGAGGGTGGGGGTAGAGAAAAGGTTAGGGAGTGGACCGACAGAGGCAAAAGGGAGAGGGAGGGCGAGAGAAAGGGTGGATGGGAGGGAGTTTGAGGTCGAGCGGGAGAAGTAGTGGGGAATGCTGAGTGGTAAGGAATAAGAGGGGACGTAACAAGAGAAACAATGGAGTCCGTAGAGAATGGAGGAGCGTGAGAGACAGGGAGGAGGGAGAGAGAGAGGGTTGGAGGGAGGGGCAGAGAAAGAGGGTGTGGGAGAGAGCCAGAAGTGGTGGAGAAAGAGTGAGAGAGGGTGACAGATATAGAAAGAAGTGGGGCAGAGATATGGTAGAGACAGACGGGAAGACAGGGAGAGAAGAAGTGGTGGCACAGACAGAATTGTAGAGAGGGCAGGTAGAGAGTGAGGGAAAGAGGGTGGAGTTGGAGAGAAGGAGATAGCTAGAGAGAGGAAGGGATGGGTGAGTATGCGCAATGGGAGAGGGTGGTTGGGAGAGTCGACAGAGGGAGGGGGTTGATAGACAGACGAAGGGGAAGAGAAGGTGGGAAGGGAGATAGAGGGAGAAGTGGGTAAAAAATACTGGAACAGAGAGATGAAGGGCAGAGATAGAGAGAGAGGGAGGGGGGAGAGGGAGGGGAAAGAGAGAGGAAGTGAGGGGCTGAGGTTGGGTGACTATGAGTGGAGAGAGAGAGAATTAAGACAGAGATAGTTGTGTGAGACAGAAGTGGGGCAGAGATTAAGGGACTGAGAGTGAGTTGGAGAAAGAGCCGAGGAAGGTCGTGGGGTGGACACAGAGAGAGAAAGGGTGCGAGAGTGTTTCAGAGAATGGGGAGAGTGAGAGAGAGAGTGGTGAGAGATTGTAGGTGAAGGAGTTGTGGGGAGAAAGAGAGGGAGACAGATGTGGAGATGGGAGAGTGGATGATCAGGAGAATTGAGTTTGAGAGAGAGTGGGTGGCGCGACAAAATTAGGACAGGGACAGCAAGGGTGGGTGAGAGAGACAGATGATGGTATAGACAGACAGAGAGCGAGTTTGGGGTGGCAGAAAGAGAGTGGGGAGAGAGATATGGGGACAGAGAGTGTGGGTGGAGAGAGACAGCAGGGGTTTGACAGAGAAAGAGACGGTCGGAGGGTATTTGAGAAAGAGTGGGAGAGCATGAGAGAATGGCGAGTGAGAGGAGGAGAAATTGGACGGGAGAAGTAGAAAGTGTGGGTGGATAGAGAGAGGGATGTTGGTTGAGGTAGATTGGGGAGAGCGAGTGTGGGAACAGAGATTGAGTAGATAGAGAGTAAGGATAGAAAGGGAGAGTGGAGAGAGATAGTGAAGGTGGACAGAGTGACGAGCGGGGAGACGGACAAAGTTGGAGTGGTGAGAGATCGAGAGAGGTTTGGGGACGGAGTGAGAGTTTGTTGGGGAGAGAGAGTGCGCAGAGAGAAAGAGAGTAGCTTAGGCTAGAGAGATGGGGAAAGATAGAGAGTAGCGGGAGTGAGAGAGTAGTGGCGAGAGCGAGGGGGAGTAAGGTTGGAGAGAGAGCGTGGATGGAGGGGGAGAGAGAAGGACAGAGGGAGACAAAGAGAGTGCGGGGGCGAGTGGTAGAGAGAGATGGAGGAGACAGAAAGGGAGGGAGAGATGGTGAAAAAGAGAGCGAGGGTTTTTGAAAGAGTGAAGGAGCGTGGGAGAGACAGAGTGAGGGAGAGAAATTGAGTCAGGGAGAGACTTAGTTGTGACAAAGAGTGTGGGGAGGTAGTGTTGGGAAGTAGGTGAAGAGGGAGTGCGGTTGAGTGTGAGAGAGTAATGGTGTGCACAGAGAGGGGAGAGAGATACTGAGTGTGAAGGGAGTATCACGTGGAACGGAAGAGCGTTAGGGATGAGAGAGTGAGAGAGTGGCGGCAGAGATGGAGTAGAAGGGTGCAGCAGAGACAGTGGGGAGAGAGGAAGAGTGGACAGGGAGAGACAGAACGGGGTGGAGACAGATGGAGTGGGGAGGCGGAGAAGGGGAGGAGGTAGAGGGAGACAGCGGGGAGAGTCGGTGGGTTTAGGAAGTGAGAGTGTGGGAAAGTGTAAAGAGAGGGACGGGGTAGAGAGAGTGGGAGTTAGGAAAATAGAGAGGGGAAAAGAGAGATGGACGGCTGAGAGAGAGGCGTGGAGGGGGCAGAAGGGGAACGGGAGAGAGGGGAATTAAGAAAAAGAGAGAGGGGAAGGAAGAGAAAGAATGAATAGGACGAAAAGATCGAGTGAGGGAAGAGAGAGAATTGGGAAAGACAGATTGTATTGCATAGAGAGTAGGGGTAGAGGGAATGGGTGGGGGGAAAAGACCATCAGCGAGTCACAGAAAGTAGGTGAAAGAGTGGGAGTGGGAGAAAGGCGGCACGGTGGCACAGTGGTTAGCACTGCTGCCTCACAGCGCCAGGGACCTGGGTTCAATTCCCGCCTCAGGTGACTGACTGTGTGGAGTTTGCACGTTCTCCCAGTGTCTGCGTGGGTTTCCTCCGGGTGCTCCGGTTTCCTCCCACAGTCCAAAGATGTGCGGGTCAGGTGAATTGGCCATGCTAAATTGTCCGTAGTGTTAGGTAAGGGGTATGGGTGGGTTGCGCTTCGGCGGGTCGGTGTGGACCTGTTGGGCCGAAGGGCCTGTTTCCACACTGTAAGTCTAATCTAATCTAAAGAGACTGCGGTGGGGATGCGTGGGGACAGCACAAAAGCGGAGGTGAAGGGACAGAGCGCGGGGAGAGGGGAAGAGAGGAGGTGGGAGAGTGAGGGGTAGAAAGAGACAAGGAGTAAACAGAGTGGGATTAACAGGAAAGAGGGAGGTGAAAAAATAAAGAGAGGGAGAGAGGAGATACAGCGAGAGAGGTACGTGAGGTCGGGGCAAAGTAGACGGGGGAGAGTGAGAGTCTAAGAGGGTAGAGAGAAAGAGACGAAAAGATAGGGAGTTGTACAGAGAGAGTGGGAAGGTGGTCGTCATGGAAAGACAGGGAGGGATGGAGAGAGAGGCTGGGGAGATAGAGGGGGAAGGGATGAGGAAGACAGAGTTAGAGAGGGTGAGAGAAAGGGAGGGGTAAAGACATAGAGAGAGGGGGAGAGTGGAGAGAGTGAGGGATGCAGTGGAAAGAGAGTGAGAGAGGGAGGCATAAAGAGGCGGGAAGCGAGATGGAGAGGTACAAGGAGATAGTGGGAGCGGCTGGAGATAGTCGGAGCGGGAGAGGGAAGGTGGCTAGAACGAAAGCGGGGTTGAGAAAGGGAGAGAGAGGGAAGAGAAAGTGTGGGGGTGGACAGAGAGGGAGTACGAGAGATTGTGCGATAATAAGAGCTGGGAAAAGAAGGGGCAGAGAGAGGGGTTGGGGAAAGAGGGAGACGGAGGCAAGGGAGACAGAGAAAGTGAGTTAAGGGGAGAAAATTTGGCAACGAGAGGAGAGGAAGGGGAGAGGCAGGGAGAGTGAGAAAAGAGAGGGAAGGAGCTGTGGGAAGAAATGGATGTGAGGGGAGAGAGAAAGGGAGCGAGAGAGAGAGTGTGGGACAGGGTGAGAGAGAGGAAGGAGGAGAGAAAGGGGTTCATGGAGGGAGAGGAGTGGGGAGAGAGGAAGGGAGGAAGAGAGAGAAAGCGTGGGCGAGTCGGATCATGTGAGGGAGAAGAGAGAGAGACAGAGATAGGTGGGGAGAGAGTTGGGGAAGCGAGAGGGGATGGAGAGCGAGAGAGTGATAGGGAGATAGAAGAGACAGTGAGAAAGAGAGGTGAAAAGAAATTGAAAAGGTGTGATGAGGGAAAGAGGGAGGGCAGCGAGGGAGAGAGAGGGGAGAGCGAGAGAAACGGAGGATTGAGAGAGACTGAGAGGGAGGGATTGTGTCAGAGAGAAGATGGGATGGGAGAGGGATGGGGCAAGATGGAGGGAAAGAGAGCAGGAACGGGTGAAATCGGGAAAGTAAGATACCGGAAAAGAGAAAGTCAGCAGCGAGGTTGAGATAGAAAGAGAGGGGAGCGGGGGAGAGATGTGGGGAGGGGGGGATGGGGTGAGAGAGATATAGGGCGGGGGAGAGATAAAGAAGGATGTGTGGCACAGGGAGAGGGAGTGGTTAGAGAGCGTGGGGGAGAGAGAGAGGTAAGTCTTTAAGAGAGAAATAGTGGGGGAGCGACAAAGAGAAGACGAGAGTGAGGGAGCAATGGGAGAGAGCATGGGGGAGAGCGAAGAGGACAGAGAGCGGGAGAGAGGAAGGAGAGAGTGAAGGTGGAAGTTGGGGAGAGAGATCGTGAGGGAGCGGGAGAGAAAGAGGGAGGGTGGGCGATGGAGAGGAATGGAGGCAGAGGGAGAGAGCAGGCAGAGATAGAGGCAGGGTGATACAGGCGTATTTCAAATGAATTGAGAGACAGAACGTCGCAAAGATGTGCAAAGCGAGATAGAAAGAGAGGTTGGAAGAGAGAAGGGGTAGCAAGGGGTAAAGAGAGACATGGACGTTTGAAAGCCAAAGAGAGGGGTGTTGGGGAAAGAGGGAAATGTGATAAAGAGGGAGAGGGGGACAGCAACGAGCGAGTGAGTGCGTGGAGTCAGACAGGGAGGGGAGAGCACGAGAGTGGGAAGGAGCTGGGATAGGGAAGTAGAGAAAGATAAAGTCAACAATGATTTCCTTGGTTTTGCGGGAAATGAGAGCGAGGTTGTTTTCAGTGCAGCATTTCCATGTCTTCCACCTCCCGTCTCTCGGCTGTTTCATCGCCATTCAAATTCCACCGACTATGGTCGTGTCATCAGTGAACATTGGTGTGGTATTTAGCGATACAGTCATGGGTACAGTGAAGCAGTCAGTGAGCATAGTCGGGGCTGTGTACGCACCCCTGGGGAGCTCCAGTGTGAGTGAGTATGAAATATTGTCAACAATCTTCACTGATTATGGCCTGTGGGTCAGGAAACTGAATATCCAGTTGTAGAGAGTTTGGCTTAGTCCGAGATTATTAAGTTTAGTCATCAGTCTTGTGGGGATAACAGTGTTGAAAGCTGAACTGCAGTCAATGAGTAGGGTTCTTACGTTGCTGTTCTTGCTATCAAGATGATCTAAGGATGAGTGAAGGACAAATGATATGGCATCTGACATGGATCACTTGGTCCCAGAGAGAGATTGGAGGGGGAGAAGAGGAGTGGGGATTCTGGAGTTGATTAATGTCATGACCAGCCTATCAAAGCTCCTCATCACCACCGACAAGAGGGCCTCTGGGTGGGAGTCATTGAGAAAAGCTGCATGAGCCTTCTTAGGCATACGGAGTTGTTGGCTCACTTGAAACCAGGGACAGTAGCCTGCTGCAGGTAGAGGTTGCAGATGTCACAGAAAGCCTCTGCTAGACGATCTGCGTATGCTCTGAGTGCACGGCCTGGTACTCCATCTCGTCGAATCGTGTTCCGTGAATTCACACGAAGGAAAACTGATCTGACCTCTGATGCAGTAACTATTATGTTTGATTCCTAAGGACATGTCAGAATAGGTCTGACTTTTCCTCCGCTGAAATTCGGCTTAAAGAATGCATAGAAGACGCTGAGTAGATCTGTGAGGAAGGTGACATCGTCTGCTATCTTAACCTATCCTTTTCTACAACCTGTGATGTCATTCAGTTCTTGCCATATTCGCCGGGTGTTTTTCAATGTCTGGAATCAGTGTTCGTCCTTGGCTGTCTTAATGGCCCTGCGAAGGGCATACATGTATTCCTTATATTTGAGAGGGTCTGCTGACATGAAGACCTCTCGCCTGATTTTTACGAAGTTCTGTATGTTCTGATTCATCCAGGCTTTCGAGTTGGGGAACACCCAGATTGACTTTCTCGGTATATAGTCCTCCACACACTTTTTGGTAAAGTCTGGGATGGTGGTGGCCTGTTTGTCCAAGTTATCTGCGGACAATTTAAACATGTCGCAAGTGACCGATTTCAAACAGCACCAGAATTGATCATCTGCCTCCACTGAGCAGCAGTGGAACTGTATCTGCGAGGGGGTCACCAAATTGAGTTTTTGCCCATAAGCCGGGAGAAATAACATAGCATTGTGGTCGAAGTTCCCTAAATGAGTGTGGGAGATTTTCAGAATTGTCTTTTTTATATCATACTTATCATACTAGGAGTCTAATCATATTTAACATTAGTTGCTAATAATCAAAAGGAAAATCAAAGATACATTGCAGAAATTGAGCAAAGATCCTCAGACAGCAGCATCCAAACACATGATGACTTCCATCCAGAAGGACAAATACAGCAGTTGCATGGGAAAACCATCTGAAAGCCCTGCAGTCTCTGTGCTGTACGTTGACCACAATGCACTTTGAGAGGGAATTCCAGGATATTGACTCAGCAACAGTGAAGTAACAGCAATATGTTTCCAAGTCAGAATTATGAGTGACCTGGAGGGCAACTTGCAGAGATGGTGTTCCCATGCAGCTGCTGTCTTTGTCCTTCTGGATGGAAGTCATCATGTGTTTGGATGTTGCTGTGTGAGGATCTTTGGTCAATTTCTGCAATGTATCTTTGATTTCTCTCTTGATTATTAGAAACTAATGTTAAAATTGATGAGACTCAAGTCGTTAATGTATGACATAAAAAAGACAATTCTGAAATTGGAAGCGGTGCAACAAAGATGTCACATTATAGAGATGCTGGCACTTTATTGTCTTGGTGAAAGCTCCCTGTAGCTGAAACGTTATCGTAAATTTTCAAGCTCTTTTGGCAATAGTCATGGGGCATTGGTGAAAGCCCAGGACATATGGCTACAACACATATTAAACATCTAATTACATCAGATAATGCTGAATGTCAGTCAATACTGCGGGTAATGAGGTGGTTGCAATGGGTGAAGTCAATGAACAACGTTTGTTTGAAGCAATGACAGTGAACAGATTTGATGTATTCTGGAAATGATGGAAAATTCTCATTCTGAATCAGTTCCTCCAAACAGGTGATTATTAATTCATCAACTTCCCATGACGAGCGACCTGAGATGTATTTCCTCAGTTTTCATTTCTTGTTTCAAAGTGTGGAGCTTTTGACCTGAGTTCATTTTTTGATGAAATTCTAAAACAAACGGCCCCAATTTCTGAAGAAATTTAATCTTTAAAAGAGGACAAACTTCGTTTTACATATTTATTTTGACATCCTTTGCTACCACGTCGAGCATTTTTTGAAAATCCCTAAATTCCGTGCACCAGTTAACAGTGAGGTACCTTCTTGAGCTGTTTTGTCCTGGGGGCATTGACAAACCTACATTGATGTGAAGCAGTTCCAGGATTTTCGCACAGTGACACTGACTATGATAATAAAAGACCAAGTGCGGATTGTATGCAACTTGGAAGGAAAATCAGAGGACCATATCACCATGGTCCTGACGCCATTCACATTGCAGGTGATAGATATTATGATTTTGTAAAATACTATTGGAAACTCCTGGGGATATTGCTGCAACGCATCTTATTCGTACAACTGCTGTCACTGTCCACCAATGGTGAAAGAAGTGGATGTTGAAGGTAGTTGATTGAGTTAAAATCACAGAATTGGTGCAATGCCTAAGAAAAACATTTGACTGCAAATCGAATTTAACTCATCAAATTGGATTATGTCCCAGTACAATAAAACCGTATTAATTTTGAATGAATTGTTTTCCCAAAATTGAACCAATCAGAATTTCTGATTTTGGGGATATAATAATGCGGACATTTTGAAAATTGGAAAGAGAGCTACTGTCATGCAGACTGATAATCCTGGAGATCTAGCATTCTGCTCTCCAAGAAAACAGGAAACAATTTCTATCTAAGGCTCCTTTTCATATGAAATATACTCACAACAAAAATAAGGAAGGCGAGCCAGAGAATTCAGTCGGAAGAGTGAATTCACAGAGGATGACAGCGCCTGTGGTTTTGAAATTACGTTGAATATGTTTTTTTTAGATTAGATTAGATTACTTTCAGTGTGGAAACAGACCCTACAGCCCAACAAGTCCACACTGACCTGCCGAAGCGCAACCGACCCATACCACTACATTTACCCCTTACCTAGCACTACGGGCAATTTAGCATAGACAATTCACCTTACCCGCACATCTTTGGACTGTGGGAGGAAACCGGAGCACCTGGAGGAAACCCACGCAGACACGAGGAGAACGTGCAAGCTCCACACGATCAGTCATCTGATGCGGGAATTGAACCCAAGTCTCTGGCGCTGTGAGACAGCAGTGCTAACCACTGTACCACCGTGCCGCCCACTAAGCCTTAGTAAGTGTTTTGTTGGAACAACATATTCTAAGAGACTTAAGAGATGAGCTTTTCAGTGTGTTTGGTTTCATGAAAAGAGGGTTTCACTACCGTTTCGTAACAACATGAATGGTTCAGTTCTGAACCCGCCCAATGAAAACAACAAATGAACATAGCAAAGGATTAAAAATTAAAATACCTTGAATTCAATGTGAAATGATTTGATTCTCACCTTTTGTAGGTGAATATTGCCTGCCAATTGTCTGTAATCCGTCACAAAATAAATTTCGTTAAATTTTGCTCTACATGAATGTGGACAATTTCAGAGACTGGAGAGTAGTGATTTGTGCTGAACATTGTAAAAACATCAGGGAATATCCTCACTTCTGACCCTGTGATGTTGACAAGTTCATTAAAGTTGCAGCTGAAGGTTTTTGGGCGTAAGTCACCATCCAGAGGAATTCCTGTAGTGAAATTGCAGAACTGATGTGACTGGATTCCAGTGAACAGAAACATTATCATGTGGGTTAACGATGGCTCCACAATTGCACCGTGATTCCAATTTTGCTTGTTGATACAACTTTCCATCACATGCTGTCTTGAGATCACAGGCAGTCTCCACCCAGCTCTTTCTGAGTGTGATGGCACTGCTGTGCAGTGACTTGAGAGTTGGATACCAGCCTGACAATGAGAGTACCTGAATGGTTCTCCTCAGCGTGAAGATGGTTGCGTATCAGTGGATTAGGTAAGAATGAGCATCCTTTCCTGCAGACACAGCAGATGACATCTCTTTCTGATGTGAGTACGTCAGTGAATACCCAGATCAAATGGGAAGCCAGGCATCTTAGCACATGGCTCACATTCCAGAATTTCCCACCTTTGTCAGTGCATTTATGTTCTGATAGTCCTGATTATCCATTGAATCGTTCTCCACACGTGGAACACATGACCGGGTTCTCCCTCATTTGAACGATGATTTTTCCTAGCATTGTTCACAATTCAGGTTACTATAAACTGTCTGATTGACAGATATTGCTCTAGTGTTTCATTTGATTTTCCCAACTGCAAATTAAATCATTAAATGCCTACATTTCCGAAGGAGGTCACTCAGTCCATAAAGTTTTCACCTCCACACTGATCAGCATCCATAACAGACCCACGGCCTCCAACGCATACTCTTCCCATCAGCCTGCATTTCCCCCCGGCGAATCTACTTTCCCTGGACATCTTTGTCGAGGATAGCAAGCCCACGAGACCCGGGGAGAATGTAAAAAAGCCGCACGGACAATGGTGGGTGAAATCGAAAAGTGCTCCGTGGTGCTGTGAGTTAGCATTGCAAACTGCTGAGACCCTGAGCTGCCCGTAAATCCTACTAATATCGTGTGTGTTTTGTTAATCAGAAATCTAAAACACAATAAAAGGAGTTTGGGAGAATAAATAAAGGCCCAAAGGCAGGTTGTGACCTGGAGCTGAGTGTAAGTGGAAATGCTTGGGGTTGTTTGGAGCAGAAGGTCTCATTACACAAGACATGTACTTCTAGTGTCTGGAGGACAAGCCCCGCTCCTCATTCACTCCCATTATCTGGAAGTCCAGCCTCACCACTCTTTCACTCGTATCATTTGGACCACGAGCCCCATGCCTAATTCTCTCTCATTGGATTGAGAAAACACCAAACCCCATCCGACCGCCGGCCGCACCGCCTACTCACTAGGAGAAGCTGGAGAGCCAGCCCCGTGCATTAAGATCCTCCAGCTCCCCACCTCACTCACTCCCATTAATGGAGGACTCGTCACACCTAGCTTGGTCAACAAGTCCCAACCCGCATTCCCTATTTCCTTCCAGACACACGATCCATTTACTCCCAATGCCTACCATCTTGGTTATGCTGGCTCGGTCCTCCAAACCTGCCTCCAAACAGTCGCTTCCCTGCTGTTCTCCAGCCCTGCACTCCCTCCCCCCAAAGGCACACGTTGGCAGCGGGAGCAGACCCCACCAGTTCATCCTCCAGTCTTGCAGCATTTGCTGTTATTGCTGGAGTCACAGCCTGCACCAACTCGGTCCTTCGTGCCAAATTTCATTCACTCCCATTGTCTCGAGGACGTGGCCCCACCAGCTCAGTTCTCCAAGCCCGCCAATTATTCAACTTCCTTGCCTGCAGGAACAGTCGCTTACCTGGTGTGCTCCAACCCCGACCCCCACTCACGTCCATTGCCTGGAGGACCAGTCTATACTAGTCTGGTCCTCCAATCCCGTCCGCGAATTACTGCCATTGGATGGAAGACCATCCACCATCAGTTCTGTCCTCCTGCCTCTCTTCATGCACTCCCATTGGATGATGTTCCTGGTTGTTGTCCGTAATGTGGAGGTCTTGGCGATGGCAGTAGACAAAATGTAAAAATCCAACAACACCAGATTATAGTCCTACAGGTTTATTTGAAATCACTAGATTCTGGTGTGTAGTTTTTGTTTGGTAGCTAACGAAAGCTTGCACTTCCAGATAATCCTGTAGGACTATAACCAGATGTTGGTTGACTCTTAACTAACACTGAAGCATTTATTAGGTTATTGAGAGAGCCATGGGTGGGGATGCAGTGCGGTGTGTGCTGAACCGTATTGGACTTTATACGGGCCGTTGCCTTGGAGATAACCCTCATAGACAGCCTCCATTCAAAGCCACAACCCGCAAAGTTATAAGCTGGGAGCTACACATTGTAAAGTTTATGCAGTTACCTGACATTGGCTAGGAGGTTTTTGCGTGCACGCTATCCATTTAACTGGCATATTTCATCAATACAGACTCAAAGGAGACCTCTCATTGTTCTGTACTTACTAATTCTGATACATCAGGGTTTGTGAAAGGGTACCCAGCAGTCGGTCTACACAGTGGAGGACACGAAGAACATGCCAGTAATTACTAAGAAGACGGAGGTGAGTAAGTACCTGAAAACAAAAATTATCATGGAAGTGGCAGTATTGGACAAGCTAATGCAGCTAAAAGTAGACAAGTCAACTCGTCCTGATTGAATGTATCCCAGGGAAATAGCAGAGTTAACAGGAGAAATTACAAATTCATTCAAGTCGTCGAATAAGTGTCAGATAAATTTGCCCAATAAAGTAGAGAACACACAAACTAGATAAGGTGCAAATAACATACTGTTCATTACAAGTGATATCGCTGGAAGAGCAACTGGCAAGGCTGGCACAGAATGCAGAATCTGTGCAGGTAGATCAGAATTTCTCTTCCTCGAGCGAAGGAATAAACTAGTTTTTATAATAATACTCTACAATAAGGTTAATTACAAATGGGCAAAATTCAATATAGCTGTAATGTATCTCGAAATGGATTAATCTAGTCACAATGATGCTAATTCAAAGACAGTTGTCGGAGGAATGTCCTAATTCTCGACACAAAGAAACATCCTAGCAGTATCGATGGGGGTCACAGCTAACATTCCACTACGAAGATAGGTGGTAATGTCATCTCTGAAGTGGTGAGGACCTTCCATTGTCATGTTCTGGGAGTAGTGTGCTTGTTGGTGCTTCTCTGTCTGACCTATTCTTCGGTATTTCTCGGTTGTGAAACTGCCCTCGGGGTTTTGGGATAGCTATGGTGCTCTGTCATTGTTAGTGGGTGCTTGAGGAGCATTCCCTTGTCTGCGAGTGCTGTCTAGTTTGGCTTGTCAGCCTGCTTAGTCTCTGCTGAGACATTCTGGGTGTTTTGTTATAATGAGGACAATTTTGTTGTTGTGGATGTATTGTGTGTTGGCAGGGTTGCAGATACTTTCCCACATAGAGAATCATACAGCACAGTGACAGGCCCTTTGGGTTAAAGTGGTTTTTGCTGACAAAAAATGTCCATGCGCTAACCCCATTTCCCTGCACCGAACCCAATTGTTCAAAACCTTTGTTATCCATGCATTTGTGCAAATGTCATTTAAGTGTTTTTAATGTATCCGCCTCACCACGTTACCCTGGAAACTCATTCAACATGCATGCCACTCGTAGGGCAGCGTGCTGGCACAGGGGTTAGCACTGCTGCCTCCCAGCACCAGGGACCTGGGTTCAATTCCCCCGTCGGGCAAATGTCTGTATGGAGTTTGCACATTCTTCCCGTAATTGCGTGGGTTTCCTCACACAGTCACAAAGATGTGCAGGTCATGCTAAATTGCCCGTAGTGTTAGACGTAGGGGGATGAGTCTGGGTGGGTTGCGTTTCGGAGGGTTGGTGTGGACTTGTTGTGCCGAAGGGCCTGTTTCCACGCAAATCTAAAACCCTCCGTGCAAAAAAAAGCCCCTCAGGTTCCTTTTTATTTTTTCTACCCTAACTTTATACTGATGGTTTCTTGAGAGACTGAGAAAAATAATGAGTTCTACATAGAACATAGAACATAGAACATAGCAAAATACAGCGCAGTACAGGCCCTTCGGCCCTCGATATTGCGCCTACCAAAGTCTACCTAACCTACACTAGCCCAATAACGTCCATATGCTTATCCAATGCCCGCTTAAATGACCATAAAGAGGGAGAGTTCACCACTGCTACTGGCAGGGCATTCCATGAACTCACAACCCGCTGAGTAAAGAATCTACCCCTAATATCTGTCCTATACCTACCACCCCTTAATTTAAAGCTGTGTCCCCTAGTAACAGCTGACTCCATTAACAGAAAAAGGTTCTCAGTGTCTACCCTATCTAAACCCCTAATCATCTTGTACACCTCTATCAAATCTCCCCTAAACCTTCTTTTCTCCAATGAGACCAGCCCCGAGTGCCTCAGCCTTTCCTCATACGATCTTCCTACCATGCCAGGCAACATCCTGGTAAACTTCCTCTGCACTCGTTCCAATGCCTCCACATCCTTCCTATAGTATGGCGACAAAAACTGCACACAATACTCCAAATGAGGCCGCACCAGAGTCTTATACAACTGCAACATGACCTCAGGACTCTGGAACTCAATTCCTCTACCAATAAAGCCCAGTACACCATATGCCTTCTTCACAGCACTATTTACCTGGGTGGCAACTTTCAGAGATCTGTGCACATGGACACCAAGATCCCTCTGCTCATCCACACTACCAAGTAGCCTACCATTAGCCAAGTAATCCATCTTCTTGTTACTGCTACCAAAGTGAACGACTTCACACTTAGCTACATTGAACTCCATTTGCCACCTTTCTGCCCAGCTCTGCAACTTATCTATATCCCGCTGTAGCCTGCCACATCCTTCTTCGCTGTCCACAACTCCACCGACTTTCGTGTCATCCGCAAACTTGCTCACCCAGCTTTCAAACCCCTCCTCTAGATCATTTATAAAGATGACAAACAGCAATGGTCCCAAAACAGATCCTTGTGGAACACCGCTAGTAACTGCACTCCAAGATGAACCTATTCCATCAACTACTACCCTCTGTCTCCTTCCAGCCAGCCAATTCCTAATCCAAACCTCTAATGCATCCTCAATGCCATTTTCAGTAGTGGAAAATATTTAAAATTAAAATTTACTCTGACATCCATTTACTCTGACCTCTGAAAAACAATGCTTTACTAAATTTGAATCGTTCTGACACATTACAACTTTGGTGAAGTCTGCAGTCGAGGGACAGCTTGTCTCTGCAGAACTTTGTAAACATTCAAACAGGCCTTGTGAGCAGACGATTTCAGATTTGAGCAAAGGAAAATATAAGAACGGTATGTCCATGACAAAGGACTGCCAATGACAGTCTTTGCCCTTGATAACGTGATAAGAATGGCATAAGAAAGAGTTTATGGATTATGCTCAGTGCCCTTATACAAGGCATTTTTAGCAAGAGTACCGGTCCCACTGCATTGCAGCGGTTAAAAATTAATAAAGCTCTTTTCTTTGCTCTTGCCAATGGTTGAGTCGAGTCAATTTTATTTCCACGATAGTGCATTCACGTTATCCATGCCTCTAGTGATCTTATACGCTTCTAAAGATCCCCATCTTTCTCCTATGCTCTAAAGAAAACAAGTCCGAGCCTGTCCAATTTCTCCGTATAACTCAGACCCTACCATTCACCATGAAACACATTTCTGAATTTGGATTTCCAAAATGTAAGACCCCACAATTAGCTATTTTAAATGCCATTTGCCATTTCTGGATTCATTCTCCTGCTGGTCAAAGTCCTGCTACAATTTCTGGTAACCTTCCTGACTGTCCATGATACCTTTCTTTTTTTAATGTCATTTTCAAACTTACAAATCATGCGTTCTACATACTAATCCAAATCATAAATAATGGTAACAAAGAGTAATAGGCCTAGCAACGACCCCTGAGGCACTCGCATTGTCAGAGGCTCCAGTCCAATCAACATCTTTCCTTGATTACCCTTTTCTCCCTATCGTCAAGCTAATTGTCTATCCAATTTGCCAGACTCCTGTGGATTCCATGCAATCTAACCTTCCAGAGCTGCCGACGATGTCGAACATTAGCAAAGGCCTCACTGAAATTCATGTATGCATTACTAACACCCTGCCCTCGGTAAACGTCGTGCTCACTTCCACAAAGAATTGTCTCAAATTTGAGGCATCATCTCCGATGTGCAAATGTTTTCCAGACTACTCCTAAACAAATCGTGCCTTTCCAGATGCTTGACTATCTCATCTCATAATCTTCTCAAGTAACTCATTTCCCACAGATGGTACGGATACCCTTCCATGATTTGAAGGTTTTTCTTTGCAGCCTTTCTTAAATAAGGACACGATATTCTTTCACTTCCAATCATCGGGAACTCACCAGTGGCCAACGATAATGCAAAAACCTCAACCAGGACCCTCGCAATGTCTTTTCTAGCCTCCTGAAGTGCTCGTGGATATATCTGGTCAGGACCAGGATACTTATGCACGTTCATGCATTCTAGTACATCCAACAAATTATCAACTCTGATATGGACTGTCCCGTAGTATGAACACTAATTTCCCAAGTTCCCAAAACTTCATGCATTTCTCCATTTTAAGCAAAGAGAGCAAATTGTCATTGATTTACTTTCCCAAATCCTGTGGTTCCACACATACATGTCCACTTTGGTCCTTGAGTGGTCATAGACTCATAGAATGCCTACAGTGCTGAAACAGGCCTTTGGGCCCAGCAAGTCCACACTGACAATCCGAAGTGGAACAATCCAGGTCCATATTGCTCCCCTATCATCCAATATGTACCGCTGATTATTGCACCTGTCATACACTGTGGGCAATTTAGCATTACCAATTTAGTTACCCTGCACATCTCTAGATTGTGGGATGAAACCAGAACACCTAGATGATACCCACGCAGATATTAGAAAAATATGAACGCACCACATAGATCGTCATCCAAAAGCTGGAAATAAATCGTGCTCCTTGCACAGTGAGGCAACAGTGCTAACCACTGCGGCAGAATTTTGTCCCAGTTCGAAGTTGTTCTTTATACTTTAATAAAGTGAAAGAATCTTTTTGAGTTCACACTAATATTCTCAAAAAAAAAGGCAATCTCGAGCCCTATATTCGATATCCTGACTTCCTTGTTCAAGAAACCCCTGTATCCCCTTTATGTCTCCAATGGTTTTCTTGATCCCAGCTGCCTGTACCTGAACCATGCATCCTTCTTTTTGCTTGAGGTAATTTTCCAAAACTCTGGGACAGTTCGATCAGATTGGAAAAGAGCAAATACGATGTCACTCTTTTAAAAAGGAGGTAGACAAAATGTCTTCCTCTATATGAAGTAGGCGAATGGTCTCTCCTCAGTGTGACTGCAAAGGGTTTCTATTTGGAATGCATAATCGAATCCTTCTCACAATTCTTACATTTCCCCGGTTTCTCCATTGTGCTGAGGCACACGAACTATATGGATGAATTTTCCGTTACAATGGATAACTGAAATCTCCACTGCATTCATTACATTTCTAGCATTTCTCGCCTGCGATGGAACCATTGTAACAACACCAATGGATTACAACCACAACCGATAATTACCTCCTTTGCAATAATCCCATTTTCATATTTTTTCCCCAAGGTGCAGGCATCCTTTCCAATTAATCTGTTTGCATGATTATATGAATAATTGTCCTCTTACAAAACAAATCTGTGGCTTAATCATTCCGTCAAAATGTGTCATGTCGTTTGAAACTTTTGAATATAATGAAATCTGTCTCCACAGTCACCAAATTAACATGATCTTGGCTGTATCTTAGTATGTTTCCCTGTCACACTGATATTTGCAATAATCATCCACAGACACGATGCACATCTTTCCTTCCATACGAAAAGGCCAATGGCATTCAGAATATCACAGATTAAGTAAGTATTACATCTGAACATGAAGATAAATTTGAATTTCTTATATGCGAAATCACCCTTTCAATACCCTACAACAGAGACATTAAACCACTGCTGTTAATACAGAATGGTAATGCTTACGACAATTATAGTTTTAAATTTTAGTTTGCTTTCTTTGTTCTCCCATAGCTTGAAATCTCAGTTTCACACAATTCCTCTCTTCCCTGAATTGAAATCAAAACAGAAATCCTGTACAAACTGAACATTTGGAGAGTCTGAAAAGGGAAAATAACAACAAAAAAAAGACTGCAGGAAACTTCTAGTTGAAGTTTCGGGCCAGGGACAGCTGGAAGATAATACGACCTTGTGTCTTAAAGACATTTTTTAATCAACTTTTTCAAAGATACTGTTACCAAGCTCTGAACCTGACCTTCCCGATCCACAGGTAATTCGACTACCACCATTTCTTGATGGGATAGTGCAAGGAATGGATGATATTTCTCAGACTCACTCAGATAGAAGCTCGGAGAACTCCTCGGACTTGCTGCCTTAGTTTGGGATGGAGAAGGCACAGCAGCTGGGAGGGGCTTTAGGATATAGGAACTGCCTTTCAAAAGGAATTCACCTGTGTTGGTGATATCAACAAGACTCGATACACTGTGACTAACACAAAGCTGGGATATTTGAACTTTATCCAGAATATTAATACCTATAAACTAGGCGAAGCAGACGCCAACGTACAGTCTTAAACGTGGATATTGCTAGCAGCAAATTCTCATTCCTGCTGTCGCTGATATCTTAGCAGGTGGGATGACTCCGTGAATCTCTTTACGCATTCAACGCAGGGGAATGGCTTTTCTCTGGGAGACAATGCCTGTGTGTCAGGAGGTAGATCAACAAATGAATTCCCTTTAACACAGGGAGCAGGTGAATGGTCTCGCATTCGTAGAAAAAAGCTGGTGTCTAAGAAAGATGTACTCATTATTGAATCCCTTCACAGAGTCCACGCAGACTAACAGCCTCTGTATGCTGAGGGGAAGAAGAACTAGGCTTCATTACTTGACTCGTTGAAGAACCACCAACCATTTAGTTCGCAGCTGAATGCAATGATCAAATTACCCTATGCATACAGTCTCCTTCTCACTCATCCAGATTGGATTTCATTTACCACTGATCGCCTTAAGTTAGGAAAGGTCATCCTTCTCAAAGTTTACCAATTACTAGATTTATATTGTCTGCACCTGATCACCCTTCAATATTAGTCTGTATTTATATGAAGGAAAACAACCAGGGACCAATACTGAGCATTGTAGGTCATCACTGGACACAGACGCATAGTCAGAATCCATTATCCCTCAACCATCATCCTCTGCTTTATTTCACTCATCCAACTGTGTATTCAATTTACCATAATTCAATGGATTCATTGAAGATCTTTTCTACCATAAGCCTTAAAAATGTCCAAAGAGCCAACATAAAAAGTATTACCCTCATTGACATATCTGGACAAATCATCCAACAGTTGAATCAAGTTAGTCAAATGTGATTTCCTACATACTGACTGTTCTTGATTAATCGTTGCCTCTTAAAATGAAAATTAAATCTGTCCCTCAGTTATTTCCAACAGTCTCTCATCACCAAGGTGAGACTGACTGGCTTGGAGTTCCTTGCTTTAACCCTTGCTCCCGTCTTGAATACAAGTTCCACTTTGATTATCCTTCAGACTCTCGCATCCTTCCTGTGATCAAAGAGGAATTGAAAGTTTTGCAAGCACCTGTGCCGTTTTCTCTAAAGAACCTATCTTCTCAACAAAGTTGCAAGCATTTCATCTGACGCTGGAGATTAATTTACTTTTAAGCCAGTTGGACTACTCAAAATCTTCTATGTTACTTTCTTTACATTCTCTCATATACATTCTCCCTGATTTGTCTGTATCACTAAGTGAAGATTGACACTATGAACACCTTACCTTTATCCTGTCGTTCCACATCCAGATTATTGGTCTGATCCTTGATGGGCCGTATACTTTCCACACCCTTTACCCGTTAATCATTTTTGCATCTGCAAAGCAAATGAGCATTTGCTTAACTTAACCTGGTTATACCAGCTCATTTTCCCTTCCAGCTCACCTTACCTCCCCATTTATGTTCACTCTTGCATATTTAGCTGGACGTAAATGTTTCCTGCACACTCTGACCAAATCAGCTCTGGTTTCACTAAAATAAAGCAAATTACAACTTTGGTTGCGAGCCCATCCTTGTCCTTTTCCTTAGCAATCCAGATTTCAAAAGTATTCTCATAACTATCTGCACAATATTACCCCCAATGATACCTCCATAAATTGCTTTCGATACTGAAAATTAAGGCCAGACCCTCCTCGTCCTTGTTGGGACTTCTACATTCTGGCTTGAACATCTGGACTAAGTATACTTTACATGTGCCTCAAAACCATTCACACTATGACAGCCAGTTAATGTTGGGGAAGATGAAAATCCCAGAAATCACAACCGTATTACATTTACACTTGGTAGAAACTTGCCTACTCGATCTTTTAGTTCTTTCAATGGGTGTATTCAAGGAGTTTTCTAAGCTGCAATACATTTCTTGAACATGATCTTGACAGTTCCTCATCTTCTGCATCCTTCGCTGTCTCACATGAACTCCCTGTATACTGTCGTGTTAAGCCTCTTATCCTACTTCTGTCACCATGTCTCAGTGACAGCAATTCTTCATACTCCAAGATTTTAACTTGTAGCCACAATTCATTTGCCTTGCATATCAAACTCGTAGCCTTAAACGTAGTGCCACTCAACCAGGTGACTCAACTGACCTGTAATGTTGATGCCTTCTTGACTCACGTGTTCATTCTTCTCTTTCCTACTTACCATTTTGAACATACTCTCTGGGTCCCATCCCATTGCCAAATTAGGTTACACACGGCGCAACAGCACTTGCAAAGAAATTTCCAGCAGTGTAGGCTATGTCTCACACTGGATGTGCCTTCTCTCAACTGCTCATAAGATTATACATTATTATCTTACCCACAAGGCACTCAGAATGAAGCACACCTGATGCAGCACAGTTTTAACTGAAAGATAATTTGTATAATTTTTATCCAAAATAACTCACTGAACCAGTGGTAATCACAAATATGATCAGAAACAGGTACAGCAAACATGCTTTGGACACAGCCAAAAACATACAAAAACAGGACAAAGGTTGAATTGTAGATCTATAAAATGCTTCCCCTTCATGCCTGTCTCTTCAACCTCTATCTCTTTCTGTAGGTTTCTGCAAACGCTGACTTATTCCTTTCGCTGAAGGATATTTATGAACTAGTTCAGTTTTAATCTAACACTGACAGTTACCAGGGAGCTCATTGCTGTTGAAGCTGTCCTGATGAACCATAACATCTCTTTAAAACAGTCTTTACCCAGTGCAAATGTGTTGACGTACAGCAAGATCATGATCAGACAGATGCACAATTTTACCAACATTTTGCCAACAATATCGGGACCTTTCATATGACGGATGTAAATAACATTAATACAAATGGCCCAATGACGAAGTATCATTCCTTGGTGCAAGTAAAAGTAAAATCCTTCACCTGTGGTTGCTTGTGAATTTGCGGGTGTGTTTGAAAACAACAAATCATTTTATACAAACACAGGGCCGGTGAACAGAATCACGAAGTGTCATTTTCACTGCTGTGTTAAGAGTTTAGATGACAGATTGAATCCCTTCCCAAAAACGGAACAAGTGAATGGTCTCTAATCAGAGTGAAAATGTTGGTTCATCAGCAGGCAAGTTGGCTGATTGAATATTTCTCTCTAATGTGAATTCGGTGGTATCTCCGCAGATGGGATTGTTGGTTAAATTCCTTCCCACACACAGAGTAAGGGAATGGTCTCTCCGCAGAGCGGACTCGCTGATGACTCCACATATCGGATGACTGAGTGGATCCCTCCCCACAACCAGCGCTTTCCCCCCAATTTGTCTGCGTTCGTGCAATTACGATTGGGAATGATAACTCCTATCCTTCCCAGAATCCCCAAGTTTCCACAGGCTCTTCCCAGCGTCAATGTGCTGGCATTTGAACATTTCAAATGAATCTTCACCGACTCGTCCACAGACAGGTAATGCAGTGTCTCCCCAGTATGAATGATATTTTACATCCTATAATTAAAATCCTGTGATAATTAGATTATTACAAACAGTGATTGTTAGATCTCTCATTGTAAAGCAACATTTCAAACAGAAAACAAATGGAGGAGGAGAGACCAGAAAAACAGAATTGGTGTAAAATTGGGAGAAATTAATCTGGTCATTTGTGGAGATGACACTCAGGGAAATTGCTGGATGGTCATTGAAATTGTACTGATTCATAATTGTCTTTCACTGAAGGTAGCCTGTCAGTGTTTGCACAACACCACAGAAAATTTTTTAAAAATCACACACCACCAGGGTTATTCCAAAGCACTAGCTTTCGAAGCTCTGCTTCTTCATCAGGTAGCTACCGAAAGCTTGTACTTCCAAATAAAACTGTTAGACTTTAACATGGTATTGTGTAATTATTTTAACTCCGTTCACCCTAGTCCAACATTGACAACACTACATCATGTCTACAGAAATAGAGGTTGGCGATACAGGCATGGAGCAGAGGTATTTTAAAACTAAATCCTGTTCCTGTTTTCTCCCCGCACCTTTCAATCCCTCCGAAGAGCTAAGAGCAAGTGCATAGTTTCTGGAAAGTGGAGTTTCAAATACACTGATCGATAAAGGGATTCTGGTTGGATTCCACTCTCAGTGTGAAGTTTGCACATTCTGCCAGTGTCCGCGTAAGTTTCCTCCCAGTGTACAAAAATGTGCGAGTTACACGGATTAGATGTATGAAGTGCAAGTATAAAAGGATAAGGAAGGATGCGCTTCATATGGTGTGGTTTCGTGTGCCAAATGGCTTGTTTCCACATTATCAGGAATCTATGATTCATTATAGGAGGTGGGAGATCACGTTGCCCCTGCCAGAAGTGGTGATGTACACTGGTACATTTACAATATTTAAGATGCATCTGGATGGGTATATGAATTGTAAATGTTCACAGGGATACGGGCCAAATGCTGAAATGATCAGTTTAGGCTCTCTGATCAAGATGGTCGGAAGGCTCTGTTTCTGTGCTGTGTAACTCGTTGACTCTAAATGCTTAACCAAATTGGTGGAAATGCAAAAGCACAATAAGTACTGAGCATAGTCAGCATGTCTGGCAGCATCTGAGATTGTGGCAAATGTAGGAAACATTTGCGTGATCAGGTGATCCCACAAGGCGCTATCATATTGGTTACATATTGAGAGCCAGAACATGGGACGGGAGTAAATAGGTGCTTGATGAAAAATATAGATAATAGGGGGACAGTGTGTTCTAGTTTTGCTTCAGAAACTCTGACCCCACTTAATTGCATATTTCTCTTTGATTCTATATTTTCGAAAGCATGCAGGAGCATCAAGCAGTGGAAAATGTAAATGATGCGTGACCTTCAGAGTGAGAGGAGTTGAGTACAGGAGCAGTGATATATTTCTGTCAGGGCTTTGATCACACTGCACCTGGAATACTATTTGTACCTTTGCTCGCCTTTCACATGAAAGGTTATCCTAGCTATTGAGAGAATTAAGAAGGGTCACCAGACTGATTCCTGGAATGTGGTGACTGTTAAGAACTGCAGATGTTGGAAGACCGAAGATGTAAAATGTGAATGTGGAAAGACAGAGAAGTTCAGGCAGCTTTGGAAGAGCAGGAAAGTTGACTTTTCTGTTCAGGAAAGTTCATCAGAATAGATGAAGGATCCGGACCTGAAACATTAACGTTCCTGCTCCTCCGATGCTGTCTGACCTGCTGTGGTCTTCCACATCTCATTGATTCTGATTCCGGAGATGTCAGGACTGATGTATGAAGAGGGATTCGATCCTTGTTTAATCCTCCTTTATTTTGGCTTTCTGAGATGCTGACTACTTAAGTAACTGATGTTCTCTCCCATTTCCTGATCTGAATCTGACCAGTTGATAGGGCATTTGTCCGTGCTCTGCTCGGAGATAGCCAGCCAGTCATATCAAGGTCCCACCTAAAGCAGAAATGGAACCAATTCCTGAGGAATCTAACGAGTCCTGATGAAGGGCTTATGCCCGAAACGTCGAATTTCCTGTTCCTTGGATGCTGCCTGACCTGCTGCGCTTTTCCAGCAACACATTTTCAGTTCTGAGGAATCTAACCCCTTCTCTGGTCCAAGCAGCTGATGTATTCGCTTATTCCTGCTCTCCAAAGACATGGCACTGGCGGCACGTCGGACATTCCTACATTTCAGGAGCGACATTTTAATGTACATTTGACCTCCCAATATTCAGCTTTCAAGTCCTCACCCGCTTTGTCTAGCATTGTCATTGGTACCAACGTGTTCCACCACCACTGGCTGTTGACACTTCAGCTCCAGATTGTCCTGCAGCTAATCCATGCCATCGTGGATCCAGAAAACTGGAAAGTAACATATTTCTAGACTCATGTTTGTGGCAACGGAAGTGCCTACAGTACCACAGACTATTGCATTTCCTGTCACTTTGGCCCTGCCACTCTCTTTCCTCCTGTTGTGTGCAGCTGTCCTGCTGTCTGTGGTGTCACGATTCTGGCTATTGCTAATTTACACTGAGAGACCACTCCAACCGTCCCTCCAACAGAATCCAAAGTGGACCAGCTGTTACAGAAGGGTCTGGGCACTGGGTAATCCTGTACGCACATCCTGAGATTTTTACTTAATCTGAGTAATTGTCTGGTGTGATGAGACTCGCTAAATATCCACAACATTGTCAGTATTGCGGATGCTCCACAATGAATCCACGCACAGCTCTAGCTCTCAAAATCAGCCACCCAGGAGCTTCAGATGGACACTCCTCCTTAACACATAACCGTCAGGGACAATTGAAGTATACCTTTTTTCCCACGTTGTGCACGATGAGCACACTATGGGTCTGATGTCATGACTGTTGTGTAGACTCAGCCAGCTACTCCCCTTCAGAGAATTGACATGAGCTATAAGTCGTCACTCATTTCAAACATTTCATTTATATTCAAAAGGCCCTAACTTTACTTATTTGATACGTTTTACTTTAAAAACTGTTAAAAAGTACTGCGCAGATATCATTTACAAATTGGCGGATCCCATTGAGACCATGTGACTTTCTGAATGCCGCGAACCAAAGCTGGATTTCAGATTCATCTTCTCCCTGTCTCACCTCACTCTCTGTTTTAAAGCAACTCCAAATTAGTCTCCTTGAGCCAAGCAGCACTCATAGTGCAGCCTTGGCATTTCCATGGTCTCCTCACACCAACACTGCCCTCGTCTTCTTGTTCTATTTCAATGCAGCTCAATGGGAGCTCAGGGACATCACCTCATCTTTCAATTCAGCTCTTATAACCCCAGACTCAACATGGACTTCAGCAGTTTCTGGATCAACAGAGGTGTCCTGATCTCAAATGTTCTACTTGAAAAGTTGCTGGAATTCAGGTCCATAGATACTTTTAATGGGACGTTTGCCAGCAATTGAGAATGACGAATTCATACATTAACGTCAAGTAGAGGTTGACTGGAACTAAATGTGACATTTCTTCCAAAGTGGCAATGTGTAACTTGAAAAAATAGTCTGTGCTGCCTCTCAGGCCAATATCTCCTTCCTCAGCTGCAGTCCATCTTGTCCATGCCGACCAGATATCCTAAATTAATCCATTCCTATTTGCAAGCACTTGTCCCTTGTCCTTCTAAACAGTTTCTAATGACATACCAAATTATGCCTTATAAATATATTTGCACCATACTCCACATTTCCTCTGACAGCTCATTTCATACACTTACCACGTTCAACTGGAAGGGGTTGGCCCTTAGATCCCTTTTAAATCTTTTCTCTCTCAAACTAAACTTATGCTCGATAGTTTTAGACCCACCGAACGTGGGAAAAAAAGACCTGGATGATCACCTTAGCCATGGTCCTCGTGATTATAAAAAGCTCTGAGTGGTCACATCGCAGTATTCGATGCTCCATGGAAAATATCCCCAGTCTATTCAGTCTCTCGGTATTGTTTAAATACGCCAAACCTGGCAACATTTTTGCAAGCTTTTTGAAACCTTTGACTTTTCATAATGTCATTCCGGTATCAGGGAGACCAGGTCTGAAAGCATAATTACAAAAGTGGCTTAATCAATGTCCTGTGGAGACAGAAAATGACGTCTCAATTCCTATACTCAATGCACTGACCACGAAAGGCAAGCAGACCAAACACTTTCTTCACTACTCTGCCTATGTGTCATTCCACTTTCAAGGAACTATGAACTTGCACTCCAAGGTCTCTTTGGTCAGCTTCACTTCCCAGGAGTTTTACCATTTAGAGTATAAATATTTCTCTCATTTGTCTATCAAAATTTATCTAACTTAAACTTCATCTGCACTCACTTGACGTAGTGGCCCATGGAATAGAAGTCCCATTGTGCTCTGAGGTAACCTTCTTCGCTGTAAAATGCACCTTCAATTTTATTGTCTATTGTAAACTTACTAAGTACATCTCCTGTGTTCACATCCAAATTACTTATATAAATGTGGAAAGCTGTGGACTCAGAACCGATCTTTTCAGCATGTTGCTGGTTACAGGCCTCCCGTCTGAAAAGAAATCACACACCATGCCTTATTTCCCAATAGCAGGCAGGAAGTGACAAGTGGAATTATCCATAGACTGTTAGTCCACAGACCCAGATAAGGGTCAGGGAATGTGTGTTAGAATTCTGCCACGGCAGATGTTGTAATTTGAATTCATTATGTGTCTGGAATTAAGAACCTGCTGATGACTATAATTCAATTGCTGACTGTACCAAAAGCCATCTGGTTCATGAAAGGCCTTTAGGGAAGGAATTTGCTCTCCTTACTTGGTCTGGTCTACATGTGACTCCAGTCATATTGCAATGTTGTTACCTCTTAACTGCCAACTGGGCAATTCGGGATGGGCAATACATACTGGTATAGCTGGTTAAACCCTCATTCTGTAAATGAATAAAGAAAAATGTCATGTTCTGCTTCTTCTCTGTTAAGTACAACTGTCACAAAGCTGGTCTTTTCTTATAAAAAATATACACACTCTTCCTTTTCTCAAGGATATTGAGTCCTTGTTTTTGCAAAGTAGCTGTAAAACAGCCGAGTCTCCGAATCGGCTGAAGAGGTACAGTAGTGAAAAAAGGGAGGCCTTCTTATGGATTCGTAAACAGGTGAGACTTCAGGCCAAAGCTTTCATGTTCTGTAAGCAATCTGTATAATGATAGGGGGCTGTTCAATCCTGATTGTTTTCAATCTGGATAATTTTCACATTAAACTTATCGAAACAAGTAGCAAAGTTAAGATCATGTCTGTCTGCTAACGAATGTTTTGAGTTGTCTGGCCTAATCCTTAACACATTCTAGAAAGTGAATCAAAATGTTTTGTTTTACACATTGAACAAAACCTTTCCAAACAAACCCTTAATACTACATCAGTCCCAGCCTATTTTTGGAAAGTTAAAATGCCCTAACATTCCAACCTTATTGTTCTCCCAGATAACTGAGATCTCTCTGTAAAGTTGCTTCTCGATTTACCACTGACACTTTTGGCTGGGGTGTAGCAGTAGCTGGGGGAGCGGGGAGGTATCTGTGATTTATAGTACAATTTCAATAAGGTCATCATCCCTTTCGTATTTCTCACTTCCATCCAAAAGACTTTACCAGACATACTCACAATAATATGCTCCCTCAGCACAAATGTAATGTTATCAATAATCAAAAAACCACTCGGCCCCTCTCTTTCACCCCACTTTCTCTCCTTCCTATACCCTGGAAAATTAATCAGATAGTCTTATCAATCTCTGAGCCACGTTCTGCAAAGCCTATGATATCCCACTCCTATGCTCACATCCATGCTCTGAAGTCAGCTGCCTTCCCTGTCAGACCAATTGCATTGAAATAAATGCAGTGTAATTGGTATTTCCAACCTCATTCTGTGCCTTGTTCTTGTCTGCTTTGCCTGTTTGACTTCTCAACAGTACCAGCCTCAAACGTACCCCATCCGTCACTGTCTCTTTGGGTTTACCTCCACTCCCTCACAGGTTTAATGCTTCCCGCTTAGAAGTGGCATATCTCTCTGGATATTAGCCCCATTCCATTTCAACAGAAATCCGTCCGCCTTATGCAGGTCAATACTATCACAGAACAAATTCCAATGATTCAAAAATGTGAATTATTCTGATCTGCGCCAGATCCTTAACCACTGTTTTATCTGCTATTCTTAGTCTCGCGAGCATATCTCACTGGGAGTCATCCAGATATTGCTACCCACGACGGCCTACATTTTCACATGCATAATTTCCTATATTCGTTCGTCAGATCGCATCCTTTTCTCTTCCCATGTCATTCGTAGCAACAGGAGAAAGTGAAGACTGCCTTGGTAGCAATATCCAAGGACATCCCACTGATCATTCTTCTCATTGGGAACTATTCTGCACTCTCTCTGATACATCCTTACATCTTGAACCGGGAGAGACCGTTTCATCTGGTGTCTCGCTATTGGCTGCAGAGATATGAGTCTGTGTCCAAGACCAAAAAGTCCCATACTGCAATCAATCACCTGGAACCTTATATGCCTCTAATTACATACGACTCAGTCTCAGTACCGATAATCCCAGTATCGGTAACTTGGCTGTGAGTGCAGCACTCCCCTGAGAATCTGTTACTCCCGACATGATCTGAAGTAGTTTCCATGTTTGAGATGGTGGCAACCACAGGGGAATAACAACAATAACTGCCTAACTGCCAGACTCTCCTGGAGGTAACACATCTATTTGATTGTATCCTACTCTGCCTAGATTACCACCTGTCTCACCCACTGGCTCCTGTCCACACGTAGTTGACATTAACCACCACTCTATCTGATCCATGCACTTGTACATGATTTGCAACTTCATTTCTTGCAGACATAATCATCAGAATCATTTTAACACTCCCTAATGTCCCGCAGCTGACAGGAAGAGAACAACATGCTACGAATGGCTAAACCTCTGTATTAACAATGTACAGACAGAGAAAACAGGCTTAGTAAGCTGCAAAACAGTACTCTCGAAAAAAAATCAGTACCTATATTTTCTATTAAAACTTTAATCCAAAGATCATAAGGCGTGTATTTAAAATGTAAAACCTCCCCCGACTAAATGCTTTTGGTTTGCAAAAATAAAACATAGTAAGCCTTATATTGAAGAGTCTGAAACCCATTGACCTGATCACTGACTGAAAGAATTTCCGGGGGTTAGGTCTGTACAAGAGCAGCTTTGAAATGTCGTTGTTTGTTTTTCCTTCCTACCAGCTCCATTTCCAGCGATGTTTATAATTTCACAGGCAGTCGGCTGGGAGAGTTCACTGTTCAGTTTTATTTATTGGATATTGCATTTGCAGTCCAGACAAGTATATGTGGCCATCTTTATTTCGCTTGGAGAAACTGATCGTGAACTGCCTTTCTGAAATTCTGCTGTCCTTGTGCTCTCAGTACATCACAGTGCTGTTTTGACAATAATCCCCCTACAGCTTCACATCCTTCCCTATCTCTGTAATCCCCCTCCAGCCTCACAGCGCTTCCTCCCTCTCTAAACTCCCTCAAGACTCACAACAATCTCTACTTCTGTAATCATCCTTCAATATCACAACCCTATCTATCTCTGTAAACCCCCTTCAGCCACACGACCCTCCCTATATCTGTAATCCCCATCTCACCTCACAACCCGCCCTATTTTTAATAATCCTGCTCCAGTCTCACAACTCCCCCTATCTCTCTAATCCCTCTCCAAACTCAGAAATTACATGTGCATGGTAAAAGACATTTTAAAAATTCATTTATCACAAAAATGTGAAGAAAATCCCAAAAAAGCGTGATTTTTTTTCCAAACAATTTTCCGTTAGCTGTCCTTTTATAGAGGCCTACACATGGATGCTTCAGTTCACTTCTTCAAATTGTAAGTGTAGAGGGAGAGGTTTCTTTTTCAACTTCACCAACGGGGAGCAGATTACATAAAGCTATTCTCGTTAGATCGGTAATGTGGAGACACAGGTAATGTTCAGCAGACCTGAATTGAAATCCCACCACAGAAAATAATGGAATCTTAAAGTAATAAAATCCAGAATGAAAAGTCTAATAATGACCATGAAACCATTGTCGATGTTTAGATAAAAAGAACATCTGGTTCAATAATGTCTTTCATTGAAGGAATCAGTCATCCTTTCCTGGTCTGGACTTCACGTGATTCCAGACCCACAGCAAAGCAGTCGACTCTCA
The DNA here is from genome assembly GCF_020745735.1 of Hemiscyllium ocellatum. NCBI lineage: Eukaryota > Metazoa > Chordata > Chondrichthyes > Orectolobiformes > Hemiscylliidae > Hemiscyllium > Hemiscyllium ocellatum. Next base: position 72,992,211 of record NC_083420.1, on the reverse strand, counting down.
AGTGCTCCCTTCGGGAAATTAGGGATGGACAATTGATGTTGGCCTACCCAGTGATACTCACATCCTCTGAATTAATGCACAGATATATTTAATTCGCGGAGGAGAGCTTTTGCTTGGAAGTAGATTGTAATAGTTGGTTATTTAATTTCGCAGACATGGTCTAGGACCACCACAGAGTGAAAGGTTTTGTTGATAAATAATGTGTTAAATTAATGCAGGAAAATATTCCTCATCAATATGTAAATGTTCCTTCTCGAGATGGAGCAAAACATGATATTTTCTCGGGGAATAAAACAGGGAATGTGACTGAAGTGATAATAGAGGAACACTTTGGACGGGAGGAAATTGCGGGCACCTTGTAGAAATATTTGTATATTCGATAACTACAGGTGAGCTGCCTGATGACTGGAGACTGGCAAATGATGTACATTTATTTATGAAACGAGGAGATTCCTGGGAACTGTAGACCTGTGAGTCTAACTTCAGTCATGGGTAAATTGCTGGAGGTAATTCTGTAAGATAGGTTTTACATGTACTTGGTGAGACAAGGAAATATCAATGATAGTTATCATGGCTTTTTGAGAGAGTGTATCACAAACGTGATTGAGTTTTTTTAAAATGTAGTAACCAAGAAGATCAATGAGGGCAGTGTGGTAAGCATCGTATATTCAGACTTTAGAAAAACCTTTAACAAGATTCTGCTTGGTAGCCTAATTTGTAAAATTTGATCATAAGGGATTCAGGGAGAGTTTTCCAACAGGGTCCAATATTTGCTTCACAGGAAGAAACAGAGAGTAATAGTGAAGGGCTGTTTTTTAGACTAAAGGCCTGTGACCAGCGATGTTTCCCAGGGATCAGCGTTAGGTGACGTTAGCTTGCCATTCATTTCGATGATTAAGATAAACATGCAGAAAGTACACTTCCTACGTTTGTGGGTGGCACCAAAATTGTTTCTAAAATGGACAGTAACAAAGTTGTTTTGCGATTACAAAGCGATATTGATAAATTGGTTGAACGGCTTTAAGACTTTGCAGATGAAGCAAAATTTGCATATATGCAAATCATTACATTAACATAAAACAAACATGGGGAGGACATATGCAATTCAATGTAGGGCCTTGACTTTGATAGAGGAATAAGAGACCTAGCAGTGCAGATATGTGACGTTTGCGTCACACTCAGACAGCATGGTTAAGAAAGTGTTAAGACCACTTGCCTTCATTATTCAGACGTTTGAGTTTGCGAGTTGGGACTTTTGTTGAGGTTGTACGGAATACTGATGAGGCATCTTCTGGAATACTGTGTCCAGTTCTAGTTGTGCTGTTTTAGGAAGGTTATAATTAATTTGGAATGCGTTCAGAAGAGATTTAGCAGGATGTTGCTGCGAGTGGATGAGTAGTGTTATAAGGAGAGACTGGATGTTCTGGAACGTTCTTCACTGCAGTGTCGGAGACTGACCTGTGGCCTTATGAAAGATTCATAAAAATCATAAAGAGTATAGGTAATGTGAATAGCAGTTGCCCTTTCCAGAAAGGGAAGCGATTCAAGGCTGGGGTGCATTTTTTTAAGGTAAGAGGAGAAAGGTTTTAAAAATGCATTAGGAATTTTTATTTTTACACAGAATGGTTCGTCTGTGAAATGAACGTTCAGAGGAGTGTAACTGAATATCGTTGGATTTTTGGTGTGTCACGATGGCTCAGTGTTTTGCACGCTGCCTCACAGTAAGAGAACCCCACGATCGATTGCAGCCTTGGACGACTGTCTATGTGACGTTTTCACATTCTCCCGCGTCAGCGTGTGTTTTCGTCCAGGTGCTCCAGTTTCCTCAAACAATCGAATGATATGCAGATTTGATGAACTGGCCATGCCAAATTGCCCACAGTGTTCAGTCATGTATTGGTTAGGGGTATATATAGAGTAGGCAATAGTTCTTGGTATGTTACTCTTTGGAGGTTCGGTATGGCCTTGTTGGACCAAATGGTATGATTCCACACTGTAGGGATTCTAAGAGTATGACTTTTGGACAGATAAATCAGTGGGAAATATTTCGATGGATATGGACCAAATGGAATCAGGTGGGACTAAGTTAGTTTGGAATCATGTCCGAGGTGGATTGGTTGTACCACAGGATCTGTTTTTCTGCAGAATAACTTTGTGAGAAACTCTCTCTCTCTCTGCAAATAAATCCATCTGCGCAAACCTCCCTATCAATGCCGCGTCATCGAACCTCACAACTCACCCTTATCTCTCTACTTTATATTCTGTTTCAGAACACTCCCTATCCCAGCTATTAGAAACATTCCTATCACTGTAACATCCTCCGAACTCACAGTCCTCCGAACTCAGTAAACTCCTCCAGCCTCATAATTATCCCTATCTGTAATTTTATTCAGTATCTCAAAGTATTGCAATATTTGCATGTCTTTAATTCAGCGATGATGATTCCCCATTTTTCTCTGGCACTTGATGATGGCATTTTCAGATGCCTGTGCCCTGAGCTCCAGAATTTCCTTCTCAACCTCTCTGTCTCACTTCCCTCCGAATAACGTCGACCAATCTTGTGCCATCTATTCTAACATCACTTTCTCTCACCTAGTTTCAAATGTGGCTTGTCATGTTCCTGTATTAAGTCTCTCAGATATCTGCAGGACAGAAGAACGTTCTGTGGTCCATCGAGTCTGTGTCAGTAAAGAAAACTATTATCTTACTATGCTAATCCATTTTCGAGTAATTGGTCCATTGCATTATCTGTCTTGGCATTGGAAGTGTATCGCAAAATACCTCTTAAATATCATAGGGATTTCTGTGTCTCTCAACCGTACAGGCACTGACGTTTTGTGCAAATGTGGCTCTGTGATGACATAACAGAGGAACACTGAGCTTTTGTGTCTGTGCAAAACAGATAACACTCACACTTTGGGAAGGTTGGCAGGTTCCATGAGAGGGGGAAGAGAAGATTTACCAGGATGATGCAAGGAATGGCAAATTTTAATGGAGTGCTCAGGATTCCTCTTTACATTTTACTTTTTGCATGATATGCATGTTGCTGAATCGTATCGGGAATATCCATTGACAATCGATGGATTCTACTTCTCAATTTCTCCTCTTGCCTGGGCTATGATTATCTTCAGATTAAACTACCAAAAGTCATCTCTCCCTAACGAGAGAGCAGCCCTATGGTCTGGTAGGTAAGTGGCAACTTTACTAAAATGTTGAATGTGATGAATGTGACATCATTCAGGCACACTGCTTTGTCCTGGAGGATGTTCACTTCCTTTAATATTGTTGGGTGCTGCACTCATGAAGGCAAGTGGAGAATGTTCCAATATAATCTTAATATATGCCTTACATATCACAACATGCATGGGGAATCAGGCGTTTTGTGAAACAGATTTTCTCCAAGTAGCAAAGGAAATCGAAAGGAGCTGTGATAGAAGGGATTACAAAGGATATACATCAGAAAGATAAAACTTACATTCATCAGTTCATCATAAAAATGACTACAGCACAAATATTGAAGATTTGGGTGAGACGTAAAGAGAGATTGGGTGATTTAAAGGGCAGTTTTTTCATGTTGAAAAGGGGAATGAGCTGGAACACAATCATGTAGCGGGCTCCAAATTCACTTGAAGCTCAAAGTTTGGGAGAAGATTTGTAGCTCGGGTGCTCGTTGTTGTGGTTCTGTTCGCCGGGTTGGGAATTTGTGTTGCAGATGTTTCATCCCCCGTCTAGGTGACATCCTCTGTCTTTGGGAGCCTCCTGTGAAGCGCTTCTGTGATCTTTCCTCTGGCATTTGTAGTGGTTTGAATCCGCCGCTTCCAGTTCTCAGTTACAGCTGTCCATTGCAGTGGTCGGTATGTTGGGTCCAGGTCAATGTGTTTATTGATTGAATCTGTGGATGAGTGCCATGCCTCTAGGAATTCTCTGGATGTTCTCTGTTTAGCTTGTCCTGTAATAGTAGTGTAGTCCCAGTCGAATTCATGTTGCTTGTCATTTGCGTGTGTGGCTACTAAGGATAGCTGGTCGTGTCGTTTCGTGTTAGTAGCCACACATGCAAATGACAAGCAACATGAATTCGACTAGGACGACACTACTATTATCGGACAAGCCAAACAGAGAACAGCCAGGGAATTCCTAGAGGCATGGCACTTATCCAGACATTCAATCAATAAGCACGTCGACATGGACCCAATATACCATATATACTTCAAAGGACAGCTGGAACTGACAACCGGAAGCGGCAGATTCAAACCACTACAAATGCCGGAGGAAAGATTGTAGAAGCGTTTCACAGGACGCTCCCAAGCACTGAGGATGTCACCTAGACAGGGGACGAAACGTCTGCAACGCAAATTCCCAGCTCGGCGAACAGAACCACAAACACTTAAAGCTGCTTATAAAGGCATATTGCAGCTGGAAGTGTTGGGACATGAGGCGGGGAGTTCCAACCTTAACTGCAATAGCTTCCATTGACTTGGAGCAGAGGTGAGCATTGGGATCTCACGCTGGGAGCTCCACACTCACCTGGTGCAGCAGCGAGGAATGGTATATCAGCCCGGGAGCTCCAACACCTTCTGGAGCAACCTCTAATTATTTGGAGCAGCCGTGAGCTTTAGGACGTCAAGCTGGAAAGTTGAAGCAGCGTCTATTGACATGAAGCACAAGGTAGCATTGGGACATAAGGCTGGAAACAATAACGTCACATGGATTACCTTTTATAATCATGGACCAGAAGGAAACATTGGGTCATCAGGCTGTGATATCCGGTCTAACCTGGTCTAGCTTCTCATAACATGGTCAATCAAGAAGAATTGGGACAACAAACTGGGAGCTCCAACGTTACCTGAGTAGCTTGCATTGACATGCAGCAAAAGGGAGTCTTGGATAATCAGGCTGGGAACATAAATCACATCTGGACAAGCCACTGTTGACATAGAACAGCAGGGAGTTGGCGGACATCCGATACTTTGAAATGATACTTTGAAATGTTAAGCCGAAGTAAAATAGGTTGAGGCGGCATAGATGTTCATGGATTGACGAAGAATCTGCCCCTGGAAATGAATCAATTTTTTTTCGATTATGTAGAAAAATCCTGCAAGTATTTAACTAGTGGAGGAGCATCTGTGCAGTGAGGAACAGGGATAATATTTCAGTTCTCTGACCGCTCTTACATTGCCCTCTGCACTTGAAAAAATTGCACGATGTGTTTTTTCAGTTCATGCCACATTAGTCACTTTCCTGCAAACTTTCAAAGGTCATTAAAGTAGTCTGAACCTCCAAAGGTTAGCGTGGATACACTAAGTTGCTATTTGCATCGAGTTTATCTCCAGGATCGAGGAAAAGCTGGAAACTGGATTTGAATGTTTTTGAATTGCTGAATAAATTCAAGAAAGTGAATGGCAGTTTCCTGAGGAAGAATGTGTGATCATTTTCCAGTAAAATACACCACATCACAAAGGGGAGACCGTTAGATTCGTGGTGTAGAATTCCTGCAGTGTGGAACACGCTCCATTGCCCAACAAGTCCGCACTAATATTCTGAACAGTACCACACCCAAACCAATTTCACATTGCTCTACATTTACCCTTAAATAATGCATTGATCATACACATTATGAATACTATGGGCAATTCACCTAACCTGCATATCTTTCGATTGTAGGAAGAAACCGTAGCACCCGGAAAAAGCATTGTTATGCTAGCCACTGTGCCGCCCTAAATGTCAGTGATTCTCTCTGCTAGTAATTCACTTTATGAATGTTAGTTTGTTGCTCATGTCCATGTTAATACCACAACTCTGCAGGATGTAAGCATTACTTCGTCGTGGGACCATAATTCGTGTCACGCCTGGCGACACTCAAGAGGTTTCTGCTGCAAAACTTACTTGACTGAAGCGCAATTCGGCATTTTCTTTTTACACTTCCATACTTGTCTTTCGCATTATGCTGAAGTGGCCAAGATATTTTCAAGTTCCATCTACAATAACGAGAATTTTCGCACTTCCAATGGCAAGGAAAAAGAGCAAATCGCCCAGTCTCAGTTCTGATAATGTTTCGAAGCTTTTTGGGAAGCAGAATCAAAGGAGTATGAAGAAATAATTTTCCGACTGAGCAATCAAGGCACTTTCCCTTTTTCAAAATGCTGAGATGTTGAATTATCTCAGGTACTGAAAGGATTCCTGTTGGTGCTGCACTTCGCTCATCAGGAACAATACATGCTCATTCTTTGACCAATAAGGAAACCCAGGGCACGACATTGAAAGTGACGACTCTTCAGCACTAGACCACCAGAAATGACAGCAGGAGTACTTGTGCCGTTTCTGCATGACACAGCTTTTGGAGTTTTGTTACTGGAACGCTGTACTTCCGAATGTACTTCTCAAGTTCCTGGAATGACAAACAGGAATGAGGTATTTTCAGCATAATTCTAGTCTGCTAGTTCTAACCACTGAGCTACAGCGCAGGACATTGTCATCTGAAAATGAAGATCTCACACATTAGAAACTGCTATGTAACAGATGATTTGATAAACAATATATCATAACCCAAGTAATAATAACGATACAGAACCAAATGGACGATGTATTGAAGAATTAGGGAACGTAATGCCGAATCAAACAGTGTCCAATGTGATAAAGACAGAGCCTTTCTTTGTCAGTCGAGGAATGACGATTTGGTCCGTTCACTGCCAAGAAATTTTAATGGATAACAACCATCTGAGAGAAAGAAATTCTTCATCATCTCTGTCAGAAATGTACGATCCCCATTCTGATACATGGCACTGAGGTTCTAGAGTGTAGAAGAGGGGATGCCAACCTTTGTGCATCCAGCTTGTTAAATATCTAAGAAATCTGTAAGTTTCAATAACGTTACAGTGCCTACACAGGCCAAGGACACTGATACTCCCGCTTTTTTTTCCCCCACTTGCTTTCCCTCTGGTGTGAAATACTCACTGACTCCGACAGAGCTGCTACTTTTGGTGTTTCTAGTGTCAGGAATTCATGTTCATTTCAAGAATTTTCTAAATAGCAACAAATCATCCTTCCGAAACTGGAGTCAAACCCAGGAAATAGCAGTGAGAAAGTTGAATCCTAACGATCAAAGCACAAAGAAATGCAATACTTGCAAATGTTCTTGCTGCATATGCTTTTGGCTTTTTTGTTCAGTTGAAACTGAAAGAGCCAATGAGTTTTTAACATCCAGGCAAGAGTCTTTTCAGCCCATTACATCAGCATCAGTCATCAAACATATCGCTTCTAAACCCAGTTTCATGCACATGACTAGTGTGTTCTGATATTTCAATCCTCATCTAAATACGTACTCAATGTCCTTAGCGTTTAAGTGGAACAAGTCTGCTCTTTGAACCAATAGTACTCAAAGGTATCTCTTTCTCGTAGCCATTTGTCAGTTTTCCTTATGGTGCAAGCATTATGGGTTTAAATTTGATACTGTTGGAAATATCGCTAATCGCTCTCTTTCCTAACTTCTCTGTTCATCAGAGGAGTGGTATCCCTCATTTCTAGCCACCAACAGTTGTCTCTTTCTAAGATGGTAGCAGCCCTTGGTCCCGATGGCCTGACTTAATCCTTTCATGTGTGCTTCAGGGTAAGACATTTTTACATCCGTGAGACCCGCAAGGAATGTCTTATTCTCTGTCAATTTCATTATGTATATTAGTTTTCTTTGCAGGAAAAAAATAGAAAGATTACATATCCACGTAGAAACAAATGCCTCTAAAATCTGCGATGATTAGATTAGATTACTTACAGTGTGGAAACGTCATTCGGCCCAAGAAGTCCGCACCGACCTGCCAAAGCGCAACCCACTCAGACCCATTCCCGCCTATTTAACACTTCACTGAACGCTACGGGCAATTTAGCATGGCCAATTCACCTAACCTGCACATTTTTGGACTGTGGGAGGAAACCAGAGCATCCAGAGGAAACCCACGCAGGCACAGGAAGAATGTGCAAACTGCACACAGTCGCCTGAAGCACATTAACAAGAACTCTGGGAGAGGTTGGAAGGCCTTATTGCTCAACATGGCTTATCACTGCACATGCTCGGTATATTCCCGTGTGCTCAAAGTTGTGAGCATGTGCAGTTGGACCGATCCTGAGGAGCAGAAGCTGTTTCTTCTCATGGGAGATCTGATGGATCGGGCGGTAAGATGGTAAAGTTTTCTAAACTCAGTGGATGAGACAGACTCTGTATTTAGAAACTATCTGTCCCCACAAGGGATAATTCAAGGCTATTTCTCAGCGAAAGGCGCCGGGTAAGGACCGCCATCTTTGTTAGTGGCAAATAACAGCAGTGCGCATGCTCAGTTCCATCACCCTCATTCCCGGACATTTAATCAAATCTGAAAATTTCCTCTGAACCCACTATTTCTGATATGTTTCAAGCTGTAGACACCCACTTTGCGTTTTAAATGATGCTATGGTCTGCCGATGGAGGAGTTCCAACTTGCAAAGGTTTCAGAGAACACCACTTGGACACCCGGACCAACCAACAACCCATGGCTCAACACTTAAACTCCCCCTCCCACTCCACCAAGGACTTGCAGGTCCTTGGACTCCTCCATCGCCAGACCATAGCAAAACGATGGCTGGAAGAAGAGCGCCTCATTTTCCGTTTAGGAAACCTCCAACCACAAGTGATGAACTCTGATTTCTCCAGTTTCTTCATTTCCCCTCCACCCAGTTTGTTTTAGTCCCAACTCAGCACCACCTTTCTAACCTGCAATCTTCTTCCTGACCTTTCCGCGCCCCACCCCACTCCGGCCTATCACCCACACCTTAATCTCCTTTCACCTATCGCATTTCCAACGCCCCTCCCCCAATTCCCTCCTCCCTACCTTTTATCTTAGCCTGCTTGGCACACTTTCCCCATTCCTGAAGAAGGGCTCATGTCCGAAACGTCAATTCTTGCTGAGTTGGAAGTTTAATTTTGAGACGCTTCATCAACATACCAGTTAACATCTTCAGTGAGCATCCAGAGGTAGCACTGATGATTATTTCTGCTGTCTATTTGTATTTTTGAGTTTCATTGGGTTGGTGATGTCATTCTTGTTGTAATGTCATTTCCTATGGTGGTGTCATTTCCTGTTCTTTTTCTGAGGGTGTGGTCAATCAAATTCTAGCAAATGTGACTCACTTGCCAACAACGTGCTCACACTGCCGAAAAACATTTCAAATGTCTGGTCTGTGGGAACTGCTACCGATGTTCTGTGGCACTGATGTCCAATCAAAATGTTCACATGATGAAAGTCATTTCAGATGGTTTCGTTGTGGAACTGATTTCAAGCAAATAAACCACCCAATGGGCGTGTGGGCTAGTGGCGCAATGGATAACGCGTCTGACTACGGATCAGAAGATTGTAGGTTCGTCTCCTACCTAGCTCGGGTGCATTTTAAAACCTCAAAGCTACCACTTTAACACACTCTTATAATTTATCGTGGCGGCACGGTGGCACAGTGGTTAGCACTGCTGCCTCACAGCGCCTGTAGACCCGGGTTCAATTCCCGACTCAGGCGACTGACTGTGTGGAGTTTGCACGTTCTCCCCGTGTCTGCGTGGGTTTCCTCCGGGTGCTCCGGTTTCCTCCCACAGTCCAAAGATGTGCGGGTCAGGTGAATTGGCCAAGCTAAATTGCCCGTAGTGTTAGGTAAGGGGTAAATGTAGGGGTATGGGTGGGTTGCGCTTCGGCGGGTCGGTGTGGACTTGTTGGGCCGAAGGGCCTGTTTCCACACTGTAAGTCTAATCTAATCTCTAAACACCAGCGATTTCATACTGGGGAGAAAGCATTTACCTGATGTGGGTGTGAAAAACAGTTATTTCACACATCAAATCTGTTGAGACAGCGGAGAGCTAACTCTGGAGGACAGAATGTTCACCTGCTCCACTCACTCATCAAAGTACTTGCACTCTTCAACATCGATTGGATTTTGATGTTCATTACATTCAAGAATGAAAGAAAAGTTTAAAATTCTGGATAAATGTCAAATTAATCAGCTTTCTATTAAACAGAGCATAGCAGGTCATTGCAAGGATGTGATCATGGAGTACTTGAAAGAGTCAGCACGGCTTCATCAAGGGTGGGGGGAGTGTCATGCCTGACATATATTAAACTTTTTTGAGGAGTTGCTGAACACGTTAAACAAAGAGCCAGTGGAGGTGATGCGTTTCGATTTCCAGAAGACATTTGAATAATACCCAATATGGGAACCTGCTAAATAAGGTAAGAGTCCATCGTATTAAGAGTAAGGTCCTGACTTGGATTGGTGATTGGCTGACTGGCAGAAGGCAGACAGCTGGAATGAAGATGTTTTGACCAGAATGACAGCCTGTGACAAGTGGAATTCATAAGGGGTTAATGACGGTACCAACGCTCTTCAATTATGCATAATAATCTAGACAAAGGCATTGGTGGCATCGTTGAGCAGATGTCAAAATGATAAGTGGAGCAAGAGATCGTACTGATGAAGTGGGAATGCTGCAGAATGAATTGCACCGACTCAGAGAATAGATAACGAAGTGGCAGATGTAATACTGCATAGAGAATTTCAAATCACACATATTGGTCAGAAGACTAGAAGTATACACTATTTGCTGACCGGGGAAAGGCTTCAGAAACTGGAAGTGAAAGGCACTTGGAAATTTTCATTCAGGATTACCTGATTATGAAAAAAAAACAAGTTCCATTTGTTGAACGGAAAGCAAATTCAATGCAGACATTCACTTCAAGACAGCGAGAAACCAAGAGCAGAGGTATACTTTAAACACTAACTTTCAGAGATCGGCTCCTTCTTCATTTGTTTGTGAAGTAAAAGATCCTAAGACCCAGAATTTATCGGAAACATTTGAAGTCTCTAGACTGCACCAGGCCAAAACCTAGACGGCACCGGGTCCAGTCTCCAGACCACGCCAGCCTGTGACTCCAGGCTGCACAGGGCCATGTCCAGAGGTTGCACCGAGCCAAATGCCCAGACGGTACTGGACAATATTTCCAGAGAGCACCAGGCCGAATCACCAAACCTCACCAAGCCCACTCTCCAGACACACCTGTCCATGTCTTGAAACTGCAACGGGCTGACTCTTCAGAACGCACTGGGCCCCGTCTCAAGAGGACATGGAACCGAGTCTCCAGACCGCACGGGACCGCATCTCCATACTGCACCAGACCGATTCTCCCTCCATACAGGGCCCAGAGCTTCCAGACAGGACTGGGCTGACGCCTCAGACCGCACGTCCCCGAGTCTACAAAGAGGGGCGGACCGAGTCTCCATATGGAACTGGTCCGAGTCTCCAGACAGCATTGCGCCTAGTCTCCAGACCACAAGTAGCTGCGTCTATAGACAGCACTGGGCCCATTCTTCAGAGCGCAATTAACCAAATCTCCAAATAGCGCCAGGCCATGTATGCAGTTTGAACTGGACATGTCTACAGGACACAACTAGCCAGGTTTCCAGAGAACCCTGGGCTGAGCCTCCAGACTGCAATTAGCTGACTGTCTGGACAGCGCCAGGCCAAGTCTCCGAACCAATCCAGGCTGACTCCAGACCAAACCACTCCTAGTCTTCATAGAGGGCCAAAGCTCCAGACTGTAGAAGATGCAGTGTCCAGACCATACCGGGCCGAGCCTCCAGACAGCACTGGTCTAATCTCAAGACGACAGCAGGCCGACTCTCCACACCAAAACTCCCCAGTCTCCAGACCACATTGGGTTCTGTCTCCAAACCACAACAGGCCTAAACTCCAGACCGCACCAGGCCCAGTCGCCAGACCACATCAGGTCAATCCTCCAGACATACTAGACTGATTCTCCAGATGGCACCTGGACCAGCTCCCAGAACACACCGGCACCAGACCACAAACAACACTGAGCAAGACTCCAAACTGCACAAGTCTATAGAACGCAATGGGCTGAGTCACGAGACCAGACTAGGTCTAATCTTGAGGATGCGCAGGTCCGCGTCTTGGGATCACACTGAATCTGCAGCAGACACCGCAATGCGTTTGCTGAATGCAGTGGACCTTGTCTGCAGATTGACTAACGCGAGTCTCCAGGCCACACCACATCCACAGAATGCACCGGGCACAGTCATCAGATGTTGCTGCAACCAGTCTCAATCACACCGTGCTGAAAATCCTCACCCCGTGAGATGAAATCTCGGTAATGCCCTGGGCACAGTCTGCAGACTGCACTGACTTTCCCAATCGCACCGAGCTGCATATACAGACTGCTACCAGCCCAACCTAAAGACCGTACTGGACATTGTCTCCAGACAGCAAAGAATCGAACCTTCAGACGTGACCAGGATCAGTCTTTGTACTAAATCGAGCACAGTCTCGACATCACACCGGGACCAGTGTCCAGTCCAAATGTGTTCCAGTCTCCGGACTGCACCAGTCCAATATCTGCTGCATGCCAAAACTCGAAACCGCACCAGACACAGTCTCCAGACCACACAATGCCGAGTCACCAGACCACTCTAGTCTGAATCTCCAGACCACACTGCGCTGAGTCTTCAGGCCTCAGTGGGCCCAGTCTGCAAACTGCACCAGGTCGTGTCTACAGATCGAGCAGGCCCAGTTTCCAGACCGCACTGGGCCCAGTTTCCAGACTGCAGCATGTAAAGAGGCCAGACTGCACCAATGCAGTCCCGGACTACACCGGGCTGAGTCTACAGACCTCACTGTGCCGAGTCTCCAGACAACACAAGGTCGAGGCTCCACACCACACCAGATGCAGACTCTGACCTGATTACAAGTTTCTGGGACTTGCCTCCGGACTACACCGTTTCTAGTCTTCAGACTGCACTGGCTGAGTCTCCAGTCCACAACGAGCTGTGTCTCCTGATTGTGCCTGGCCAAGCCTCGAATCCACATTAGGTCAGATCTCCAGATAACAATGGGCCAAGTCTCTGGACAAGCCAGTCCCAAGATCACACTGAGCCCAAAGTTCAGACTCCAAACTGCACTTGTCTTCGTCTCCAGTTCACATTTGGCCCTATCAGAAGATCGCACCAGGACTAGTCTCAAAACTGAACTTGATCCAGTCTACAGTTTGTACCAAGTCTCCAGACCAGTCCAGGCGCAGTGTGCAGACATCACAGAATCTCTAGACAAGACCCGGCCCACTCCAAACCGCATTGTGTTTTAAATTTCGCCTCCTCATTCCAGCCTCCAGTCGTTGACTCCCCATTGGACTCTTTTCCCTGAACCGACGTCCAGCCTGGGACTCCTCCTTCCATTCCTGTCCGAACATCATTTTAAAGTTAAAGGTTTTGGGCAATATCAGTTCAGAAAAGAGATTGTAAAAAGAAAACCTGTAAGAGCAGATGGAGCCGAGAAGCTCAAGCAGGAACATTGAGATTCAGCTGCTATCATTAGGGCAATTCTTCTGTTATCCTCTTCAAACATTATCTTTAGAGATTCAGAGTCGTTTTGTCCGATTTCTTGCAATGCTGTTCCTGAGATATTAACAGAAGGAGATGAACTTGCCACGTTGGCCTGTATCCTGTAATTCGATAATCTTCAGAAATTTACAATCCAATCTCACTATAAGTTGGAAGAATATCGTTTAAAAAATGATGCAATAAAATACTTCTGATTTTCTTTCAAAGTAGCCTGGATAAAATAATAATGCAGTGGTCTGCACATATCCCTGTGCGGGACAGATACATTGGCTGGGTTTACAGATCATTGCGCCGCTGTGACATGCATAGCTCATCGTACTCGACAGATATACAAAACAACGTGAGGACAGCAGATTCTGGAGATCATAGTCGAAAGGGCGCTGTTCGCAAAGGAAAGCAGGTCAGGCAGCATTCGAGAAGCAGGACAATGGAAGTTTCGGGCTTATGCATGCAACGTCGATTCTCCTCCTCATCGGATGCTGTCTAACCTGCTGTGCTTTTCCAGCACCACACTCTGAAAAGACATGTACTCCGGGTTTCAAGGTCAATGCAATAGTGTCGCCTCCATTGTTCCTGATTAGGACAGATATTTAATCCGGTTAAGAGATTAATGCGCTGCTGTGTTTTGCGTAACTCCCACTGCTCGACAGATATCTAGTCCGTGTTTGTAAATCAATGCACTGCTGTCGTCTGTTCAGCTCCCGGTGAGGTTCAGATGCACTGCTAGGTTCTACACAGTTTCCAACTCTCTGCAAATTGCCGAGTTGTTCCATGCAGAGGTTTCCTGAGTAGTGTTTTGTCCTGAGCAGATATCTCCCGCAGACTTCTGGTGATTCGTATGGATCTGCGAAGTGTCTTGAGAAAGTGATATAAATAACCATGTCAACTGATCTGGCAATCGTTTTTATGTTCTCCTTCTCATGACTAAGCCCTCCATCTCTCATCCAATTCATGTTGCTGTGTGACCTTACAGGCTACATCATCTTGGTGAATATCCAATGGCTGTTGCAGGTTCCAGGGTTTAAATGTTTTAGCAGGGTCAGAAATGGGGGTAAAAGACCTGGAGGTGTGGCATTGCTTGTCAAGGATAGTATTACAGCGGTGGAAAGGACGATGGAGGAAGACTTGCCATCTGAGGTAGTTTGGGCTGAGGTTAGAAATAGAAAAGGTGAGGTCACCCTGTTAGGAGTTTTCTACATGCCTCGTAACAATCCAAGAGAAGTAGAGGAAAGTATTGCGAGGATGATTCAGGAGAAGAGTGAAAATAGCAGGGTGGTTGTTCTGGGGACTTTAACTTCCCAGATATTGACTGGGAAAGCTATAGCTCGAGTTCGTTAGATGGGTCCGTGTTTGTTCAATGTGTGCAGGAGGGTTTCCTGACACAATATGTAGACAGGCCAACAAGAGGTGAAGCTATACTGGATTTGGTTCTAGGTAATGAACCAGGCCAGGTGTTAGCCTTGGAGGTAGGTGAGCACTTCGGGGACAGTGACCACAACTCGGTGACTTTTACTCTAGTGATGGAGAGGGATAAGTGTGTACTGCATGGCAAGAGTTATAGCTGGGGGCAGGGAAATTATGATGCGGTGAGGCATGACTTAGGATGCGTGGATTGGAAAAATAGACTTCAAGGGAAGAACACAAATGATACGTGGAGATTGTTCAAGGAACAGCTATTGGGTGTCCTTGATAAGTATGTACCAGTCAGGCAGGGAGTAAAGGGTCTTGTGAGGGATCCGTGGTTTAATAAGGAATTGGAATCCCTTGTGAAAGGGAAGAGGGCGGCCTATGTATAGATGAGGCGTGAAGGTTCAGTTGGGGCGATTGAGAGTTATGAGGCAGCCAGGAAGGATCTAAAGAGGGAGCTAAGAGCAGCGAGAAAGGGACATGAAAAGTCCTTAGTTGGTAGGATTAGGGAAAACCCAAAGGCTTTCTATAGGATGACTAGGGTAGGTATCGGTCCAGTCAAGGATGGTAGTGGGAAGTTGTGCGTGGAGGCGGAGGAGATTGGAGAGACACTAAATCAATACTTTTCGTCAGTATTCACTCAGGAACAGGACACTGTTGCTGATGTGACTATTGAGTCACAAGTGATTAGAATGGATGAACTTGAGGTATGTCGGGAAGAGGTCTGGGGAATACTGAAAAGGATGAAAATAGATAAGTCCCCTGGGCCTGATGGCATTTATCCTAGGATCCTCTGGGAAGCTAGGGAGGAGGTAGCGGAGCCCTTGGCCTTGATTTTTATGTCGTCATTGTCTACGGGAATAGTGCAAGAAGACTGGAGGATAGCGAAAGTGGTCCCCTTGTTCAAGAAGAGGAGTAGGGATAGCCCGAGTAACTATAGGCCAGTGAGTCTCACTTCTGTTGTGGGCAAAGTCTTAGAGAGAATTGTAAGGGATAGGATTTATGAACAACTGGATAGGAATAATATGATCAAGGATAGTCAGCATGGTTTTGTGAAGGGCAGGTTATGCCTCACAAATCTTATTGAGTTCTTTGAGAAGATGACCAAGGGAGTGGACGAAGGTAAAGCAGTAGATGTGGTGTATATGGATTTTAGCAAGGCGTTCAGTAAGGTACCCCATGGTAGGCTAATGCAAAAACTACGGAGGTGTGGCATTGAGGGTGCACTAGAGGTTTGGATTAGGAATTGGCTGGCTGGAAGGAGACAGAGGGTAGTAGTTGATGGTATAGGTTCATCTTGGAGTGCAGTTACCAGCGGTGTTCCACAAGGATCTGTTTTGGGGCCATTGTTGTTTGTCATTTTTAGAAATGACCCAGAAGAGGGGCTTGAAAGCTGGGTGAGCAAGTTTACGGATGACACGAAAGTCGGTGGAGTTGTGGACAGCGAAGAAGGATGTGGCAGGTTGCAGCGGGATATAGGTAAGTTGCAGAGCTGGGCAGAAAGGTGGCAAATGGAGTTCAATGTAGCTAAGTGTGAAGTCATTCACTTTGGTAGGAGTAACAAGAAGATGGATTACTTGGCTAATGGTAGGCTACATGGTAGTGTGGATGAGCAGAGGGATCTTGGTGTCTATGTACACAGATCTCTGAAAGTTGCCACCCAGATAAATAGTGCTGTGAAGAAGGCATATGGTGTACAGGGCTTCATTGGTAGAGGAATTGAGTTCCAGAGTCCTGAGGTCATGTTGCAGTTGTATAAGACTCTGGTGCGGCCTCATCTGGAGTATTGTGTGCAGTTTAGGTCGCCATACTATAGGAAGGACGTGGACGCATTGGAACGAGTGCAGAGGAAGTTTACCAGGATGTTGCCTGGCATGGTAGAAAGATCGTATGAGGAAAGGCTGAGGCACTTGGGGCTGTTCTCATTGGAAAAAAGAAGGTTCAGGGGAGATTTGATCGAGGTGTACAAGATGATTCGGGGTTTAGATAGGGTTGACAGTGATAACCTTTATCCGCTAAGGGAGTCAGCTGTTACTAGGGCACAAAGCTTCAAATTAAGGAGTGGTAGGTATAGGACAAATGTTAGGGGTAGATTCTTTACTCAGCGGGTTGTGAGTTCATGGAATGCCCTGCCAGTAGCAGTGGTGGACTCTCCCTCTTTATGGTCATTTAAGCGGGCATTGGATAAGCATATGGAGGTTATTGGGCTAGTGTAGGTTAGGTGGGCTTTGGTCTGCGCAACATCGAGGGCCGAAGGGCCTGTACTGCGCTGGATATTTCTATGTTCTATCCTCGATTCTGTCAGTAGCCGGAGCCTCTTTCTTGAGAAACAGGTACTCATTGCCATCGTTTTTACTTCTGCATGTACAAAAATGGGTGGTCTCATCCACGCTCTCACCACTCCCACAGCCAGCTAACCACATCAACATATCCCGTAGTGGAGTAATGCGGCCACTGACAACTTCAGGGAACAGTCTATCAGAAAGATGAAGAACCATTTCTAATGTTTAAGCACGTGAGTGCGAACCCTCCAGCAGATCCTTTATCGCAAGTCAGGTAATCTATCTCCATTAATGTAAAATACAGTGTTTTATTCTTCCTGAAATATTCATTGGTTCCCAGATACCCACGTAATAAGCTTTCTGCCAGTTATTATTTTTCAATTGATTATGCATTTAGATGTCCTGCCTTTTCTTGATAACGTAATTTCCTTGCATTCTTGACAAATTCACTTAGAATTCATTTGTTCCATGCATCAACACCATTGAAATTAGACGCAAATCGCTGATGACACAGCACCGGTCACGGTCTCACTGCTGTTTTTACTTTCTGTTGAACTGATAATGACTAATTAATCTCTAATTTATTTCCTCTGCTGTCTCAATAAACTGCATTCCTGTGTGTCAGCTTTGAAAAGCTGGCAGTTAACTTCCATTTACGCTGTCGCAGTAGTGAGTGATAAAAAGATCATTGACAATTGCTGAGTAACAGCCTCAAAACAACTTTTCGCATTCTGCCCCTGTTTGAAACACTGTGTGAGTTGAATAGTCTGCTTTAGTACAAATTGAGTTATGAATGGTGCTGCAAATTTTGGAACCATCAGTGAACAGCCCATTTCTAAGCATATGAGCGGAGAAAGTCATTGATGCCGCAGCTGCTGATTTCACATAGCGTCTCATGCATGCCGAGTTAACATTTGATAATTATTTTCCAAGTGCGTCCTACTTCACAGGAGATCGTAGCACATACAACAGTGGGCAGCGCCTTCAACGTGAGTCTGAGACATTCCCTCCGCCAGGACTTTGTGCAGGGTGCTCCAACGGATACTCTTTTGGACAGATTCATCTCTGGCAGTAGCTTGGCGAGAATGTTTTCTTCTTGTTATTTCAGCCATCCCTTCACACCAATTTCATACACATTTTCCCCAGAACATTTGCTCGCTGACCGTCTCTGGAACATTGTGCAACTGACATTCCCCAGAATAATCTGAACAGATATTCGCCAGATAATTCTATACCCGGTCTTAAACAGAGCCTTCGACACTTGCTTTTTCCTAAAAGGTACTATATGTGACATTCTCCAGAACATCTGTGCCCGACGTTTCCTAAAACAACTTGTATCTTATATTCTCCAGAATGTTCTGCACCTGAGGTTCTCGGAAACATTTTGCAATTGACATTCCCTGGAACACTGTATCCCAGACTTTCCACGGAAAATTCTTATTATGATTTTCTCTGTAACATTCTACCCGACATCCTCCAAAGCATTCTGCACCTCCAGCATTCAGCAGAAATTTCTGTCCCGGTTGCCAGAAACTTTCATACTCGCTGGAATATTCTAACCTCACAGTTAATGGAATGCATTGACAGTCCTAGCAACATTCTACATCCTACATTCTCTGGAGCATTTTGGGAATGATAAACCCCGAGAAACTTCCACACCCAAAATTGCACAGAACATTCAATGCCTGATATTCCTGGACATTCCCCGAACATACTGCACACGACAAATCCTTTAGCATTCTATTCCTGACACTTCTAGGAACATTCCATAATCCACATTCCCAGAACAGTGTCTACCTCACATTTTTACCCGTTAGTTTTATACTCTCCATTCTTCAGAACATTCTTTACTCGACATTCCCTGAAATATTCTGTAACCGATATACTACAGAACATTGTATCCACGAAATTATCCAAAATATTCTAAATCCGATTTTCTCAGCCACATTCTTTATCCACCATTCTCCCGGACACTTTGTACTGGGAATTCTGCGGAGCAATCAACACCTGACATTCTATGGATCATTCTGTATGAAACCTATTATGGGACATTTTATATCCGACATTGTTTGGAATAGTCTGTGCCCAACATTTCCGGAAATATTCTACACCTGACTCAGGCGACTGACTGTGTGGAGTTTGCACGTTCTCCCTGTGTCTGCGTGGGTTTCCTCCGGGTGCTCCGGTTTCCTCCCACAGTCCAAAGATGTGCGGGTCAGGTGAATTGGCCAAGCTAAATTGCCCGTAGTGTTAGGTAAGGGGTAAATGTAGGGGTATGGGTGGGTTGCGCTTCGGCGGGTCAGTGTGGACTTGTTGGGCCGAAGGGCCTGTTTCCACACTGTAAGTAATCTAATCTAATCTAATCTAAAAACCTGACATTCATCAAAACATTCTGCACCCGAAATTCTCTGTAATATTCTACACCCAACATTCTCCAGAACATTCTGTATCTGACATTCCCTGAAAAATTAATTACCTGACATGCTCAGGAAAATTTTGCATCTTAAATTTACCTGTCCATTCTGCAACTGACAGTCCGTTGACCGTTCTGTACCAGAAGTGCACCCGGATCATTCCTGACAAGAAGTGCCCTGGAACATTCTATAACCGACATTCTCTGCATGATTCTGCAACCGAGACTCTCCGGAACATTCTACCCTCGACATTCCCCGGTGCATTTCCATCACCGGCATTTCCCTGAAAATTCAGCATCTGAGATTCTCTGGAATATTCTATTTCTGAACTGTCAAGGAGCATTACGTAACCCGCATTCCCTCGAACATTCTGCACTCAATTTTTACCATCAAATTTGGCAACCAGCATTTCTCTTAACCTGACATTCTATAGAACATTCTGTGCCCGACATTCCATAGACATTCCATTTTTCAAAACTGTCGAAATCCGAAATCACTGGACTATTTTGAAATAGTCTTTTTCTGCTGCATTCTATACTGGACGTTCCCCAAAAAGTTTATGTGTAGAAAGTGAGGACTACAGAAGCTGGAGATCAGAGTCAACATTGAGTTGCTGGAAAATATCTTCGGATGCTACCTGACGTTCTGTGCTTTTCCAACAGAGCACTCTTACCCAGAAATTTCTGAAACATTTTTTCACCGACATTGTTGAGAACATTTTGCACTCGGCATTCCCTGTACATTCTGTAGCCAACAGTCAATCAAAATCACTATAGCAGACACTCCCAAGAAATTTCTGTACCCGACGTGCCACGTAACGTTCTACAAACAATATTCCCCAGATCATTCTGTACACGAAACTCTCTGGAACATTCTATACACTACATTCTCTGAAACATACTGTGCCTTTATTCTGGAACATTCTTTACCAGAATGTCCTTGCACATTGTTTACTCTACATTCTCTGGAGCATTCTGTACCGATGTTCACTGAAACATCCTGCAATTGATATTCCCCAGAGATTTCCATACCCAACGTTGCCCGGAACATTCTATGTCCGATATTCCTCGGAACAGGTTGGAATCGATATTCCCTGGAACATTCTGGACATGACAATGCCTTAAACATTTTATACCTGACATTCCACGGAACATTCCAAAAATGCCATTCCCCAGAACTCTCTCGACCTGACATTCTCCGCAATGTTCTGTACCCTGCACGACCCAGAGAATTCAATACTCGACGTTCTCTGAAATATTGTGTACCCAATATTCTAGACAACATTGTATGCACGACATTCTGCAGAACATTCTATACCCAATATCCTGCACAGCAGTCTGCGACCGACGTTCCCAGGGGCACTTCACACCAGGCGTCCATGGAGCAGCCTATGCCTGACAGTCTATGGATCATTTCATGGAATATTTTATATTTGACATTCCCTGAATAATTTCATAACTGGCATTCTCCAAAATGTTGAGTAATTGAATTTCGCCAGAAGATTCGACGTCCAACATTGACATGGCCATCCCATTCCCCGAAACATTTTATGTGGCCTTTCACAACAACAATCCATACCTGAGATTCCAGAAGCATTCTGGACCTATATAACCCTGAACATTGGATTCCCAACATTTCTCTGGACACACTATTGTCGAAGTTGTCTGAACCGTTTGGAACCATCATTCCTCAGAACATCTACACCTGAGAATGTCCAGAAGATTGTATCCTGACATTGTCTGGAACATTCAGTCAAGGATATTTCAGGTAACATAGGAAGCCTGATATTCTCCGGAACATTATCTTCCCGACATTGGCTAGAAGGTTCTGCATCCCACATTCCCCAAAACATCCTGTACATCTCCTTCTGCTGAAACATTGAATGAGATGAGATTCCCTGGAACATTTGCTATACTACATTGCCCAGGTCATTCTGTACCTGACATTACCAGTAACATTCCAAGCCTGAAATTGTGCAGAACATTTGATACCTGACATTCACCAACAACATTCCATACCTGACATTGTTAGGAGCATTCTACACTTGACATCCTTCAGAACATTCCACTCACTCCACTCTCGGGATCTTTCCGCACCTGACATTGGCCCAAATAATCCACACCAGTATTCCGTGGAATATTCTATACTTGACATTCTCCAGAACATTCTCTGCTCTCCACTCTCGGCCACATTCTGCCCCCGGTCTTGCTCGGAACAGTCTGTACACGACATCCTCAGCAACACTCTGCACCAGACGTTCTACAGAAAATTCTTTTCCCCACATTCTCCCGATTTTTCCATATCCGATTTTTCCCAGATCATTCTGTATGCGATCTTCTCTGACAACCTCCTGAACCGACATTCTCTGCAACATTCTGCAAATAACATTCTTAGGATTATTCTATATTAGACATCTTCCGTTCTGTTCTATACCCCATATTATCTTGAATATTCTCTACTCAATATTTTCTGAAATGCTCTGTCCGTGATCTTTTCCAGAACACTGTGGACCAGACATTCTCCAGAATATTCTGGACGCGAATTTCTCAGCAACATTTGTACCTGACATTCCCTGGGACATATTATACCTGACATTCGAGGAAGCAGTCTGTACCTGACATGCCATGGACGATCTGTACCCGACATTACGTGGAACATTGCATACCCGACATTCCTTGGAGCATTCAGTAAGTAACATTCCTCTGAACAGTCTACAATCGACATTCATTGGAACTATTATATGAAAAACAATTCCCCATTCTTTCTATAGTCGATATCCTGGAATATTCTGCAATAATCTTTCTGTGGTACATTGTATTCCAGACATTTTCCAGAAATTTCTATGGGGAGAGGGAGTGGACCACAGAAGCTGGAGATCAGATTTTAGGGTGCGGCTGGAATAGCACAGTAGGTCAGGCAATTGAATGCTGCCTGACCTGCTATGCTTTTCCAGCAACACTCTCTCTCACCAGAATTTTCCAACCATACTTTTCATGAAACATTCTTTACCCGATGTTCTCCAGAACAGTTTGTTCTCGACATTCGCCTTTATATTCTGCACCCGACACTCTGCCCAATATTCTATGCCTGACACTCGCTGGAACATGCTGTACACGACGTACCCTGAAACGTTCAGAAACAAGATTCCCTGGATCATTCTGCAACGAAACGCCCCCAGAATATCCAGTACCCAAGATTGACTGGAACATTCGATACTTGACATTCTCCGAAAACATTCTCTATCAATATTCTCCACAACAATGCATGGCCAAAATTTCCATTCTGAAATGATATCTCCCATAACATCATGTATGTGACATTTGCCAGAACCCCCAAGTCCCGGCATTGTATGAAATGTTTGCAACCCACAATACCCAAAATCTCTCCAACCGAGATTTCCCATTACATTGCATACCTGACATTCCTTGGAACATACTATTTATGGAATTGCAAGGTGCAAACAATACCAGACATTCCCCATAACATTCTGCACAAGAAATTCGCCTGAAAAGTCAACATATCCAAACAGACACAACCACAAGGGATATATTTTCCGACAAACCCTTATTCGCTTTCCGCAAACAATTTCACCTCTGTGACTATCTGGTCCGTTCGAATGCCCAGAACAACTCATCTTCTTCTCCTGGCATCTTCTCCTGCCACCTCAGGAATTGCAAAACCTGCGCCCACCCCTCCCTTTTCACCTCCGTCCAAGGCCTCACCGGAGCTTTCCACATCCGCGTGTACTTCCAAATGTCATTTATAGATCTCTTGCTCCCGATGTGGTCTCTTCCATATTGGGGAGGCCAGACGACTTCTTGCAGAAAGATTCAGAGAACATGTCTGGGATAGCCCCACCAAACAACCCACTCACATTGTGGCCGAACATTTCAACTCCCCCTCCCATTCTGCCGAGAATATGCAAGTCCTGGACCTCATCCACGTCACTACGGATCCACCTGACCCCTGGATGAAGAACGCCTCATCTTCTGGTTCAGGAGCATTAAACCCTATTGCATCAATGAGGACTTCACCAATTTCCACAGTTCCATTTCACCCACGTTAGCCCAGTTCCAAACTTCCAGCTTAACACTGTCCTCATGACTTCTCCCACCTGTCAGTCTTCCTTCTCACCTATTCACTCCACCCTCTTCTCTGTCCATCCACCTATTGCACATTGAGATAACTTCTCCATAGCCCAACTCCCTCTCATTTATCCTTCTCCCCGCGAGGGCATCAGCATGATTCCTGGTGAAGGGCGTTTACCCAAAACATCGATTTTCTGGATCATAGGATGTTACCTGATCTGCTCTGCTTTTCCAGCAACATTGTCATCTTCACTCAAATCTTCAGCATCTGCAGTATCCCTTTCTGTCTTGAAACTTGTACACCGAAGTTCCCTTGTATATTCGTTACCCGACACTACCTGGGTAATTTTGCAAATGACATTCACCAGAAAATTCCCAAATCATTCTGCAGCTTTTGGTCTACCACATTCCACAGATTTTTTATTCAGCCGTAATTTTCCATAACGTGCCATACCGAAATTCTCCAGAACATTGTATACTCGACCTTCCCTGCAACATTCTATGCCGGTATTCTATGAAGCATTCTGTAAACAATATTCCCAAGAAATTTCAATACCCAGTATTGCCTGGAACATTCTATGTCCGATATTCCGCAGAACATTCTGTAACCAACATTCCGCAGAACACACTGCACACGAAAATTCCTTAAACAGTCAATTCCTGACACTCCTCGGAACATTCCATAGAACATTCGCAATCAAACATTATCCAGTATCTTCTAAACCTTCCGTTCCTCAGAACATTCCTTAGTCGACATTCTCTGAAATATTCTGTACCCAATAGTGTGTAACCGATATTGCCTCGAATAATGCTTGGAACATTCTATACCCAACATTCCCCGAAAACGTCTATAATTGGCATTCTCTGGAACATTCTGTAACTGAATTTCCACAAAACATTTAATATTCAACATTGAATGGAAGATTCTATGCAAGATATTTTCCAAAAATAATCGATACCAAATTTTCAATTTTCAAACATTTTTAACAACAATCCAGACTCAACATTACATGAAGCATTCTGTATCCAATATTTCCCGCTATACTGTGTAGCCAACATTTCCCTGAACGATCTATTCCTGAAATTGTCTGCAACCGAGATTCCCCAGAATATTGTATACCTGACATTCACTTGAATATTCTGTACATGGCATTCTACAGAACATTCCCGACCGAACGTTCCACCAAACATTCTCTGCCCGATATTCGCTGGAGAATTCTGCAAGCCAAGTTCCACAGAGCAATCTATACCTGTAATGTCTCGAATCATTCTTTAGATGGCATTCCCCGGAGCATTTGGTACTCGATAACTCCACATCATTCTGTTTCCGACACAACCAAGAAAAGTCTATGCATGACATTCCACGGAACATTTGACATTCTCAAAACATTCCCTACCTGATATTCTCCTGATCTTTGTGCACCCGATATTCGCCAATCATCCATTTTGTCATTCCCTGGAACATTCCCTTCTGGCTATTCTACAGAACATTTCATTCTCTACATTCTCAAAAAATGCTAAGAATGAAAACTGAGCACTGCAAACGACTTTGTAAAGAGTATTATATCACTGAAGTTTACCACAAATATCTATGCATGATATTCCATGGGAAATTCTCGACCCGATATTGAACAGAAAGTTCCACACTGGACATTCCCTGCAATTGACTGACCCTACAATTCCTGGACGATGCATATATCGACATTCCCTGGAATACTCTGCACACGACAATCCCAAAACATACTTTTCCTGATATTTCCCGGAGCATTCTCTACCTAACATTCCCTGCATCATTCTGTAACCGGATAGCCACTCCCCAAAAACATTCTGTACCCGACAGTCTCTGGAACACTCTATGCCCGACATGCCGCTGTACATTCTATCGCCGGCGTTTTTCAGAACATTCCGTGCCTGACATTTTCTTCAATATTCCATATTCGACTTTTTGAGGAACATTCTGTAACTTACATTCCTGGAACATTCCATACCCAATAAATTTCCCGAACATTGATTGACCGAAATTCCCAGGAACATTCTATACACGAATTTCTGCAGTATATTCTATCCTCCATATTCAGTGGAACGTTCTATACCAGACATTCTCCAGTTCATACTATACTCAAAATTTCCTGGAAGCATCTGTAATTGACATTTGCTGGAACATTCTGTCACTGACAATCTCCAGATCAATCTGTAGCAGACATTCTCCGGTACGTTCTCCACCATACATTCTCCAGAACATTCTTCTACCGACATTTCCTGAAATATTCTGTGCACGATCTTTTCCAGAATTGCTCAGCAACATATTGTACCTGACATGCCACAGAGAAATCCATACCTGACATTCATTGGGCCATTCTGAAGCTGACATTCCATGGAACACATTGTACTTAGCATTCTATACCCGCCATTCATTCAAGCACTCCATGCCCGACATTCCCCAAAATATTCAAAACACGACACTCTATGGAGCATTCCATACCCACCATTTCCCGATACGTTCTATACCCCCATTCTCTGGAATATTCTGCATCCGCCATTCTACAGAACATTCTATACCAAACATTGGCTGAAATCTTCTGCAACCGTCATTCCCAAGAAAAACCAACAAGAGACACTTCTTCAAACATTCCATGCCTGATATGACCGGGAACATTCTGCACTCAAAATTCACTGGATTATTCTGCACATGGCATTGCCCGGAACATTATGGATCCAACTTTCCATGAAACATTCTGTACTCAACATTCCTACAAAATTCTACACATGAAATTCACCGGATCAACCTGCACCTAATAATAAATGGAAGGCTCTAGACCTGATATGCAACGGAGCATTCAATAGCAGACTCTCCCTGGGAATGATTGTACTATACAATCCTTGAAATGTTCAGGAACATTAACGTTCCCTGGAATATTCTGCACAGGACAATGCGTGGACCATGCTGTACCTGACATTCCCTCTTGCATTTTATATAACTGACACCCTACTCAGAACATTCTGTCCCCAACAGACTCTGAAATAATCTGTGCCCGACATATCCTTGTATATTCAATCTCCAGCATTGCTCGGAAAACTCTGTGCTTGACATTCTCTGGAGTTCCATATATAACTTTATGTGGAACATGCTGTAACGTACATTCCCTGGATCATTCTAGGAGAAAGTGAGGACTGCAGATGCTGGAGATCAGAGCTGAAAATGTTTTGCTGGAAAAGCACAGCTGGTCAGGCAGCATCCAAGGAGCAGGAGAGTTGACATTTCGGGCTTGAGCCCTGAAGAAGGGCTCATGCCAGAAACGTCGACTCTCCAGCTCCTTGGATGCTGCCTGAACTGCAGCGCTTTTCCAGCAACACATTTTCAGCTTCTTCCCTGGATCATTCCCAACAAATTCCCAGAGCATTCACCCACTGACATTCCCAAGAACATTCTGTACTCTAAATTGACGGGAATAGTCTATACCTGGTCTTCTATGGAACATTCCTTACCTCACATTCCATGGAATGTTCGATACCTAACATTCTCGAACATATTATTTTACTGATAGTTCCCAGAACATTCAGTAACAGCATTGCCTGGAATACTCCATACCCGAAATTCCATGGAACCCTTTAGATCTGAAATTCTCTGGAAGATTTGTACCGGATATTTGCTGGATATCCTTGTACCCCAGCTTCCCCAGGACATTCCATACCCAACATTCTCTGGAACACTCTCTAACAGACATTACCCAGACCAATCCATATTTGTTTTTATCGCAATATTCCATGCACGACGATCTCTGAAACATTCTATCGCTGATTTTTACGGGAACATTCGGTACCCGACATTCCCAAAATTATTCTAGAGCTGATATTCGCCGGAAAATTCTGGACCCAACATTGAACACACATACAGTACCAGACATTACCTGGAAAATTCTGGACCTGACTTTCCTTGGAACATTCTACACCCACCATTCATCTGAACATTCTATATGTGACATTACTTGGAACATTCTACAATGAACACTACACTAAATGAACAATTTATGCTCGATAGTCCCGAATATATTCTGTACAAATCATGCCCTGGAAAATTCTGTACTTGACACTTTCCAAAGCATTTTGTATCCAAAGTTTCCCAGAGCCTTCTGCGGGTTCTGCAGGATTATCAATACCTCACATGCCCTGGAAAAGTCTTTAATCAGCATTGCCAGAAAAGTTATACACCCTACATTTTCTGCAATACTCTATACCCGAACAAGCCCAGATTAATCTATACCCAAGATTTCCAGAAGCAATTTGTGTCCATTCTTCTACAGAAAATTCAGTACCCGACATTTCCCGGAACATAATGTACAATGCATTGACTGAAACATTCTGCAACTGACATTCATCAGAACATGGTACACCCGACATTCCCCAGAACATTCTATGCCCGACGTTCCGTGGAACTCTGTACACTCGACATTCGATGGAAAATCTTAGTCCTAGCATTCTTTGGAGCAGTCTGTTCCCGACATTCTTGGGCATATTCTGCAACGGGTATTCCGCACAATTTACTATACCTAGCATTCGTCGCAGCATTCTATATGTGACATTTGCTGAAACCATTCTGCAGACGACATTCTCCTGAACATTTTTTACCCGACATTTCCCATGTCATTCTCAAGCTGATATTCTATGGAACACACTGCACCCGACATTGACTGGAACCCTCTGTACCCAATATTATCCGGAATTTTGTACTCGACATTCCTTGGAGCATTCTTGCTCGACTTTCCCTTGAACATTCTATATCCAAATTTCTTTGAAACATTCTCAAACGGGCATTCCATGGAACATTCGATCTCCCATATTACGCAGAGCATTCTGTACACGTTATTGCCAGGAACATTCTGTATCTGGGAAACCCGGAATATTCTGTATTGGACGTTTCCCGAAATATTCCATACCCGAGATTCTGTGTGACATTTTGTACCTGACATTCCTGGAATCGTTGATAAGCCAACATTCTGAGGAAAATTATTTAGGCAAAAGTTCCTAGTAACTTTCTGTCGCAGGCATTATCTGGTCTATTTTCTATCTAAACTTATTCAAAACATGATATACACAGTATTCCCCAGAATCCTCTACCAGATAGTCCATGGAAACCTCCATGCCCAACATTTCCTGAAACATTCTTTTCCAGACATTGCCCAAAACATTCTACACACGACATTCTCCATAACAGTCAAAAAGCTTTTGGAATGGCAGAATGTCAATGAATTATACCAAAAATATCTAGAGGGCAAAAGTCCCTTTACAGTGAGAAGGAGACACTGTTCAGAAAACCCCTCTGCAGGTTAATGCGGTAAATGCCGTTTCCCCCTCCACTAACATTTATTCACAACAGAGCATCGACCACCAGTGAGTCTAAATGTTAGAAAATTCGAACCTCTGTTAGTCTTAAAGGAACTGCGATAGAATTCTTCAGGAAGGAAAAAGTTTTCACCTTCCATATTCGGAACTGTAAAGAGTGACCTGTGCCTGGTCTCGATTGATAGAATGTGTGGGAACGTTCGAGAAACCATCCAGTCTTACGGACTTGTGTCTGTGTGTTGGGGAGGGAATGTTTATTATGGTTTATGAGACGCTGTTGTCAGTAACTCTGAACTATGTAGTTATTATTTCGGCTCCAGTTACATCAATAAGTGGCACATTTCAAAATCTCACTGGGTCATCAATCTAACTGGTTACTTTGCCTACAGGCTGATGTATAATTTGTTTGTTTTCTTTACTCATAGTTAACATAGTTACCATTTATGTCCTGCTAGAGAAAGATTATGGATTGGCTCCATGCGTCAGACGTTACCTAGGTGTCATGGCAGTCGGGGATTTACTTGTCATTACACTCGACCTGATATTGAGTCACATTCCCATTGTTTATTGGAAACTGTTTTATTTCCTGGAATCTATCCCCGTATGTAATAACCATGCTGTCTTGCTTTATGCAGCCAGTGACTGTTCTGTCTGGTTCACTGTCGCTTTCACCTTAGATCGATTTGTGGCCATCTGCTGTCAGAAGCTGAATAGAAAGTATTGCAGTGAGAAAACGGCAGATGTGGTTCTGGGAACAGTAACTGTGCTGAGCTGTTTGAAGAACATTTCCTGGTATTTTATGCTCACTGATTGGTATTGGGGGATGAACACTCCCTCGTTTTGTGAGGAAAATGACAGTCTTGCACTCTCTCATGTCTGAGTCGTAATTGAGATCCTCCACTACATTCTCACTCCAGCGCTTACATTCCTCCTTATTCTACTGTTCAATGTTTTCACCGTGAGATACATTTTAGTGACCAGCAGAGTCCGCAGGAGACTCCAGGTGCAGACTAATTGGGACACTCAGTCTGACACAGAAATGAAAAATCGAAAAAAAATCCATAATTCTATGTTTGTGATCTCGGCTAATTTCATTCTGTTATGGTCAACGTTAATGGTGTATAGTATATGGTACCAGATGTATTTTATTGAGGATATCCCGATGGTCCTCCATCCCTTTGAGCAGTAATTGGGCTTCATGCTGCAGCTTCTCAGTTGCTGCACAAACACCGTGATTTATGCCATTACTCAGACAAAGTTCAGACAGCAGCTGAAGATTGTGTTGAAATAACCCTTTCCCAATTCATTGATCAATCAAATTCATTCATTAATCAATCCATCCGGGATTTTCTCATTCCTGTTCAATGTTTCAGTTACTGAAGCAGTCGAGTTATCTAAACATACTGGGAGATATGCTGTTTTGTCAAACGTTATCCCAAAGGGGTTAGAAGAACTCATTTCAATATATCTCTGAATTGTATCTACCAATTCAGTTTGTAAAAAATAAAAATAATTGATGAAAAAAAACAGAAAAGTGAACTGCATCGTTTATCTTTGTGTTTAAAAAGCTGAGTTGGATTGAGACAGACTGAGACCCAGGTCTTCGTCTTCAGAGTGGGGCGGGGGTTGGGGGGTGTGGTTGGGAGCAGCGCCGAGCCTCGGAGTTGGGTGCAAGTCAATCTGTCCTTGCTTTCAAATCTGGGTCACGTGTTTCGACATGGCTGCAGCAGAATTTGTGTCTCGCCCTTGTCCCTTCTCCCTCTATATCTCCCTCCCACTCTCACAATATCCCGCTGTCTCTCTCGCTCTTCCTTCCTTTTACACAGTCCTTTTCACTGTCCTTCCCTTCCCAATTCTCCTTCA
The DNA here is from genome assembly GCF_020745735.1 of Hemiscyllium ocellatum. NCBI lineage: Eukaryota > Metazoa > Chordata > Chondrichthyes > Orectolobiformes > Hemiscylliidae > Hemiscyllium > Hemiscyllium ocellatum. The sequence goes on along the minus strand of NC_083420.1, from coordinate 72,961,398 downwards.
CTGTCTTCCTGTCTCCACTGTCTAACCACCCATATCCTCCTTCTCTCCAATCCTCACTTCACTGAATCAGCTCTCTCACCTCCAGTGAAAAAGGAACAAAGTCGGGCATGGAGATTCAGGCTGTTGGTTGGGGAGCAGAGTGGGAGTGTGGACCTTCACGCATTTGCTAGGGTAACACTGTGGCTATCGGGCCAAATACCATTTTTTTCGGGCATGCAGTAAGTGTGAGAATACTGGCCATCACTAGAGGTCAATTGTAGAGGTGGAAACGTATGTTGTGGATGACGAAAAAGATTGATAGTGAGACAGCAGGCGATTTACACATGCAAATGTTGGTGTGGCACACAGTATCTCTTACTCAGGATGCACAGTGGGGTTAGTGTCAAAGCCCATTTCTAGTGGATTCACTGAGGACGGACGTGCAGGCCAGTCCATGGATAAAGAATGTGTGGGGAAGTGAACGTGTCAATGAGACTCTGGGCGGAGAGTGAATGTGAAGGCGTGGGGTTGTGCGAGTCAAATAGCATCATGGTCGTGGTTCTGTGAGCGGAGTAGCATAATGGGGGAGTGTGTGTGCGTGAGAGTGAGTCTGATGGATGGTGACTGCTCGGAACAATGAGCATGATGGTGAGGAAGATTGTGGGGGGTTTCACATGACTGTGTGGAAGTGTTCAGGTGTTTGAGCATGACGGTGGGGGAGTCAGTGATGGAGTGAGAATGACTGTGTGGGAGTGCGCTTGGGAGTGAGCATGATGCTGGAGGTGAATGCGGGAGAATGAGGATAACGGTGAGGGAGAGTGCAATGAGTGAGCATATCGTTGTGTCGGTGCAGGTTTGAGTGAACGGAAATTGGGTGCATGTGCGGGGAGAGAGTGTGATGATGGGGGAGTGAACTTCGTGGTAGGTGAAGGTGCAGGGGAGTGTGCATTTTTGAGCATGACAGTGGGGCAGTATGTAGGCTAGGAAGAGTGACAGCGTGGGATTGACAGTGGCATTGAGAGGCACGATAGGGATTCAATGGAGCAGTGAGCATGATAAGTTGGGAGTGTGTGCGGTGGAGATTGTAACGATGGGATCTTGATCGGTAGACCGTGCGTGATGGTGTTGGAGAGTGCATTGGAGTGAGGAAAAGGTGCGAGAGAGGAAGAGTGAGTGAATGTTATGGTTATGGAGTGTGTGGGGCAGTGTGCGCTAACCATGCAGTAGTGTGCACTAGAATGATGGTATCCATGCGAGACTCTGTTGGAGATTGATGGCGAAGGTCGGATATTGTGCGAAGGAGCTGTGTACATTGGTGGAAGACTTTGCAGAGTAATGATTGTGACGGTTTGGGAACGTGTGTTGGCAGTTGGTTGACGGTGAGGGAGTGTGCATCATAATGATCCTGAAGGTGGGGATTGCATGGGCGTGTGTAGGGAGAATTGGTTGTGATGCTGGACGAGTACTATTGCATCATGTGTACATGATGGTGAGGGAAAGTGGGACGAGGTGAGCATGCTGGTGGAAAATTTTGCTAGTGAGTGAGCATGACTGTGGTGGATAGTGCAGGGGAATCAGCATGATGATGCATAACAATCTGGGATATTGTCTGCGATGGTCGAAAGATTTGCTAGGAAGTGAGGGTGACAGTGGGAAGTGAATGGAAGAGTAATCATGACGGTGGGTGATGTGAGGGACAGTGAGCAGGATGGTGAGAGCGAACGTGTTGTGTCGATGAACGTGATTATGGTAGAGTGTGTGGTGATGTGAACGTGACTGAGGGTGCGTGGAGTGGGTGTGTGTGGGGGGAGCGAGCACAGTGATGGATGTGTGTGCTGGTACCGGAGTGTGATGGGTGTGTGTGCACAAGAGAATGAGTGTGACTGTTTGGCGTGTGTATGGGACAGTGCGTTGGCTTTGGAGAGTGTGTGGGGAGTGATTCTGGCAGTGTGAAAATAAATTAGGGAGTGAGGGTGACAGTAACGGAGTATGCGGGTGAGTGAGCATGATGATATGGGAGGGTGTGAGGGAGTCAGCATGACAGTGGTAGAGTGTGCTATGGAAATTAGCATAATGATGGGTGATAGTGTTTGGGCAATGAGTCAAACAGTGGAGGAAAGTGACGGGCACCCAGCATGACTTTGTGGGAGTGTGTGGCGAACTGAGCTTAATGGTGGAGGAATGTGCTGGAGAGGCAGCTTGTGGGTAAGAAAGTGTTTGGAGGAGTGGGTTTCACTGTCGGGAATCGTAATGTGGAGTTTCCATGAAGTTGGGAGAGTGCGCAGAAATTTTTGTGTGACAATTGGTAAGTATGCTGAACAGCGAGCGTGTGAATGGGCACATGGGTATAGGACTAAGTATGAAAGTGGTTGAGTGTGCTTGAGAGTGATTGTGATTATGGCAAATTGAGTGGAGTTGTGAGCGGGATGGTTAGGGTTGTGTGGAGTATTCGGCGTGATGGTAAGTGAGTGAGTCGAGGTGTGCTCATGACGGTGGCAATGAGTGAGGGGGAGTATGCATGATATTTGGGGAGTGTACACGGGAGTGAGTATTAGAGTGAGGGATGAACATGTCCGTGGGAGTGTACCGGAATGTGAATGTATTGTAGAGGGAGTGTGCAGATAGACAGGGTGACTTTGTGGGAACGTGCATGGTTGTGTGGGAGTCAGCAAGGAAATGTGTGACTGTGCGGGAATGCGCCTGGTAGTGACTGTGATGGTGGGTTAACATGTCCATGGGATGTGTACCCAGGAGTGAGCGTGACGGTGGGCAGCAAGCATGAAAGTAGCATAGGGCTAGGCGGAGTTACTGTCAATTTTGAGGTGTTTAGGGAATGAGCGTGATGGTGGGAGTGTGCGGGCGAGAGAGTGTGGTCATAGGGGGGTGTTCGGATGAGAGACAGTGAAATTGAGCGAGTTGTTGGAGGAGTAAGCGTGATGTGCTGGAGTCCACGTGGTGTTAGCCATGACAGTGGGATGTGTGCGCTCTGGTGACCTTGATATTGGGAGAGTTAGAATGACAATGGGTTAGTGTGTGAGGGAGTGAGATAGTGTTGTGAATTGAGTGTGAAGGCAGGGGAGAGTGTGGTTGAGTGAGTGTAATGGTCGGGAAAAGTGCGGGGGAGTGTGCATAATAGCGGTGGATATGTAGGGCAGAGCATGACCGTGGGGCAGTTTGATCCGGGGTGTGAGCATGATTATGGAGAGTGTATGGGGTGTGAATTGCACAGGGTGGACATTCGCGGGAGAGTTACTGAAGGAGGAGTGTGTGAGGGAGTGAGCAAAGCAGTGGTGGAGTGTGTGAAGTTCTTGAGACAGTGAGAGAGTGAATTGGAGTGTGAGTGCGATAATAGGTGAGTGTGGGGGGCATTGACCATAAGGCCGTGGCATTGTGGCTTCGAGTTAGTTTGAGGCCGGGAGTGAATGGGAAAGTGAGTGGGACACTGAGGGATTTTGCATAGGATTGACCATAACAGTGCATGAGTTTGCAGTGAAGTTACGGTGCATTCGGGAAAATTGCACGGGTGTGAGTATGTTTATGCAGTCTGAAAGAGTGAATGTGACAGCGGGGCATTGTGCAGGGCGTGAATGCGATGCTAGAGAAGTGTATGGGGGAATCACTGTGACCTTGTTGAATGAATGTGGTAATGACCTTCACAGCGGATGAGTGAGCATGATGGTGTGGTCGTGTTTGGGGGAGTGAGTGTCATGGTAGCAGTCTGTGCAGAGTACTCAGTGTGACAGTAAGGGCGCTTTTGGGAGGATTGGTCTGACGTTGGTAGAGTATGCATGTGATTGAACATGACGGTAGGATGTGTACATGATTTTGAGCGGGTGGTGCGGGAAAAAGCATCATGGTGTGATAATGTGTGGGGGAGTGAGCGTGATGGTAATGGAGTGTGCGAGGGAGTGAGCATGAAAGTGTGGGAGGGTTTGTAAGAGTGAACCTAATGTTGATGTGTGCGGAGGAGCGAGCATTACATTGGTAAGTGCACTCGGAGTGGAGTATGGCAGTGAGGGAGTGTTTAGGGAATGAGTGATGCAATGGGGTAGTATATGGAGGAGCGAGTGTGACGTTGGGATAATGGGTATCGAAGTGAGCATGAGAGTGGTGTATGTGCAGTGGAGTGAGCCTGAGGTGGAGAAGTCTATGAGTGAGTGAGTGAGCGCAAGGGTGGAGGAGTGTGTGGGGAAGAGTGCATTTTGATGGGAAGGTGATCATAATGGTGCGGGAGTGTTTGCGGAGTGAGTGAGATGGCGGTGGAGTGCATGTGTGAGTGTGGTTCACAGTGTGGGAGTAGGTGCGGAAGGGAGCTTGACATTGAGGGAGTCGACAAATGAGTAAGCATATCAGTGTGTTAGTGCCAAGGGGAGTGAAAGTCACAGTGGGACCGTGAGTGGGGGACTGAGAGAGACAGTGGGGGAGTGGGTGGGGAGCGAATGTGACATTGGCGGAGTGTGTGGAGCAGGGAGCGATGCAATGGGGGAGTTCGCAGGAGAGTGGTGTAGTGTATCTTGGAATAAACATGGAAGTTTTGCATGGTCAGTGGCGTGACCAAGCGATGCAGGACTATATGAGTAAGTGAGCCTGATAGTCTATAAGTGTGTCGGGGAGTGAGACTCATGGGAGGAGACAGTGTTGGGGAGTAAGAATGATGGTGCGGATGTGTGTGGCGGAGTTAGCGTGAAGGTAGAGAAGTGTGCGTGGGAATGAGCATGACAATGTAGAAGCCTGAGCCAGAGTGAGCAAGACAGTGGAGGAGTATGTAGGGGAGACAGTATGAGAGTAGAACAATGTGTGTAGGAGGTATATGCAGTGCAGTGAGCTTGATCTGGAGCACTGTACAAGGGAGTAAGAGTGTTCGTGCATGAATGTGCGTGGAGTGAGAATAATGGTGGCTGAGTCTGAGGGGACACATCATGATGATGGAAGAGTGTGTGCAGCAGTGAGTGGCGACAGCGTGTATGCCGAGGTTGATATTGACGGTGTGGGAGTGTGTGGAGCGTTAAGTGTCAGGTCGTGGACTATGCAGACAATGAGGGTGACTGTGGGTGAGTGTGTGAAGGAGTAGGAATGACAGTGCGGGTGTATGTAGGGGAACGTGCGTGAGGTTGGCAAATGCGTGTGTGACTGAGCATGCTGGTAAAAGATTTTGCGAAGTGGTGATCGTGACTGTGGGGGAATTGCACGGCAAAGAGCGTGACAGTGCAGAACAGTGTGGGGCAGTGTGCGTGATGTTGGATGAGTGTGACATTGGAGGAAGTGCAGGGACTGACTCTGTTGGAGGAAAGAGAGCTGGGGAGAGTGCGATGGAGTGGGTGTGAGGTGGGAGAGTATAGTGTAGTTAGCGCAATGGTGGGAGAGTGTGCGGGTTAGTGAGGGTAACACTGGGGTGTTTGTGGGAGAGTAAGCTTAACAGCAGTGGAATGTGCAGGGTAAGAACATAATGTTGGTGATGTGTGCGGGTTTTGTGTGTGAGGGAATGAGTGTGACGGTGAGGAATGTGCGGCAGCGTGAGAGTTACATGTTGGAGAGTTCTGTTCCACAGATTTCCATTCTACATAGCTATGTCATATATGTAACCATTCTGTAGTGTTAATTTAACAAGAAAGAGACCCGAGTGATCCTGCACCTGTTATAATCCCAGGTGTTATTTTTGAAGAAGCCAGACAGATAACTGATATTTTCTTGTGTTGGCTTCCACAATTGAGTTCTCTCATTGAAAAAAAATACTGAGCTGCAAATTAGTAAAATAAATAAAGATAAAATGGAAAAACCAAACCATTTAATTATAATGCAAATGCAAACGCTTATTTTTAACATCCCAAAACGTTTAAAACCCCATATTCAATAAATTTAATTATAAACTGAAAAGGAACAATATAACTTTTGAACAATAACCAAGACACCATTCACTGAAACACAGAAATGAGCAGCAGAACCAGGCCGTATCTCAGAAACACATCAAGTCCACCACCGCAATGCTTCAACTCCCCCTCCCACTCCATTAGAGTTATGCAGCTCCTGTGCCTCCTCCAGGATTGCGATACAGTAGCTGTATATTTTCAAGAAAGGGATTTTATTGTTATATTTCACAGGCGTAAACGAGTGCAGGAAGAAAACAGGATTTGAGTAGTGAGATGAGGATCAAGAACACAAAATATTGAGTGATACAGCACAGTACAGGTCTATCCGTCCTTGATATAATGCCGACTTTTTATCCAAAATCACAGCTACCGTTTTCCCACTGCAATGTTCAATTTTCAGCATCTGGCAACAACTGGCCACCCATTGAACAAAGGTAAAAGTGATGGTAAACCAGACAGAGCAGCCAGAGGCTTCATGAAACAGGGCGGCGTGGATGCTACTCTCGGGGGTGGATCTCAGCAAATAAAACTGTTCCCGACAAACAATGGGAATGTGCTTCAATATCAGACTAGGATAATGACCAGTCGATCCACCACTGTCATGGCCCCCTAGTAACGTTTCACACATGGAGGCAATCCACAATCTTTTAGACGCAGGACGTAAATCGTCACGACATTAATTGTAAGGAGACAAAACTAACAAATTATACATCATCCTGGAGCCAAAATGACCAGTTTTCTGAGGAGTCATGGACACTTTCAAATGTGTCACAGCATTTATAATCTTCTTAAAATAACTGGAGCCGAAATAATAAATGGAAAGGTCTGAATTAATGAGAAAAATGTGTTATTAAACACAAGAAACTCTCTTTACCCAAAGATATTGAGACATATTCAATAGTACAAACAGTTTATAGAACATTCCCACACACCCAATCACTCAAGAGCAGACAAAGGGCACTTCGTCACTTTCTTGCTGTACTGAAAGATTCTCACACAACTCCTTGAAGACGAACAGAGTTTAGAAATGTCTGTCTTTTAGTCTCAATGGTGTTCGATCCTCTGTCGTAAAGAATTGAAAACACAGAAAAAGCATATTCACCATTTCAACTGCCTGAGAGGACTTCGAACAATGTCTCCTTCATCCGGGAATGGTGTCTCTTCCCTTGGCATCTTATCTTTTGAGAATTCACTGATCAACGGCCATTCAAAAATAATGTCGGGAATAGTACTTTTCCAGGGAAAGTCACGTACATAATGTTCTGTGCATGTCTGTTTTGAATATTGTGGAGAACGTCCGGTATAGAATGTTCTGTGGAATGTCTGGTATACAGTGATCCGGGGAATGTCGCAGGTCGAATGTTCCAGGTATTATCGGCTATAGAATGTTCCAGGCAATGTCATGTATACAATGTACCAGTGAGCAGCGGGTATAGAATGCTCGAGGGATGCGTAAGGCACAGAATGCACCAAGTTATGTCGGGCTTTTGAACGCCCCCAGAGAATATCGGGTATAGAGTATTCTGGGGAATGTTAGGTGTAGAATTTTCTGGGGAATGTTTGGTACAGAATGTTCTGGGGAATATCAGGCACAGAGTGTAATGGAGTCAAAAATACGCACATTACAAACTAACCATTACATTTGGTGCGACCCATTCTGATGAACGCTGGGAAACTCTCCACATGCACAACTCACATGGCAGTTTGTGCACAAAATTAATAAGATAAAAGTCATGATTCGCAGATGCCGGTGTTGGACTGGTGTGCCCAAAGTGAAAAATCACACACTTAATTGAAAGTACGCTAGCTGTCAGAGCGCCTCTCCTTTTGCAGGTGATTGTGGAGGGCATAATTGTCAGACACAGAATTTATATCAGAAGTTACAAAATGATGTAACTGAAATTATACATTGAATAATGCCTCAATTGTTTTTTGATGCTTTCATTTGTTAGAATACTATGACAGTTTCCCTTCATTCATGTGTAAATCACAAAAGTTTTTTTAAAATGTAGCATTCCGCGATTAACAGTATCAATGGGTGTTAGCCAGACAACATGTTAAAAGGTATTAGCACCCTGTGTTCTCTGTATTTTCCATTATGTTTATACTAATAGTTAACTAAAAGATGAGATAACAAACTTTTACATTAATTCGTGCAGTTTTTGAGCAAAGTGCAATGTAACTCTGCAAGTCAACATTCACACCATGAACGCATATGTGTATGTATATGTGTACAAGTGCGTCTTTGTGTGTGTGTGTGTGTGTGTGTGTGTGTGTGTGTGTGTGTGTCTGTGAGAAAGTGTGGATATGGTTGTGGGTGAGTCTAGAGTGGTCTAAGTCTCTCAGACGATGCATGTGTAACTGCGGGAGTGTATGTGTCTGTAAGGGTAAGTGTGAGTGTCTGCGTGTGTATCTGTGTGCGTGTGTATCTATGTACATGTGTATCTCTGTCTATGTGTATGTGTGTTTATAGGATTGCCTATGTGTGTATGTAGGAGTGCCTGTGTGTGTTTGTGTATATAGTGCAATGGTGGTGACCTGATAATGTGACATGAACCCAAGGTACCGATTGTGTCCCTCCCTATGGGTACAGAACTTCGCTATCAGACTCTGTTCGGCTACTTTTCGCTGCTACCTCTCCCGAAGTCCACCTTGGAGCATGGTCACCCGAAGTTCCGAGGACGAATGTCCTGGATGGCTAAACTGGGATGGAAAACTCCTGTCTGTTGATTGTTGTGCTGTGCCCATTTATCCATTGCCGTAGCCTTTGCTCCCTAATATACCATTCCTCAGGGCATCATTGCCTGCAACGTATAAGATAAACAACGTTGTCTGACTCACATGAACACCTGCCACATACATGGTGGGAGGTGTCCCCACGCGTAATGGTTTTATCCTTGTACACACTCTGACACGTCTTTCAGCGCCTACCATGACAGAGTTGTATGGAGTTGTCCTGAAAGCCGAGCAGCTTGCTATGCACAACTGTCTGTTTGAGGTTCGACGGTTGTTTAAAGGCAAGCAGTGGAGATGTGGAGAAGGTGTTGGCGAGGTGTTAATTCTCATACACACACACACACACACACACACACACACACACACACACACACACACACACACACACACACACACACACACACACACACACACACACACACACAGTCCAACAGACTCACACACGTCCACAGTCAAAAATCCCTCTCCCCGCCAGACTTAAGACACGGCACACTCACATACACGCACATAAACAATCTCTTGCTCTCACTCACAAACCCCCAACCCAGACAGAAAGACAGGCACACACACGCACACACACAAACAAAGAGTGGCATGCACACATCTACATATACATATATGTTTGTGGGGTGAATTTGGACTTTGTAGAGTTGCATTGTACTTTGCTCAAAAACTGCATGAATTGATGTAAACCTCTGTTATCTCACTTTCTTAGTTTACAATCAGTCTAAATATTATGGCAAAGACAGAGTACACAGGGGGCTAACATCTTCAACATATTGTCTTCCTTACAAACATTGCTACAGTTAACCAGAGAGTGCAACTTTTATAAAATAGGTTTTGTGATATACACATGAAAGAAGTGAAACTGTAATAGTATTCTAACAGATCAAAGTCTCAACAAACAATTAAGCTATTATTCAATGCAAACTTCAGTCACATCACACTGCAAACTTCTGCTATAAATTCTGTGTCTGACAACTGTGCTCTCCACAACCACCTGATGATGGAGAAACGCTCAGAAAGCTAGTGTGCTTCGAATTAAACCTTTTCTACAATAACCTGGTGTTGTGTAATATTTAAATAAGATAAAAATAATTGATCAAAACTTTGATGTAATATCCTCTTCAATGAAAATGCAGATACCATCCCTAATTCATACATTTCACCCTATTTCTTATTCAATTTTGCCTCACATTCCCAGCTGTATAACGTTCTGGATATTCAGTTCTCAATATTGGTCAACCTGTCACCATGTCTTACTAAAGTTAATAAATCACATTCACTTCCTTCAATATATGCACTGATTTACTCAATCTGTTTTGTGAATGCAACACACACTCGGATGGAATACCTTTCATTCATCTTTTTCACTCATTATTTCCTGCTGCACTGTTACCTTTATTCCTTGTATTGACCCGGTCAAGAAACCTTCTGACATCGTCACACTCACAGAATAGACCTAAAGGGTAATGTTTCATGAAGCCCCATCACCATTCCCAGGCATGCACTTACCACCAGCAGATCAGACCACCAGTGTTGGGGTCACTGTGGGAAACAGTCAGGAAAGGAGTTACCCTGGAGTTCCCCAATATTTGTCCCAGAATCCGGGAAATATCATAGTAACAGATCAAAATGGTGATGAAATCGCCTGATGAGGAACATCTTTTTCCCACCAGAGTGCATCTCAATAACAAATCAGTTCCCCATGCTGTTGAAATCAAATGGGAGAAAGCACCGACGGTGAGAAGACACAGAACGTACTCTGGATGAGAGATATCAATGCCTATCACCACGAGTTTCTCCAAAGGGCCACTACTGACTGAAGAGGGCGAGGCCTCAAACACACAGCAGCCAGTCCGTGGGAAGTGATGCGGCAACCAACAACAAGGAAACATTTTCACCAAACTACTTGTCACAGACGGAGCTGTCTCGTACCAAATCTGATGGAGCACCCAGAACACAGTCTTGTTGTAGGGAAAGTCTCAGGCTCATTTTAAAGATTCCCCAACAGTGTTATGTGGCATTTCCTCCTGCGAAGTAGAACATGTGTATAAAGGACCGTGCAAATGGAAGTTGGTATCCGTGAGGCACAGTGAGCTATCAGTAGCTACAGCAGCAATTGTCATCCCTCATCATGAAGCCAAAAATTGTTTTGTTTAGTGCTGAATCTTAAATATTCAAAACCATTTACAACTACACCTATATTGAAGCAGGTTACTCAGCCATCAATAGTTTTAAACAGGGAATAAATGAGGCCTTTCAGCCTTTCGAGGTTGTTCCTCAGTAAGTGGAGCAGATCGTTTAATGTCTCATGCCTGTTAGATTGAAAATGAAAGGGAATATGCAGCCGTTCAAAGCAGTTGCATATGAATTTTGGAGGGCTGGTTACTGAGCCGGGAGCAGGATTAATTAGGGATAAATCAGTCTCGGTCAAGAAAAATTCACGACTGGAGTGACACCATGTGCAGTGCTGGGGCCTCATCTATTCGCGACAAATGCCAACGTTTTCGAAAATTGGAACAAATGTACTCTAAATAAGATAGGTCGAAACTAAAGTTGTCAAGAATAGAGTGGCAATCTCTAATTGGATAAGCAATGCGCAACAATTTGGCAGCTGGAATATAATACAGGTAATAGTGAAACTGTGTTTTCTTTCCGGGACATCTAGCAGGCTGTATATTATGAAAATGGAGATAGATTACAGGACTACTGATACAGTGTGTGCTGGAGGGTTCAGTCCGACTCGTTCAGATATCGGAAGTGATGGTCCATCTCCCTGAAGGGCTGCTCTCTGCTTTTCCCTGTAGCTCCATTGCTCTCAATACATACAGCATATTTTGATGTGATAGGGTGGTTGTGGTGATGGGCAGGGTGTATTTAGAACTGTGTGTCAAGGGGACGGCCTTTAACCGAGAGGCCGTCCTTTCTTTCTATGTGGAGAGGCGAAGACGATGGGAATGGCTAACTCCTTCTAAATGAAGATGCTGCAGCTGCTGCCAGGACAATGGGCAATTACCTACATATTGCATTGCGCATGGTCAGACCGCAACATTAATGGAATGAGAGACGGAACGTCAAAAGACAAGAACGAGAAGCGAAGACATTGGCAGATCAGCTGAAATGTTGAGATATATCACATTCTGAATCCACCAGAGAACAATTATCTCAAAGCAGATATCTGTTCAGACAAGAACACTGTGTAGATCAAACTCTGCTCAGTCTAAGCCAGCAAACTGCTGAGTCCGGAAAACTATGAAGAACATGCCACTCCATTGATCAATAACATTGAACGAAATATCTACCCTTCACTGGGAGCTATGCAGACCACGCCATGTGTTAATCGATAAACTTGGAGTAGATATCTGTTCATAACTTGGAGCTATGCAGTATACAGCAGTAAATTGATCTAAACACCAGGATTAGATATTTGTTCATCGCTGGGAACTATGTACAACTTAGCTCTTTATTGATCTATAAGCCCATTCTAGATGTCTCTCCAGCACCGGGAGCTGTGAATACCACAGCAGTGCATTGATGTCTCAACTCGGACTTGGTGTCTGTCCAGCACTAGGAGCTATGCAGACCACAGCAGCACATTGTTCTATAAACCCAGACAAGATACCTTTCCTGAAGGTGAAGCTATGCAAAGCACAGCAGTGCGTACATCTATAAACCCGAACTAGACATTTGCTCTGTTACAGTCTTCTGGCACTATTCATGGAGGCAATGACTACATAAAAATCAAAGCTAATGGCTGTAAAATGTCTTCCCTGGTTTCCCAGCGAATATGAGCATAAATTGCATTTGGCGCAAAGAATTTATCTGGTTTTTGCACTTTTCAGAATTGTTAATGCAACCTCCTTTTAAACCTCAATGCCAGCTCGTCTATTAGGCTGTACCTCAGTATCCTCCTCGGCAACATTGCATTTTTCCAGGGTAAATACTGACGAAAAATATTAATTTTGTGTTTGAGCAGGAGAGACAATTTGAAAGTCTCCGGTTTTTTCAACGCAATAAAGTGGGCCAAACAAGATCACAGTGTTGGTGGGCGAGGAGAAAGCCAGATGTAGGACAACCAGACAAACCTGGAGGTTTAGTTGGGCGAGTAACAAAAACACAAGGTAATTTAGCCAACTGCCTCAGAGTGTAAAAGATGATCAGAGGTTGATTAAGAAAGAAGTTTTAGATGTGCTTGAAAATGCACATGAACGGGTAAAGTTTATTCACATAGTCCAGGAGAAATAGGTAAGGAGTTTGCAACAATTAGGGATGCAGGATCCTCTCAGTGCAGAATGCCGAAGGATAAGGAGATATGCACTCCTGAGAAACAATTGCCAAAGAAGCTACTGGTAACAGGAATTCATGGTGAGAGAAAAAAAATGTTAAGTTATGCAGAGTGAGGCAAGCCTGTCCAAATAGGAGTGGAGAATTTTTGGTCGGGTTACTGGACAAACTCTCAGCTTCAGGAATACAATTTGTCCTTGCAAATGATATAGATGATTCACAAGTAGGAGTGCTACCTACTCTAATTGAAAAGCCAATGCAAATGAAGGCAACTGAACACATGGAGAATCTTTTACAATACATTTTCCCTGGTTGTGTGATCCGAAAGTCACAGAGGCACAAGTTGAAACAGGAAAGATCAAAAGGCACAGATAAGGAAGTTGATGTAGTGCTATCAGAAACATACTTGATCAGATAAGTGGATCAGAGGAGGCAAAATGGGTAAAGATGTCATTATCATTAACTCTTCTGAAAAGATTTCATTACAGAAGAAAAATGGGGAGTTAAAGCAGTTAAATCAAAAAACATTTATAAGAAAATAAAATGAATGTATTCTTGTGTGTTATTACCTCACAAATGATGCCTTAATGTGGTAATGGAGGCTATCACACATTCAAGCAGATGAGAAATGTGCAGAGATTAATCACATTGTTTTGCCAGTAGAGGAGAGAAAGGATGTGCTGCGAGTTGCGTATGAGCTAACACTTGGAGGTTACTTCGGGTTAGGGAAACGCAGGCTAAAATATAAAGGCATTTTTACTGACCTGGAAAATACAAAGATACAGTTGAATATTTACAAATATATCACAGAAGTCAGCTAATCAGAAAGCGCAGGGAGTACAAAAGCCTGCAGATATAATAACTACTCCAGTATTTGAGGAACCTTTCACAAGGGTCTTGATTGATAATGTAGTTTCCCCACTCTCAAAGAAAACCTCGGAATATGTATTTATTCACGATAAATGATGTGTCGACTAGATTTCCCAGAGGCAATCCATTGCACAACATCACAGGGTTATGGTTGATTTACTTAATTTCTTTACTAGATGCTGACGACCAATGGAGATTCAGTCAGATCAAGGATCCAAATTCACACCTAAACTATTCAAAGACGTTGTGGAAGACTTGGGAATAAAGCACTTGAATTTACTAAGTAACATCCGGAATCGCATGGAGCGCTAGAGATATGGCAACAAACACTAAAGTCCATGTTGAGAGCTTGTGGTCGGGATTATCTAGATGTTTCAGATAAGGGAATTCATTTTTCACGTTTTGGAATCAGAGATGCACCGAATGAATCGACCAAATTCAATACTTTAGAAGTAATGTTTGGGTGTGAAGTAAGAGGACATTAAAACTGATTAAGGAGAAATTTGTAAGTCAGAATTCAGAGACCACTAAATGTCATATTTTAGAGAACAATTAAATAGAGCTGCAGAGTTGGCTAGAGAGCACTGAAAAATATCACAGCACATACTGTGCAACAAGCCGATAAGAAATCAAAAATTCGCAATGTTACATTTGGGGATTAGGTATTAGTGTTATGTCCAGTAAAAGATGAGTCTTTGAAAGCAAGGTCTAGTGGATCTTATCAAATTGAGAAGAAATTGAGTCAGGTGAACTACTTGATACAAACTCCCGACAGGAAGAACCTCACAGAGTGTGTCATGTGAATATGCCAATGCGTATCTTGATGGTGAAGGAAATCAAAAGGAGAAGGTGTAAATGATTAGAACACGGAAGGAAGCACATGTTCATTGGAATCTGAATTAGAAATTCCTCAAAATAGTGGGATAAATTATTGTATTAACTTCTGCTGGAAAATCGAAATGAACAGAAAATGTTATTATTATCATATGCAGAGATGAACGGAAATGAACTGGGAAGCACTGACCTAATTGTGTATGACGTAGGTATTTGAGATGCTGTTCTGATTAAGCAAGATCCTTACTGGCATAACCCTCTAAAGTTCGCACAGTTTAGAAGGAGATAGAGCGCATGAACCAACATGGCATAATCGAAATGAGTTACAGTGACTGGAGTTCACCCATAGTCATGTTGTCAAAGCCAGATGGTATCCAATGATTCGTGGGAACTATCACAATGTCAATGCTGTTACAAAGACTCATGCATTTGCAAATCCACTGTTGGAGGACTGTGTTGAAAACTGGGACAAGCAGCTGACATTTCTAAGTTGGACTTGCTCAGAGGCTACTCTGAGTAAGTATTTCCACAAAAGAGAGCAAAGGCGATTTCGGATGTTGTAACGCCAAGTGAACAATATCTGTTCAATGTCATGCCATTTGATATGAAGAATTTCAGAGGCTGACGAATAAGATCATTGCCGAATTTCACCTGGTGATGATCTGGTGATTTTTAGTCACTCATGGAAGGAAAATTTCCAGCATTTATGAGACGTGTTCGATCGACTTTGGAAGGTAGGCTTGGTAGCAAACACAGCTAACAGCGAATTTGCCAAAGCCCATGTCACCTTCCTTTCACGTAATTGGACATGAAAAATGGCCCCACTAGATGCGAAAATGAATGTATTTGGGGAATTTCACACACCATTGACAAATAAAAGCAGCATTTTGCTGCCGGGGGTAGAGTGTTTTTCCTGAAAGATTGTGCCAAACTTTAGCAGTACTGCTGCTCCGCTCACCGGATTGTTTCAAAAAAGGGCAAACCCTTCCACTGGGAAGTGCACTGGCAAAAGGCATTTGAGACATTAAAAAGTGCGTTAACCATTGCCCCAGTACATGCCACAATGTATTACATGAAGCCTTTCAAGTGGCTTTCGATGCCAGTGATGTGGTCGTCAGTGCGGTGTTCCTGCAGGAGGATGACCAATGCACAGAAAGACACATTGGGTATTTTTCATCAACAAAAATATTCAACTGTGGAGAAAGAGTCTTTACGGTTTGGTGTTGGCATTACACCTTTTCAGTGTTTATATTACCAGCAATGCATACGATGCAATCGCATGCATTGATTATAACCCATTGGCATTTGTGGAAAAAAATAAGGATACAAATGCCAGACTGTTTCGATGGAGCTTGTTGTTACAGCCATTCAATTTGGCAATTATTCATGTGGCAGGTCGCGAAAACGTGATTGTCGATCCGTTATCAAGACTCAACTGAGATATGGAGGCATTCAGTGTTGGATGATTTTGCACATGGTTGCGCATGTTTGCATGTCTATAGTTCGTATTTTGTACATGCATCTTTTGAATCCTAATTGGGTTTCAAAATGTTAAAAATGAAGCCATCTTTTGTTATTGATAGTTCATTTTTCTAAGTGGGAGGTGTTACAAAGCTAATTCGTTTTTTTAAAAAAGTTCCTTGGCTAAAGGAGACTCCGTTCTTGATTTTTGAGACACTGTTCTCTACAATAAATAATTCTGTCCGCACATTCTCTGTTGACATTTGTCCTTGCTTTTAGATTTCTTTCAACTTCTGATAAAAGCTTTTTTGATCGTCTTTATGCTTCTTACTCATTTGCGTTCTTGTTCTCTTTTACATTTACTTCCCACTTGCTTGATCCTCCTTTGCCTGGTCCCACATTTATCTGAATCCACTGGCTTACCACAGATTTCTTCTAAGCTGCCGTCTTTGATCTAGTGCGGTTTCTAGACTGTTTTGTTTATCAAATTTAAATTACTTGGATTTGATGCAATTGTACATTCGTTTGTTAACCATCATTTAATTATCTTTCCATATTGCTGCTTTGACACTACAAGGAGATATGTATATTTTACACTTTACAGTGTTTCTCTGAAGACCGATATTACTTGTCTTACATTAAATCTTCATCGTGTATTTTTCCAATTAATCGAAATCAACTTGCACCTCATACCTTCATGACTTGCATGACGCAGGTTTCTAGCCATGATTTTTTTAAAAAAAACACAAGATGTTGTTTAGATTCAGACGTCATTTTAATTTCAATGTACCATGATCACTACTCTTAAAATGTCCATTTCAACAAAGTTTTCAATTTGTTCTTCTGATCAGATAGCATCAATTCTTAACCCGCTGATCTCTAGCTCGATGCTGAACATACTGTCAAAGCAAACCATCACATAAACCCTCATTAAATCTAATTTTCGCAGTATTAACATTCCTTTAGTCATAACTTGAAACAGTCCATTATTACTGCGTTATTCACAGAAGTGTTTCTCTAATTTCCTCTTTGTTACCATGCCCACATTTGTGTTGCAGTTTTGATTTTGTTATGTGTAACTCTCAGCATTGTTAGCTTCTCCTTGCTGTATCTGAGCTCCACGTCACCTGATGTTGTGAAACCTGAGCGACGCCGGATCTGGGGGAAATAGGTGAATATGCAAGGTTAAAGTCACCTCGCCGTATCTCATATGCTCTTCTCCTGTGACATTGTGATGTTTTCATCAGATCTCCCGTTATGTTGATGGAGTAGAGAAGGACAATGATCTATCAACAATGCTGCACATTCCCCCAGACAGCTGAGACTTCATTTACCTGGGTCTGAAACTTACTTACGATTGGCAAAGTGTTGCTGCTTCTTTATAGTTTCTGATTGAGATCACATTTGGAGTCACGTGTATAGATTTAGTCTCCTCACTGACGGAAGGATATTGTTGCATTGGAAGCTATTCAGAGATTGTCCATTCAACTAACTCCTGCAATGAACGTGCTATCTTGTAAGGAAAGAATGATCAGGTTGATCCAATTCCTACTGGACATTACAAGAATGAAAGGTGATCTTATTTTAACATCGATCAGCGGGAGGAGCCAGCAACAGAAGCCAATTACACAGCAAAAGAAGGAATCCATTAGATTCTTCGGACTATTGCACAGGAACAACAGAAGGAATTTCAGGCCTTCGAATCTGTTACACCAGAACAGGACGGGACTATTCAGCTCCTTAAGCCTGATATACAGTTACAGGATGAGGCCAATGATTACCTCGAGCAAATAACACTGAGCCTAGATTAGGCCATGCTGCACCGGTATCTTGTCACACAGCAACAGGATCAGTTTTTTTCGCCTCATCAAGTCTGCACATAGATACTGGAAGAGGCCACAGGGTGACTGGAGACTGGTTCATTGGGATAAGAGGAGCGAATTCAGCCCATCGAGTCTCTGGCATTGTAATTAGAGAAGGGCACAAAATATCTGAGACTATTTTGAGAAAGGAGGGTGTGATTCAACTCATTTCTTTTTTGTACGGAAACAGGAGAAGACGAATCACTCCTTTAATCCCATCGAAGAGATGTAGAAGAAGAACGTTGAGTATCTCCAGCCTGTTATGGAAGAATATGAGACGTTTCAGCCACTCAAACTTTTGCACAGTAACACGAATATTCCATAAGCCCCCAAACCTCTGATGCATCATCGGGAGGCGGACATTCTGCCCATTGAGATGATAATGTGGGAAAACCAGAAAGACAACAGTCCGTTGATTTTGTACTCCAACAGGTTAATGTTTCCATTCAACCACTCATGCCTCTTAATCAGCAATGGGAAAAGATCTCTACCAGCAATGCGCCCGTTACACAGAAATGAAAAGAAAACATAGAGGTTATCAAAAGGGAAGAACTTGTCATGAGCAGAATCACTGGGGAATAAAATGTAATGAAAGAACTGTTGCAATTTAAGGCAAATTTTGAGGCTTCATTATTCAGAAATTAAGAACAGAACATTTGCAGAATTAAACTGCAATTCACCAGGGTCAATATGGTTTAAATATACAACCCCTCTAGTGTGGAACTAGGCCATTTGACCAAATGATTCCACACCAACCCTCCGAACAGTATCCCACTCAGACTGATTACCTGGACCTATAACTCTACATTTACTCCTAAATATTGCACCTAGCTAAAAGTCTCTGAACACTATGGGCAAGTTAGCATGGCCAAATC
This sequence comes from Hemiscyllium ocellatum, assembly GCF_020745735.1. Classification (NCBI taxonomy): domain Eukaryota; kingdom Metazoa; phylum Chordata; class Chondrichthyes; order Orectolobiformes; family Hemiscylliidae; genus Hemiscyllium; species Hemiscyllium ocellatum. The sequence goes on along the minus strand of NC_083420.1, from coordinate 72,942,627 downwards.
ACCTAACCTGGACATCTTCGGATTGTGGGAGGAAGGCAGAGCATCCCAAACAAACCCATGCAAGCTGGGAAAAATGTCCAACTCCACGCAGAAGTTTTACAAAAGATAAATCGTTCTTGAATTATTTGCTTGTGTAATTTAAAGATGTGACAAACAAGGTGGATCATGGAAAGCCTGGAGATGTAATGTATCTGGTCTTCCAGAAGTCATTGGATACTGTGCTTCTCAAACGATTAATCATTAAGATCAGACGATTTAGGAATAAATGAGAAGCTTCAGATAAGATTGGTTGATAACAAAATGCACACAGATGTAATAAAGGGCTATTTTCTGTTGTCAAAATGCAACCTGTGGGGTGCCATCGATTTCTGGCTTCAGGGCTCTGACGTTTGCAATCAACATCATTACTCTGTTGACCGGTGAGAAAATACTATGGCCTTGTTTTCAGAAGACGCTAACATCAATAGGAAATTACTTTGCACTGAAGATGTAAGATATCTAAACGGATATGTATACGTTTAGTGAATGGGCCAACATTTGGAAAGGAAATTTCATCTGGATAAATGTGGTGTTATTCAATTACACCAGCTTAATACAAAGGCAAATTACTATCTGAGTGGAGAGAAACGACAGGGTTCTTAGTTGCAGAGGGATCTGGCTGTCCACTTGTATATCAAAAGGAACCCATATATAGATACAGCAGCTAATGTGAAAGGCATTTACAATTTCAGTGTGTATTCCTAAAATTCTAGAGTATAAAGATAGGGATTGTTGCTGTAGCTATTCAAGGCATCAGTGAGACTGCAAGTAGATCACAGTTTGGGGGCTCTGACTTGAGGAGAGATGTATTGAGATTGAAGGCAATCAAACGTGGTCGACTAGATTGACCACAGAGATGAGAAGTAGGTCTTTGTAGAAAGATTGAGCAGTTCAGGCCAGTATTTTCTGGAGTTCGGAAGAAAGAGAGGAGATCTCAATGAGACCTGTAAGATTCCACAGGTGACTGACAATGTCAGTTGGAGTTGATAATACCTCTTGTGGGGCAAACTATTAAAAGAGATCACACTATTTCGATTAAGACGGAGAAGATTTAAAACAGGGTTGAAGATAATTTAATTCTCTCAAAGAGTTGTAAATCTGTGTAATTATCTGCCTCAGAGAGCAGTAGATACTGGACATTGAATAAATGAATAGATATGGACAGCTGGCAGGAAGGTGGACCGGAAAACAAGATGACATCTGCCATGATTGTATTAAAGGCCAGAGCAAGCTCGAGGGGCTGAATTTAGACTATTGTCCCTCCTTTTTAATTAGCCCTTCGAATGGGCTAGCCCGGAATGGGGAGGGGTGTGTCTTGGTTATCAAACAGGAAACAGGCACTAGTGATCAATCAGCTTTAATCAGTTTGACAGAATGGAACAAAGCGAGGCGCACAGTGTCCACTGCTGACAAGTGCTGGACCAATGCTTATATATTTTCTCTGAATGACTAGAAGGATGGAATAGATGTACTGTTACTATGTTTGGTGATAGCACTGAGAAAATCAATACACTAAATTATCAAGAGAGAGTGGGGTGTCTGCAAATAGATATCGACAGGTAAATTAACAAATAATGGTTTGGCAGGTGGAATATAACATGATATACACTCTGCCTTTTCTAATGAAAGGAGAAAGTGAGGACTGCAGATGCTGGAGATCAGAGCTGTCAATGTGTTGCTGGAAAAGCGCAGCAGGTCAGACAGCATCCAAGGAGCAGGAGAAAGCTACTGAACAAGGGCTCATGCCCGAAACGTCGATTCTCTTGCTTCTTTGATGCTGCCTGACCTGCTGCGCTTTTCCAGCAACACATTTCGAGCTTTTTAAAAGAAAGACTGGAAGATTTTATGTTACTGAAATAGAGAGATTACTTGACTTACTGATACAATCTTTACCGAAGGGTTCACTCTGAAGCATCTCCCTGAAATTCCAGTGGCCCCGTTGCTGTCAGTTCACAAGGGATACTTTGATGTGGTTGGTTGGCGGTTGGGTGTCATGAGGGTGTTTCAAGGTGGAGACCTGTATTCTGAGAGGCAATCCTTTCTTGCTTCTCGGAGACCTGAAGACAATGGAAATAGCTGACTGCTTTTCGAAGAAGAGGCTGTGGCTGCTCCAAGGGCATTGGGTATTCATCAATATGATGTACTGTGCGTGGGCACCATGCAGCATTAATGGAGTGAGAGTTCCTCATTTTCTCTACCTCTCTTCATTGACATGGGGACCCTGCAGAGCCGTGTACAACATCGGCAATGTCGGTATACTGGGAAAACAAGGATACACCCAGCATCTCCCTGCTGAGGGAGAAAACAATGTATTGACCTCATCCAACAGATATATCCTCCTTCACCGAATGGTGACATTGATATTCACATATAGCGGGATGACAGATATCTCACCACTCCTGCCTGGAAAGATCCATATCATAGAAGCTGAACGAAACAGGGAGCAGAACAGCCACTGGCAGCACCGTACTTCCCTGATGCAAATATCATGGTCGTGTTGAAGGAGGTGGCAATCCTCTGCGATCACGTCCTTGTTCAGTCAGGGTGCTCGCACAACCTGCTCCTGTGGTTTGGGAAGCTGTTCTTAGAAAACTTAGAGTAGATATGGCAGATCCCCTGTCCCCAAAGGAAACACGTAATGAAACCTGTGGTCGTGTCCGTATGGACTTCAGTAAGTTGTTCAGCACAGTTCTTCACGGAAACTATTAGCAAGGTTACATCACACGGATATAGAAAGAGCAAGCCATTTGGCCGCACAATTGGCTCGAAGGTAGAAGACAGAGGGTGATGGTGGAGGTTTGCTTTTCAGGCTGGAGGCCTGTGATCAGTGGAGTGCCACAAGGATCGGTGCTGAGAACATTGCTTTTGCCATTTATATCAATGATTTGGATGTGATCATAAGAGTGAAAGATTGAAAGGTTGCAGATGACGTCAAAATTGGACGTGTGCTGGTCAGTGAAGACGGTTGCCTTAGATTGCAAGTCGACCTTGATCAGATGAGCCAATGGGCTGAGACGTGGCAGATGAAATTTAATTTAGTTAAGTGTGGGGTGCTGGATTTTGGACAAGCAAGTAGAGCAGGACTTAAATGATTAATGTTAAAGTTCTGGGGAGTGTTGTTGAACAAAGAGACCTTCGAACGCAGATTCATACATCCTTGAAAGTGGAATCGCGGATAAATAGGATAGTGATGAAGATGTTTGTTATGTTTTCCTTTATTGTTCAGAGCATTGAATATAGGAGTTGGGATATCAAGTTGTGGATGTACAGGGCGTTGGTTCGGTCACTTTTAGAATATTGGAACTCTAGTCTCACTCCTATCTGAAGGGCGTTGAGAAACTTGAAAGGGTTCAGAAATAATTTACAAAGATGTTGACAGGACTGGAGGATTTGAGCTGAAGTGAGTGGCTGTGTAGGTTAGGGTTGTTTTCACTCGGGTGTTGACGGGTGACCTGATAGAGGTTGACAGAATCACAAAGGTCATGAATAGGGTTAATAATCATGTCTTTTTCCTGCGCTGTGGGAATACAGGATGACAGGCCGTAGTTTTGTAAGTGAGAGGGAAATATGTAAAAGGAAGCTAAGTGGCAACTTGTCCACACAGATGGTGGTGCGTGTGTGCAATGAAATGTCAGAGTAAGTGCTGGAGGATGATACAATTTCAGCACTAAGAAAGTAATAGGATGTGTACATGAATGTGATGGTTTTGACGGGAAATGAGCCAAGTGCTGGCAAATGTGATTAGACTAATCTGAAAGATCTGTTTGGCATGGACGATTTGAAACCAACGTCTGTTTCCATGCTGTCCAGCACATGAAACAAAGGAGACAAGTAATTAACTGAGGACATATGCTGGAAACATGGGGAAAAGGGCAGGAAGTGGGATTAACTTCAGTGTGACAGGATGGAGTGTTAAAATTATGAGAATGAGAAAGTTGAATTAAGGTTTTTTCCAGATCAGCTGAAATTTTTTGTTACATCAAATTTTGAATTTACCTTGCCGTGACAGCCTAGACACTATCAACTAAGAAAAGATTACAACCCAGCATTGAGAGCTGTGCCAACTATGTTACTATACTGTTCATTAATCTAGACATTCTGCTCAGCATGGGGAGCATTGCATAAAGTTGACAGTAATATTGCGACTGCATTTGCCAATGCACTGTCGAGAGTGGAAGAAGAAACGGAGGCGTGGCAGGAGTAAAAGAGACTGAAACAAAATGTAGTCGTGAATATTTGCATGGTTATAGTCAATGTTATGTATATTTATGGTGCAGTGTACTTAATGTTTTAGATTAAGAGATTTTAAATCAAGGTATATTTCCATATTAAGGGGCGAGATGTGACCATGCTGCTCATGTAACAAGGTCTTGACGTTTTGTTTTCCCCAGTGTGGTCGTGAGACACAGGCTGTGAAAAGTATATTTTACAGTTCTTCGAGATAGTTTGATCATAGTCAACAGGTGCTGCCTCTGGCAAAAGGCTTTCAATTAAAAAAAACATTGGCACAATGAAAGATGAGTGGCCAGTTCTCCAAGCTCAGTTTCACTCTGCTGGTTGGTTTCTTCTGGCTATTCACTGAAAGCTGTCTGGCAATTGTAAAGCTGCTGAACCCAAAGAATCAGGTCGAAGTTGGTACTCTCTCTGATTTCTGTAAGACCTCGTGTTTGACTTTAACTTTTGTGCCAAGGAGTGTTTATGGCGACATAGAACACAGAACATTACAGCAATACAACACATTTGGCCCTCCATGTTGTGCCCACCTGAAATTATTGTGATGCTCATCTATCCCACGTTGTTCCATTATTATACTTACGTATGTCGAATGCCCATTTAAATTCACTTAACTTCAGGCAGTGTGGTACATGCTTCTATTGCTCTTTGATAACTACACTTGATAACTGTCCTAAATCAATCACATCTCAGTATTAAGCTCTATCGCGTCGTGTTAGCCATTAGGATAAAAGGCTATCACTCTCCACCCTATCTAACCTTTTGAGTATCTTATATGTCTCGATTAAGTCACCTCTGAATCTTATTCTCTCCAATGAAACCAGCCTAAGATCCCTCGGCCTTTCCTCATCAGTCCTTCGTTCCATAACAGACAACATCCTACTAAATTTCCTCTGAGCCTTTTCCAAAGCTTCCACGATATTTTGATAAAGACAGAAACGCACGTAATTCTCCAGGTGCAACCATACCAATGACTTGTGCAGCTCAAGCATGATGTCGTGGCTCTGAAACACAATCCCCCTACTAATAAAAGCCAACACACCAAATGCCTTCCTGACAACCTTACCAACCTGGGTGAATAATTCTCGGGATTTATGCATCTGGCCACCAAGAACTCTTTGTTCATTTTCACTGCCCAAAATCTTGCCATTAGCCCATTGCACCGGATTCCTGCAATTTCTTTCGAACTGAATTACCTCACACTCTTTCACATTAAACGCCATGTGCCAATTCTCAGGCCAGCTCTGCATTTTATCCATGTCCACCTGTCATCTACAACATCCTTCAGCATTGTCAACAACGCTGCCTAATTTAGTGTTACATGCAAATTTACTAACATTTCTCTCTCGGCCCACAACCAGATCATTTACAAAAATATAAAGCAGCAGTGTTCCCAAAGCAGATCCTTGCGACGTACTAGAAGTAATTCAGCTCCAGGATAGTCATTTCTGATCAACCACCAAACTACGCCTTTTCTCAGCTAGTCAATTACAGATCCAAACGGCTTAAGCAACTTCAGTCCCGAAACTTCATATTTTGTGCAGTAACCTACCGTGTGGAATCTTATCAAACACCTTATTGAATTCCACATGCACCACATCAACGTTTTACCTTGATCCAACTATTTTGCCACTTTCTCGAAGAACTTGATTAGTTTAGTTAGGTCGACCTACCATTCCCAAAATTTTGTTGCATATCCCTCATCAAATGTTTCCTTTCCAGATGATTATAAATCCTATCTCTTGTAATCTTTTCCTAATCTTACCCACAACCGAAATAAAGCTCGCTGGCCTATAATTGCCACAGTTGTCCCGACTCCCCTTCTGAAACAAGCGAACAACATTTTCTGTTTTGCAGATTTCTGGCACTACTCCTATCGACAATGATAGCCAAAAGATCAAAATCAAAGACTCCCCACATTCCCACAGAATCAGAGGAAAAATTATTTGCGGCCCAGCGGTCTTATCTATTTTCAGATTTTCCAATATTGCATAACCTCTCTTTGTCAACCGCAATCCCACCTAATCTAGCAGCCTGTATTTCCATACCTCAAAAACATTGCCCTTTTCCAATGTGCATACTAACGAAATGTATTCATGAAGTGCTTCACCGATGCCCTCAGATTCCACACACAACTGTCCATTTAATATTTTTAATTGGCCCCAATCTTACTTCAGTCATTGCATTATTCCTGATATACCTACAGAAGGACTTAGGGGTTTATCATGATCCTATCCACCAACATATTCTCACGTCCCCTCCTGACTCCTCTTCGCCCTCTGTTTAGATCTACTCTGTCTAAATTGCAGCTCTTAGCCACCGAACTGAGTCTTTATGCCTCATCGTCACAAAAGCCTTTTTTGTCCTCTTAACAAAACTATCAACCTTTTTCAAAACCATGGAACTCTCTGCCGACATCTAACTCCCTGCCTGATTGGTATCGACTTATCACGGACCAGCAGCAGCAGCTCCTTGAAGAAGCTTCACATTTCAAGTGTGTCAATACCGTACAGTTTACTTCCCCAACCGACGCATTATAAATCTTGCCTAATCACATCATAATTGCTTTTATGTGTTTGGGAGAGTTGTGTGGATGGCGGTTGAGTGTCGGGGCTATGTGTTGGGAGGCTGAGTGTGGGGTGTCAGTGTGTGGGACGGCTGTGTATGTGTGGCCGAAATGCACGTGAGGCTGATTGACTATAGGGACTGTGTGAGGGGGGCATTATATGTGTTTGTGGGTGCTGTGTGTGGGGAGGCTTATGTGTGTGGGCAGGGTTTGTGTGTCTGAGTGTCTGTATATGTCTCTGGTGGGAGCTGTGCGTGTGCGAGTGGTGTAAGTCTGGGAGGGTTGTGCGTGTTTGTTGTGTTTGTGTGTGTGGTCAGACAATATGTGAGGGGGTCTATATATGTTGAAGTCGTTGTGGGAGTGGGGCGGACTGTGTGTTGGGGGGAGGCTGTGCATGTGGGGAGAGCTCTGTGCGTTGGGGTCGCTGTGGATTCTAGTGGGGGGAGATGTGTGCAAGGGGAGTTTTGTGCGTGTGTATGTGGAGTATGTGTGTGGTGAATGTGTGTGGAGGGGGCTTGCGTGTTTGGGTGGTCTGTGTTTATGGGAGAACTGTATGGCAGGCTTGTGTTATGGTCTGTGTGTGTTGGAGTAATGTGTGTGCGGGGGAGTATTGTGGTTGTTCTTGTGGAAGCTATGCATTTATGTGCGGACCTGCGTAGCTGTACTTGGGTTTGTTTGTGGAGAGCCTGTGTGTGTAGGTTGGCTGTTCGTTTGACAAAGTGGAGTGCGTGTGATAGCTGTGAGTGTGTTTGCAAATTATGTGTGTAGGGATCAGTGTGCGTGGTAGTGCTTGTGTGTGCGGGAGGGCTCCGTGTATAATTGGGGCAGCTGTCTGTTGTGGGGGACTGTGACTGGGAATAGGATGTGTGAGGGGATTCTGTGTTCGGGGAGGGCTGCCTGTTTGGGGATGATCTCCGTGTGGGAGGGTCAGTGTGAGTGTATCAGTGTGACTGTACGGAGGCCTGTGGCTGTGGGGAGGCCTGTGTGTGTTGGGGCTGTGTCAGGGATAACTGTGTGTGCGGGGCGTGTGTGTTAGGGGGCTGCATATGGGTATGTAAGGGAGGCTACGTGTTCAGGGTCTGTGCGCGTGGGATCTGTATGAGTGACAGAACAATGCGTGAATGGAAATCTGTGTTTGGGGAAGTTGTGCATGTTTGGTGGGACTGTGTATGTAACGAAGGCAGTGAGTGCGAGTGCTGTGTCTTTGTGGGTATGTGCGAGCTATGTTGTCTGTGTGGGGGGCGGACTATTGGTGGCTGTATGTGAGCAGGAGTTGAGGGTTTGTGTGGGAGAATGTGTGTGTTTAGGGTGTGTGGGGATTGGGGTTATGCATGTGATTGTAAAGGGGTCAGTGTGTGTGGTCGGGTTGGAAGTGTGGGGGAGCTGAGTGTGTGGGATCTCTGTGTTTGAGTCGGGGTGTGCGTGTATGCGGGTCTGTGAGTGTGGTGGGAGTTGTGTGCGTGGAGGAGCTACGTGTGATCAGAGCTGTGTTTTTGTGCGTGGGGGAGCTGTTTCTTTGACCGGCTGTGCTGCATTTGTGAGTCCAGTTTCTGTGTGGGGGTGTCTGTGAGTGAGGGGGATGCTGTGTGCCTTGAGGGTCTGCGTGTGATGTGGTCTGTGTATGTGGTCTAATTGGGGGGTTGGGGATCTGTTGTTTGGGGGTCTATGCGTCTTAGGGAGTGTGTGCATTAGTTGTGTTTGCATATCGGGGATCTGTATGTGTTAGGTTGCTGTGAATGTGTGTGTTGGCTATTTGTGCGCACTGCTGATGGTGTGCGATGGGGTCCTGAGTTTATGGAGGGACTGTGTGTATGGGAAAGTGCTGTGTGTGGGGGTGTGCTATGTTTGGAGGAGTCTGTGCAGAAGGTGTTTGTGGAGTTTGGTTTCTGTGTGTGTATGCGCATCTGTGTCTGTGGGAGGCTCTGTGTTTGGGGCGTCTGTGCGTGTGTGAAGCTCTGTGTGCATGTGAGGGGATCTTTGTGTGTGGTGGGCTCTGTGTGTATTTGGATTCTGTGGTGGGCTCAATGTTTGGTGCGAGCTGTTTGTTTCAGGGTGGTCTGTGTGTATGAAGGGTTCTGTGCGTTTGGAAATGACTCGCATGAGCAAACTCTTTGTTGAGGAGGCCTTGGGTGTGAGGGCGAAATGTGTGAGGGTGTGTGTGTGTTGGGACGTCTGTCTCGGAGGCTATGTTTGTGGTGGTGGCTGTGTTTGGGGGTCGCAAAGTGTCATGTAGGCTGTGTGCGCGGTGGGAAGTTGGAGAGGCTGCAGGTGAGGGGCTAATATGGAGGGACTGTGAGTGAGGTTGCTGTGTGTGTTGGGGGATGTGTGGGACGACTGTGTGTAGGCGGGCTGTCTGTGGGAGAGCTGTGTATGGGCAGTGGCTGTGCATGTATGCGTGGGTCTGTTCATGTGCTTTGCGTCTGCTTGCGATGTGCCCGAGTGTGGGGGACGCAGTGTGTCGGTGTGGGGCAGTCTGTGTGCGTTGTAGTTTCTTAGTGTGGGGAACTGTGTGTGTGGATGGCCAACTGTTTGTAGAGGATTTTGTGTATGTTTGGGAGGCCTGTGTCTTTGTGTGTAGTGCGTGTGGAGGCGGCTGAGTGGTTGGCAGGGGCTGTGGGTGGGAGTACTGTGTGTGGGTATGTCTGGTTTTGTTTGTGTCAGTGGCTGTGTGTGGGAGCTCTGTGTTTGAATCATGTGTCTCTGTGTGTTGGGGGCTGTGTGTGGGGGTCCTATCTGTTTATATGGGGATACTGTGTGTTTTCGGGGACTGCGAGTGTGAAGGTGGTGTGTGAAGCTGTCGGTGCGGGGAGGACTGTGAGTAAGATGGGAGTTGTGTGTGTGGAAGGGATGAGTGTGGGGGACTGTTTGTGCTGGTGAACTGTGTTTGCGAAGAGCTGTATGTTTGGGTGGGGGACTGCGTGTCTGTGTGGGGTATCTGTAAAGGAGGCGGAGGTTTGCACATGGACGGTCTATGTTGGTAGGGTTGTGTGAGTGAGGTGTGGAGTTGGTGGCGGATTTGTGTCCATGAGGAGGCTGAGTATTTTGTGGTGCTATGCGTGAGCAGTGGACTGTTTGTGTTCGTGGGATGATTGTGTGCGGAGTGGATGCGTATGTGTGTGGGGAACTGTGTGCTTAGGGGCTGTGTGTGTTGTTGCGTCTGACGGTGGACGTGTGTACGGGAGTTGTATGGGGATGGCAGTGTGAGATGGAACTCTGTGCTTGGGTTTGGGGATGCATGCTTACGGTGAATGTTGTATTGGGTTCGTGTGCGGGGAAGGTCTTGTTTTGGCGTTTCTATGTGGGCTGGTTGGTTAAGTGTGTGGGGGAGGCTGTATGTGGGGGAGTTGTGTGATGGTTGCATATGCGTTTGGGCGTTTTTTTGTGGGAGGGCGTTGTGTGGCGGTGGCTGTGTGTGTGGGTGGGAACACAAAGTTTGTCTCGGGCTAGCAGTGTGTGCGCAGAAGGCTGTATGTGTGTTCGCTGTCCCTGAGTTTATTTGAGAGAGCTGTGCGTGAGGGGATGCTGCTTGTGTGCGGGTGGGCTGCGTGTGGTTTTCAGCTGTGTGGGAAGGAAGACGAGGCATGGAGTCTGCTTTGTGCATCTGATGGGACTGTACATTCGTTGGGTTGTGTGCAGAGAGAGTTGTGTGGGGGTGAGGCCTGGCTTTGCGCGGGTGGCTGTGTTTGTGGTGGTGCTGTTCCTTTTGGGGCGTTTGGGAAGGCATTGTGGCGTGGTGCCTGTGTGTGGCAGAGGCTATGTGAATAAGATGGGATGTGTGAAGGGAAGTCCGTATGTGTGTGCGCGGGCTGTGTGGAGGGTGCTGTGTGTGGTAGTGTCTGAGTGCGTGTGGGGTACTCTGTGTAGATGTGTCAGGATTTGTGTGTGGAGGATGTGTGCGTTGGGGGTGTTCTGCGTGCATGGGAGGGCTCTGGGAATTGTGGGTTGACACGGGTTCGGTGCTTTCTGTGCTCGTGGGGGGACTGTGTGAGTGGGAAAGTCTCGTGTGGGGGTGCTGAGTATGGGGGAGGCTGTGCGTATCGCGGGATGAAGTGTGCTGGAGTCTGTGAGTGTGGCCAGTTTGTGTGTGCTTTGCAGACCACATTGTGTGTTGTGAGTGTCTGAGAATGCGAAGTCTGTGTTTGCGGGTGAGCGTGAGTGCAGGTTTGTGTGTGTGGGTAAGCTGAGTGGTTAGGGTTGCTTTGTGTGGGGATTGGCTTTGAAAGTGTGAGCTTATCTGTCGGTGTGTTTGGGGCTTCCCTGTGTGTGGGGTGGCTGCATGTGTTTTGGGGGCACAGCGTTTCTGAGCATTAGCTGTGTGTGGGGGGAGTGTTGTGAGTGTGTGTATGTGTGGGCTCTGTGTGGGAATGATTTGCGTGATGTTTGGGTCTGCGTGCATGTTTGGGTTTTCCTGTGTGAGGAGTGGCTGTGTATGGGAATAAGGTGGGATGTGTGAAGGGAGCTTCGTGTGTACAGAAGACTGCGTATGTATGCAGGGGCTATGTGTGCGGGTCTGTGTGTGTTTGGCTTCTCCGTGTGTATGTGGAGTGATATGTGTGTGGGCTGTTGGCGCTTGGGACGTATCTGTGTGTGCGGAGCTGTGTCTATGTTGGGGGCGCTCTGTGAGTGAGTTCCAGCTCTGTGTGAGAGACAATATGTTTGGGGGACTGTGTGTATATTTGGGGGCAGTGCATCTGATGGATATGTGTGTGATCAGGGGGCTATGTTGTGTGTGGCTGGATCCTGTGTGCGTGGTGGGGCACGTGTGTGGGCGACTGTGTGTGAGGGGATCACAGTTTGTATAGGGGGCTGTGTGCTTGCTGGGGGAGCAACATGTGCGTGGGGCGCTGTGTGTGTGGCTATCTGTGTGGTTGGTGTGGCTGGGTCTGTCGGGGAGCTGTGCGTTTGTGTGAGGGAACTGTGTGTTTGTGTGTGGGACTGCTTGTGTATGGTGCCTGTCTGTGTGAGGGAGCATGTGTGGGGTGTGGTCTGGGAGTAAGGTCGGGTTTTTGCGTGGAGAGGCACTGTGCTTATTTCTTTGGGATCTATGTTTGTGTGTTTGCATGTATGTGTTTGTGTGTGAGGCAAGCTGTGTGTGGGTGTGTGTGGTGTGTGCGGAAGGCTGTGCGTGTCTGTCAGAACTGTGTGTAGGGGAGCTCTTGGTGTGAGCTTGAGTTGTGTATGTGAAGGCCCGTGGGTGAGGGTGGCCTGTGTGTGGGCGATGTTATGTGTGTCTGGGAGGGGAGCTGTGGGTGCTATGCTATGGGCTGTGTTCAGGGGTGGGGCTGTTAGTGTGGGGTGGGCTACGTGTGTGTGGTCTGTGTGGAGGGGTGGGATATGTTTTGGGAGTGTTGTTTACGTCTGGACGCCTGTGTCTGTGTGCGCTGTGCGCTGTGTCTGGAGGTGGGCGTGTGTTTGACAGAGGCTATGTGTGTGGTTGCTGTGTGTGAGAGTAGCTGTGCACGTGTGTGTGGGTGGCTGCGTGTGGGGGATTTGTGTTGGGGGCTGTATGTGTCGGGAGATGTGTTTTTTATGTGGGGCAAGTGTGTTTCAGTGGGGGGGCTACTTGTGTGAGATGGTCTCTGTGTGTGGAGAGCTATGTGTATCGGGGAGCTCTGAGTAAGATGGGAGTTGCCTATGTGGAGGACATGGGTGTGGCGAGGGCTGTGTGTGTCGGGGAGTTGTGTGCGTATGTTGACCTCTATGCTTCTGTGGGACACTGCGTGTCTGAGTCGGGGGGACGGTGTGGAGGCGTTGTGTGTGAGGGATGTATGTGTGGTGTGCTCTTGCGGGACCTCAGTGGGTGCGTGGGGCTGAGTGGGGGAACGAGTTGGAGACGGTAGCTGTGCGTGAGGGCGATGCTGTGGGTGGGATATGTGCATGTGCTGGGTCTATGTATGAGGAGGAGTTCGGTGTGCATGGGGGTGGCTGTGTGTGGGGGAGTGCTTTATATATAGGGGTGTGATATGTTTGTGGAAGGGTTGTGTGGGGGTGTCTGGCTGCTTGGGGGTTCTTTGTGTGGATGAGTGACTGTGTGGGGATCTATATGTATTGGGGAGCTGTGTGCGAGGGGATGGCCGTGTACAGGGGAGGCTATATGTGTGGGGGCAAGCTTTGTGTGCAGGGTCTGGGTGTTGGGGGGTCTTTGCGTCTGTAGGAGGCTGTGTGTGGCAGTTGAAGACTACTTGAGGGGACTCTGCATGTGTCTGAAAGTGGAAGGCTGAAAGTGGGTCGCTTATAAATGTGTGGTGACTGTGTTTACTTGGAGAATGTCCATGTGCAGGTGGACGCAGCGTGTGTGTTGGGGAGGTTTTGTGTGCTGGAGAATGTGCTTGTGAGGAAGACTATGTGTGCTCGGCTGTGTGTTGGATCTAATTACAGGGGTAGTTTTGTGTGATCGGACGTCTCCGTGTCGGTAGTGGCTGTGTATATGCATGCTGATCTGTGCGTCTGTTTGGGGTCTGCATGCCTGTTTTATGTATGGCAGGACTGTGTGTGTGGGTGGGTTGTAGCGTCAGTTTGGGTGGCGTAGAGTGGGTCTGCCACGGGCTTTGATTTTATATGGTTGGTGTGTGTGTGTTGGGTCTGTTTGTGTGGGCGGTGGCAGTGTGTGAGAGTAGATCTGCTTGGTGGGTTTCTTTGTGGTTGCGCTTGGCACTGTGTGGGAATGACAGTGTTTTGTGGAGCTGTATGTGAGGGATCTGTGTGTGGGAGGCTGTGTGTGGGGTTAGTCAGTTCATGGTAAAAGGCAGACTTGAGGGTCTGAACGGTCCTGTTCCTTCTTAGATTTTCATGAGTGAGGAGTTTGAACTGATGGAAAGGAAGTGAAATTTGTGACTTAAACTGAAGATAGCAGATTATCTACTTGCTAAATATAAGGAGCAGCAATAGCAATAAGTGTCATTATTAGTTTAGAATTGACAGGCTGCTTACCAGGAATATCGACAATAGCGAGATTAGGATAATTATCCTTCTGAATATTCATCATTGATCTTCTGAGTACAACTCTAACGATGTCCAATCCAGAGAAAGATCGTAAGTACCCAAGCATAAAATCCTGTCCATTGTTGGAACTTGCCAGTCTATTGTTTGGCATACTTTGTTAAAACGTTCCAGTTTACTGTTCGCGGATTCTGATCCATTGTTGGAACATTCAAGCCTCTCTCTTCCTCTCCCTCTCTCTGGAGCTGCTAATCCCAGTCGTGTTGAGGATGACGTAGCCCCTGATACAATGTCATTATAAATTGAAAGAAGCCCCTTAAGTATGAAAGAGGGAAACCCTCCAGTGACACATAGACTGACATCAATCACAGTAATTGAACAAGCAGTTCCAATTCACTCCTTTCACTAAATCCCTGATACATCAGAATAATAATTTGTCTGGGTGAGCTGTTAACATCACTAACTATTGGGTTTATGTCAAGTTGTAAGATTAGAGGTGAGCGAGAGATGCTACTGTCTCTTCACAAGCTTGATAATTCTACAATGTCTTGGCAGGGAAAGAAGGGCTGAGCTCCCGAGAAAGTCTGCAGCTGATCACCAGAACTGCTCTTTTTCTTGTTTTATTTATTTATGTTTAACGTCAAAATTTATCTTACCACCGTTTAAGGCCTTAGGTTTTGTAAGACATTAATGAGAGGCTACTACTGTGGCATAGACGGTGTAGATGCACCCAGTCCAACTAGTCATTGCAATCACGGCCTGGTCCTGTGGTGTGTTGGTCAAGCTCTCACAGAACAACGATTCTTAGTTTGACATTTCACCAGTTATTGCGGGGGTCTCATTAGGGTTGGAAGGCAATAAATATTTCCTAGCTGCTACAAACACTCTCTCTGAGATTTCTCTCACAACGGTCTTTTGTTGTTCTTTCCTCCTGGATTGAAGAACTTTATGTGAGGCGAAATCTTCTGAATGTACATTTTGACGAGTGTCTGCTTCTAGGATGTTAACATATTGGGTCAATTACAGATTAATAGTTAACCAACCTATTATTCTGTTCAGTTTTACGATATTATTAAGTTATTCCAAGTTCCTCTTGCTTTCGCTGTATTTTGTCTACAGTGCTTGAATAACTTCTGTTGTGCTTAATGTCGAATATTTTAACCAAGGGAAATGTGCGTGAAACACAGCACCTCACATTTATCTCAAAAATAAGAACCGCCTCGTTCGAGGTTTCCTCCTCCATGTATTTTGTGATAGTCTGCCTTGTCCATAGTAAAGGGCAATATATTCACTTTTTAACTGGATAATTACTTATTTGACAATGATTTGCAGAAATATGGGGTTTAACAGAGGAACGGGCCAATACGGAGGAAGGATAGCTATATCAGGAGTTCCATGCGAATGTGAGGGCTGCAGACGCTGGAGGTCAAAGTCTAGATTAGAGTGGTGCTGGAAAAGCAAAGCAGATCAGGCAGCATCCGAGAGGCAGGAAAATCCACGATTTCGGCAAAAAAACTGATGAAATGCTTTTGTCCGAAAAGTCGAATTTCCTGTTCCGAAGATGCTGCCAGACCTGCTGTGCTTTTTCCAGCACCGCTCTGATCGATATCATGAACTCTATTGAATACATAATCCACCGCACAGGCACAGACCGGTAAATTATAAGTCCAGATGAGAGTTGTGTTTAGCATGGAGCACGGTGCAGATCAGGCTGGCGTTTTGCTCATTGCAAACCAGTAATCTGAAACACTGTGCAGGGCTCACTAGTCCATTAGTCATCTGTCGAAAATGGGAAGGAGTACAGACAACACCCCTGCATAGACTTTTAAAGACGAACGAAACGGTCGGTCCAGCACTGGGAGCTGTGCAGGTCCCATCAGTGCCTTGTGCCATAAATGCCGACAAGGTATCTGTTCATTATGGGAAGCTGTGCAATGAATAGCAGTAAATTGGTCTGTAAACCACGACAAGTTACCCCCCCACCCCAGCATGTGGAGCTGTGTACACCCACCCCACCGCATTGCACATAATCACTTTGTTAGATCACTACCTAGCATGGAGAAATTTGCAGCTCATTCTCGATGTGACAGGATGCTTAGATCACATCCAGTTAGAGATCAATATCTCCCTTATGTCAAGACAAGTGATGGTGCGGTTGTGAAAATCACTACCAGAGAGTGATGGCAGGCTATCAGTTGAAACATAAACCAAAAAATAAATTTTGGGAAATAGAGAAAGGGAGATTACGGGACAAGTTCATGGATGATCGCAGGTCTCAGCATGCTGAAAGGAAGATATTTCTACTGGATCCAGCAACATGAGTCAGAATTCAGGATGAATGGGATATTGGTGTTATTGAGATAGTGGAGAGTTTAGGATGAGCATTTGTTCTCCGGCAGTGTACCTGGGAGTGTGGTCAGCAGTCTTCGAGTCATTGGGCTTAATCTAACAATAATTTGTCCCAGTGTCATGTTCAGTGTATATGACAGAGGGATCGTCTGCATGAGGCCGAGCTCTTTTCCTGGTGATATCTTACCCAACGCACCTCATCTCCTACATATCCACCCTTTCATTTACTGCCAGCCCAATTGGCCCACTCATCATGGCTGGCGGTACTCACCATCGCTCAGATGCCCCTGCATATTCTGTGATTCTTGGCACTGGTGCCTTCTTTAAAACCACAGTTGGAATACGGTTGAGCTTTCTCCATTCGCAGCTGCTCTGCACAGTTTATCCCTCGCTTGGCAGGTAAGCGGAAATTACGCTATACTTTGTCAACAGGATGGCCTAGTTAGAGGAGAACTGTTCTATTCCCAGAAGGGGCTACACATCAAGACCCACTGACATGGTCTGAGCTCACCACCCATCTCAGTTCAATCCCTGGGGTCTGAAGAAAGATTCAGCAATACAGGACAAGCATCAACAGACTTCACCGCTCTGTCAGAATAAGTGTTACCAAATTTGCTTTGCTCCCTCACAGTTACTGAATGTCTGTTATAGCACTGAATAAGGCTCATGCGCCAGCAAAACCACTGCTACATGCAACCCCTCCCCTTCTCTCTCTCGAACTTTCTCTCTCTCTCTCGCCAATGCAATACATCCACACGGTGATAGAATGTTCTGGAGAATGCTAATTATGGACTTTTCCAGATAATATTAGAAATAATTCCCATTTTAGGAAGTTTCAATGCATCAGGATGAAACATAACAGGGGAAAAAGCAGATTTGTACATTTTTCAAATCACATTATATTAAAACCCGTCATGAGGCCTTCAAACGTGCTCCAAAATTCAATGCATTCAGGGTTTTCTGACGGTTTCCTCAACTCCATATTACAGGAACCTTCAGTCGTTCAACCCTCTGTGTTCCTGTCATTGACCAGATGACACACAGACACTTTTAATCTGGTTTTCTTCCAGCACGTGTCCGGAGGCATTTCCCATGGGGACGGACTGCTCTTACCATATATTCCCTCAGCGTTATACTTTTATATAATTTTAGGCAAGCTTTTCACAGACCAGTGAAAATGTCTACACTTATTTTATGGCTATGGTTATCCAATCACAATTTGTAATTCCGCTACTTCCATTGTCTCACCTTATTGCATTCAGCCAAAGACAGTCTAAACACTTGTCTATTTTTAAAATACAATATCTAACAGATTACGTTTTTATCCTCAGCCGTTATCTTGACCGTTATCTGAATTTAGCATTTTCTTTGTCAGCAAAGGTTCGATTGTTCTTTGTCTGTGACATTTTTCTGCCTACAGTAGTTACATAGTATCCCGCTCAGTTGGCTTCACGGCTGTTTTGTCAGAAGCTGACCAACAGCGCAGTTTCAATTCCCCTCACTGGCAGAGGTTGCCTTGAAGAGGCCGCTTTCTCAACCTCACCCCACACATTAGGTGTTGCGAGCCTCCAGTGAAATCACCACGATTGGACTCTCCCTAGTGACAGAGCAGCCTAATGGATATTTGGAACTATATTTTATTAATGGTCTAATTTAAAAATGTTATCTGTTTATCATTTCGTTTGGCAATATTTTTCTGGATTTTCTGGAACAGTGCCATTTTGTACAACTGTCAGCATTTCCCCACGGCACGTTCCTGCCCAATATCTGATTTTCCCTGACTCCGTTGTTATTTATGAATTTTACTGCCTGTGTCTTAAGAATATTTAATGTTTCTGTCTCCAATTATCTGCAGCGAAGAGAGCTTCAAAGACGCATGACACTGTGATAAAACAAAAATGAGCATCACCTGTTATGAAGTTTTATTTTGTCTTGACTCTTTATCTGAGAAAAGGTACAGTTATATCGGAAGCAATTCAGTAAGATTTGAATGGAATACTCACAGCAAGTGACGGACAAATTGTCCCAGCATGCCTACACCGAACCTCCGAAGAGAGCCACCCAGACCTAAGCATCTATGCTGAATTTGCACGTGATTAATGCACTGAGGACTATGGGCACTTCAGTCACATCAATGCACTTGTCTGACACATATTTCGACTATGGGAGAAAACCCCACACAGACACCAGCCAATGTGTAAACTCGGCACAATCAGTTGCCCGAGGGTAGAATCGAACCCGTGTCCCTTGCACTGTGAAGCAGTCCTGCTAAGCACTGGGCCTCATTACTACAACGACATGCGGCTTTTCTTGACCTATTCTTGTGATGAATTGCATACATCATGCAGGGATTAACATATTACCCCTGGAATGACACGTGACTTTGTTGAAATACGCAAGAGCGGATGAGGAGAGCGGATCAGGTAGATACCCACTGGGTGAATTTGAGGACTGCAGATGATGGCGATCAGAGCCGAGACTGTGACACTGGAAACGACAGCCGTTCACGCAGCATCTGAGGAGAAGGAGCATCGACGGTTCTGGCGTAAGGCCATCATCAGAAAGGCCGGAAGCTTAAAATGCGCATTCTCCTGCTCCTCAGATGTTGCCTTACGTGTTGTGATTTCCCATCACCAATCTCTCGAATCACATACTCAATGGGCGTTTTGCAGATTCCAAATTTCTTGTCATTGTTATAGGACATCGGCAGTTTGGAAGCAGGACATTTCGTCCATTGAATCCACACCGGCTCACTGAACAGCATCCCACCCACACCTGTCGCCCTCCACTATCCATGTAAATCTGTATTCCCCTTGACTAACCAACCTAACCGACACATCTCTGGGGACGATGGGCAATTTAGTTTAGCGAATCCACTCCAAGCTGAACATTTTTGGACAGTGGGAAAAAAAACTGTAGCATTTGGCCGATCCAAATCTACTGTCGAAATCTGTCGTCCAATTCCGAAGCATCTGTATCTCTCTTCTCCCCACCTAGTCATGCATCTGTCCAGACGCATCTTAAATGAATCTACCGTGCCTGTCTCTACCCCCTGTGCTGGCAACGCATTCCAGAGTCCCACCAACCTCTGTGTGAAGTTTGCGCCGCGTGTATCCCCTTAAACTTTCTACCTCTCACCATGGAAGCGTCGCCTCTCGTTATTGAATCCTTCACCCTCTCAAAAAAGCTTATCTCTATCCACCCTGTCTATATCTTCCATGATTTTGTAAACCTCAATCAGGTCCCCGCTCAATCTCCTTTTCTCTAATGGAAACTAACCTCTCTTTATAGCTAGCACCTTCCATACCAGGCAACATCATTGTAAATCTTGTCTGTACCCTCTCCAAAGCGCCCACATCCTTTTGATAATGTGTCGACTAGAAATGTACACAGTATTCTAAATGCGGCCGAACCAATAGCGTGTACGATTTTAACAAGACCTGCCAGCTCTTATACTCAATACCCTGTCCAATAAAGACACGTATCCGATATGCCTGCTTGACCATTCTATCAACCTGTGCAGCAGTCGTCAGTGCACAATGGACCTACAGTCCCTGATATATCTGTATATCAGCTTATCCCAAGGCTTTTCCGTTCATTGTATACTTTACTCGAGAATTAGTCTTGCCTAAATGCATCACCTCACATTTGTCTGTATTGAAATGCATCTGCCACTTTTCCACCGAACTCGTCAGGCTATCTATAACCTCCTGTATTCTTTGTCAGTCTTTATGTTTTCTGCTACGTCACCAATCTTCGTGTCATCTGCAACTTTGCTGATCATACCAACAGTTCCCTCTTTCAGATCATTTATGTGTATCACAAACAACCTTGGCCCCAACACTGACGACTGTGGAACACGACTGGGCATATTTCTACATTTCTAGAAACTCCCTTCAACTACTAAATTCGTTGCTCAACCAGTTCTTCATCTGCCTATCTACAACACGCGTACACCATATGACATCACTTACTCCATTAGTCTACAGTGTGGAAACTTATCAAACGCCTTAGTAAAGTCAACGTATATGACATTAACAGCCTTTCCTTCAGTTGTGAACTTGGTCATTTCCGCGAAGAACTCTACTAATTTTATCTCCCCCGCACAAAACCATGCTTCCTATCACTGATAAACCCATTTTTTTCGAAATATAATACATGGTATCCCTCAATACCCTCTCCAGCAACTTTCCCGCCACTGACGTCAGGGTCACTGGTCTACAGTTACCCAGAATATCCCTACTAACCAACTTGTTCAGGGGGACAACATGAGCAAACTTCCAGTCCTCGAGAACCTCGCCTGAATTTAAGAATGCCACAAAGATATCTGTCAGGGCCCCAAAGATTTCATTTCTCGAGATCCCATCTGATCCTGGGGATATGTTCACATTAATAACCTCTAACCTATACAACACATCTTCCCTACTTATGTCACCGTGATCCACATTAAGCAAACTTAGATCTCTAATCACAAGATTCATCATTTTCCTCTCCTCAGTGAACACTGGTGCAAAGTAATCATTCAGAATCTCACCAATTCTCTCAGTTTCGTCACGCAGCCTTCATCCATTGTCCTTTAGTGGGCCAATACTTTTTCTAGTTTCCCGCTTGCTTATTATACAAGAATAAAATGTTTTGGGATTCTCCTTAATTCTGCTCGCTAAAATTATTTCATGACCCCTTTTTCCCAGCTTAGTTCATTGTTTAAGACCTGTTCTACTCTTCCAATATTCAGTCAGGGCACATTCTGTTCTTAGCCGCCTAGAGCATATATATGCGTCATTTTTCTTCCTGGTTGGTCGTGCAATTGTTCCTGTCATCCACGGTTCACGAATCTTGCCTTTCCTAACCTTTACCTTAAACAGGACATGCCTAACCTACCCTTTCTTCAACCTATGGAGGCTCAACTCCCGTTTTAAGTCTCTTGTTAAGTGGGAAAACTTAACGTCCCCGGTAGATGTCGCTTCACTCCACGTACGTCAATCCCCGTTCCCCCCACCCCGCCCCCCCAAACTTGTTCTGGAGAGGAACCATCACAGGAGCTCTCTGAACTGCCTGGCAGTTCTGTTTCCCACACCCAACGATAACCAATGTACCTACTTCGATTGGGTGTGGAGTAACTACCACCCGATAACTCATCTCAGTAACCTCCTACATCTCCCAAATGGTCTGAAGTTAACCCAGCTCCAGCTGCAGTGCCCAAACACTGTCCTCGAATAGACGTAATTGGGTGGCCTTCCCAAAAATGAGGTCAGCAGTGACAATCAAGATGATCCTAATCTTTCAAATGATGCAGGAGGAACACTAAACTGTCCTAGCCTCCGTTCACAATATTCTAAATTCATAAATAGACCGCTGAAAAAATAAAACATAAAAGAAAACTCTTGTCACCTTACCAACCAACGCATGGAACGTTTATTTTTCCTAGAGGAGGATGATGGCTCAGTTAAACTACCCGAGTAGTGTTTCGGGTAAAGCAACGGTCCAAAAAGGTGACGTCATGACCTCTCCGACTGCGTCCAGGAACCGTCCAAACTGAAAGGAAATAATTTATACTGCATCCATTTCTTTGGATCTTAGTTTGAAATCGATGACCATTACTCTGTGTGAATGTCCCCGATTTCAACACATACCTTGTCACGACCTCTCCTTATCTTGTGTGTTTCAGTAATATCCGTCATTTATTTCAGCCACAATGAATAATCACCTCATCATTTTGGATGCTCTCAACAATTCAACCATTTCATTCCGGGAACCAGTCGATATAACCAACCTTGTTACTTGCGGCATCGGCATGCTGATTTTATGTTTCATACAAAGCAACACTCCAATCCCTTTGTACTGATCTTTTTTCTCGAAGTCCTGTCCATTAGGTAATCACGTGCCTCTTGGTTCTCAGTGCCATCCTCTGATTGGGATATATGTTGCACTCAACTCCCGACTTCAAGCCATCTGTACAGATCAAAAAGAACGGATGCCATTGGACGAACATTTCTGATATTCCAGGAGATACATTTTACCATAGAGAGCCATTAATCCTGGTTTTCTGATTTCTATGTGATAACCATTCGTCATCCCATGTTCATACGTTGACTGTCGTAATATGAGCTTCTGTCTTGTGTCAGAACCTTTATTTTGTGATAGCCTGTGGAAGGTTCCTGCAAAGCCTCGTGTCTACCAGTTCATCAAGTTCCCTTGTTACAGTCTCAACTATTTTCTGAAAAACCTTGCTTAATTTTGAAGGGAAAAACATAATTTCCCTTTCACAGCAATATGTTGACGCTGCGTGAAGCTTTTCTACAAGCCTTGCAGTTCCTTCCTTAATAACAGGCCTTGGCATATTTCCAGCAATGATGGTTAGGCTAAATCGTTCCTGTTTTCTGTCTCGTTCCTTTATTGAAGACAGACGCCAGGTTAGAGTTTCACCAGTTTCGCTGGAACACTCCTGTAATCCAGATGGGAGTAGAATACTTCACACAATGTTGCCAGTCACTCTGGAACTACATCCTGTAAAATGAACTATAAATTTCTGCTAACCTGTCTACCCTTAGTTTTATGTGTTTATTGAAAACATTTTCCTTTTGATAGAGCCTGTTCAAGAATGTTCCTCATATTGCAATTTTGTTTATATCATTGCAATACCTAGCTTGCGCTCTCCTTGTGATAATGATATAAAATAATGTTGTAAATTATCTTCCTACTCCCTATAGACAGCTCCCCAATCACACCCTTCAAATGTCCTTAACATACTTCTCTGACTTTCTCTCTATCAAAGGTCACACACTCACCTTGAATTATATGTGTGTGTGTGTGTGTGTGTGTGTGTGTGTGTGTGTGTGTGTGTGTGTGTGTGTGTGTAATATATGTGCAAGAGAGAGAGAGAAGCACGTGATGCTTGTTTTTATACTTCTTTCGACTTTAACTTCTTTGTCTGCTGTCTCGATAAATCCAGATGAATGCAGTCATATAGCTCACAAACATACCCTTCGCTCCAACGTCTCCATGCTGACCAGGTTTTCCAAAGTAAATTAGCCCCATCTGCTTGCATTTGGCCATTGCACTTCAAAAGTTTCCCATTCATATGTGTTTGTTCCAAATGTCTTTTATGTGTTGTAGCTGTACTTGCATCCACCACTCTTCTCCTGGCAGCTTATTTCATATGCACACCACCCTCTGTTTGAAAAAAAAGTTGTATTTCGTCCCTTTTAAATCTTGCCTCTTTCACCTGAAACCTATGCGCACTATGTTTGAACTCCTCTATTATATTCACCGTCTCCATGCTGCTCATTTTTTTAATAATCATTTATAAAAAAACCTCCACATTCCTACACTCGACCATACTAAATTCAGAGCAAACATTTACAATTAAGCAGGTGAGAATTTGAAACAGTATTGAAAGTTGCAGGCAAACCACTCTCAGACCAAAATTTTCAACTTTTGTCGGTTTTCTCCTTGATACAATATGAAGACAGTATGAAACTCTCACTAGAGCCAATAAGAAGTCACTCACCTGAATTTCTTTGATAAACAGAGATGGTAACCTCTCAAGTGAAAATATATCTTTGGCCAATGTATTTGATACCACATGATCAACATTCTTCATTCTGGTCTCCCAGGAACATTGTCTGTTGGTGTTTTCTTTATGTTGAAGTCAATCGAGAGAACATCTTACCTCCATTCACATCTTGATTTAAATCCGTTTCGCTTCATCTTCTCGTTAATCAATGTGAAAACGCCGTTTATGTTTTCCCACGCCCTCTTGACTACGTCGCCCATGCCCACCTCTGCCAATGGATTAAAACGCTCACATTCCAATCCCTCTCAGTTCTGAAGAAGTGTCACACTAGGCTTGAAACGCTAACTCTGTTTCTCTGTTTCTGCAGATGCTGCCAGATCTGTTGAATTTCTCCACAATTAAATAAGAACAGCCAAATTTTCAATAAAACAAATAACTATGGGCACGGGAAAGAAAAAAATACAAAAGATGCTGGAGAAACTCGGAGATTTGCAGAAGGGTCACTGGGCCCAAAGAATTCACTCCCCAAGATGATGACAGGCCAGCTTTATTTCTTCAGCAATTTCTGTTTTTAAACAAATCCCAATGACATATGTCAATGTAGCGCAAATGCTCTGTCCAACATTGAGCGATATACACTGGGACGTTAAAAATAATGCATAGTGCACAAACCCTTTCATTCTGAAACTACATGAGTCTGGCATCACTAACACTACAGAGCTACTAATCATAGTCATGGAAAGAAACAGAGGAAAACACATTCACTTTTAACACAGAAACTGGCATTAGTGGAAATGAAAATAATCAGATGAAAATGTTGCAAAGTCTGAAGCAATGTTACAATTTGGAGGCGTGACACATTGGAGAGATCCCTTAACAGCATGAGAATATTAAAATGGAAGTGTTACCACATCAGAACCCAGCGTCAGTCAATGAGTGGAGGGCTGCTGGGTGAATATGTCTCGATGTAAATTGGGGGACAGTCAGTTAAATTGAATCGCAGATAATGCTGCTCAAATGGGGCATTCATGTGGTGCTGTAGAAAGCAGCAGCAGCAGCAGAATTGTATCTAAACACAATCTGTAAATTTTTGCCCGCGATACTCCCTCAGTCTACCATTACCATCAAGCCCATCTATGGTTCAGTGATGTGTGGGTGTGAACATGCGAGATATGTATACCATGTATACCTAAAACTGATGACGACTTTTTAAAGACACCGCACTTGACTGGTTACATTCTAAACAGCAGGACTAACATCTGACAGAGAGGACAACATGTTTGCAAGATAAAAGATCAGATCTAAGATCTGCAATCCTGCCGTACCTACTCATAAATGACCATGGACTAATTTACAACTCACCGGAGGAGAGGTCTCGTCAAATATCACCTATCTTAAATAATCGAACAGCCCTGTGCAAGGATCTAGTGTCTGCAACATCCTCAGCCAGAAGTGTGGAGTCGATGATCCAACTCATCCTTGCCACAGAATCCAAGATATCTCCTCCTCCATGATTTTCTCTTCCCCGACCCCCAACGCCTTATCTTCACCATGGACTTCCAGTCCCTATATACCTCCATCCCCCATCACGACGGAGGCCTCAAAGCCCTCCGCTTCTTCCTTTCCCGCAGGACCAACCAGTACCCTTTAACTGATACACTCTTCCGACTGACTGAACTGGGCCTCACTCTGAACAACTTCTGGTTCCAATCCTTCCACTTCCTCCAAACCAAAGGAGTAACCATGGGCTCCTACATGGGCCACGGCTATTCCTGCCTCTTCGTTGGATATGTGGAACAGTCCATCTTCCACATCCACACAGGCACCACCCCCCACCTTTTACTCCGCTACGTAGAAGACGGTATCGGCGCTCCCTTGTGCTCCCATGAGGAGGTTGAACAGTTCATCCACTTTACTAACACCTTCCACCCCGCCCTCAAGTTTACCTGGACCGTCTCAGACTTCTCCCCCTCCATTTCTATCTCAGATGACCGACTCAACACGGACGGTTTCTATAAACCGACTGATTTCCACAGCAACCTAGATTACACCTCCTCCCAACCTGCCCGCTGTGAAAATGCCATCCCATATTCCCAATTCCTTCACTTTGGCCGCATCTGCTCCCAGGAGGACCAATTCCAATACCGAGCAACCCAGATGGCCTCCTTCTTCAAAGACCGTAATTTCCCCTCAGACGTGGTTAACGATGCTCTCCACCACATCTGCTGCACTTCCCGCTCCTCCGCCCTTGAACCCCGCCCGCACCCACTTGTCCTCACATATTGCCCCATCACCTCCAGATACATCCTATCATCCTTCGTCATTTCCGCCACCTCCAAACAGACCCCACCACCCAGGATATATTTCCCTCCACTCCCCCATCAGCGTTTCAGAAAACCCACTCCATCTGCGACTCCCTCGCCAGATGCACACACCCGACCAGCCCAACCTCCACTCCTGGCAACTTCCCTTGCAACCGTAAGAAATGCAAAACTCGCGCCCACACTTCGCCCTCACTTCCCTCTAATGCCCCAAGGGATCCTTCCATATCGGTCAGAATTCACCTGCAACTCCACACACATCATTTACTGCATCCGCTGAATCCAATGTGGCCTCCTATACATTGGGGAGAGAGGCCGTCTACTTGCGGAACATTTCAGAGAACACCTCTGGGTCACCTCTGGGACACCTGAACCAACCAACCCAACCGCCCCGTGGCTGCAAACTTTAACTCCCACTCCCACTCGCCCAAGGACATGCAGGTCCTTGGCCTCCTCCATCACCAGAACATGGCAACTCGACGCCTGGACGAAGAGCGCCTCATCTTCTGCCTAGAAACCCTCCAACCACAAGGGATGAATGCAGATTTCTCAATTTTCTCATTTCCCCTCCCTCCACCTTTACTCAGTCCCAACCCTCAGACTCAGCACCGCCATCTTGACCTGCAATCTTCTTTCCAACCTCTCCGCCCACACCCCCACTTCGGTTTATCACCCTCACCTTAACCTCCTTCCACTTATCGTATTCCCAACGCCCCTCCCCTAAGACACTCCTCCCTATCTTATATCTTAGCCTGCTTGGCATACCCTCCTCATTCCTGAAGAACGGCTTATGCCCAAAACGTCGATTCTCCTGTTCCTTTGATGCCGCCTGACCTGCTGCGCTTTTCCAGCAGCACATTTTTTTACACCTCAGAATCAAACTATTTCTCTTTGAGCTAGCTGTCCCTAACCAAGGAAAATGGCTCTCATTTTCAAACTATCTAACCTTCTGATTTTCTTATTGGTCGCAATTAAGTCACCTACCAAGATTCTTAAGAATTTCAATCAACTGCAACAAAGGTACAAACAATGATCTATTCAACCTGCTTTCCGTTGAGAGGTGACTTAATCATCCCCACTCAACAATCCTGTCAAATACCACCATCATGAAATCCCACTTCCATCCTCATACTCAGTGCTAGTCTTGAATAAACCATTGTTTGTGCCTTTGTTAGATCCAGTAACAAATAATTCAAGTCCTTTCTAATCACTTGTCCATCACAAAATAATTGCACTTGAGATGCTTACCTTGTTCTCTGCACGGAATCGTCAGACGGGAATAAAATGTATGGATATCAATTCATTGACTCATTTTCTACCAGCACAGAATAATAATCTGTTGATATCTCATGAAGGAATTTAAATGGCGCCATTATCATTTTTGTAAACAGCTCATCTAATTGCATTATGCCCTTCAGAGAAGACAATGGGTCATCCTTCCCCGTTCAGTTCTCCGTGTGACTGCAAACCCACAGCAATCTGTTTTACTCTTTGCTGCCCGAGGGAAAAGCTGAAACAGCCAGTCAGTACCAGGTAAGCATAACATTCTGGCCTAACCAGGGCTACACACATCCCATAAGAGAAGAATCAAAGTTAAGGTAGCTCCCTTCCTCTGCGAGTTTCCATACTCCTACAGCTCATTTCAATTCAGGTCGCTGGCCATTCCCTATTTCATGTATATTCGATCTTATTGAAATTCTCCCCGACAGTGATATTCATCTCCATGTGCACTTCTGGTTAACCCTAACTTTCGTCTGCCTGACAAGAGAAAGATAAAAGTCGCACAGCACCAGGTTTTAGTCCAACTGGTTTACTTGGAAGCACTAGTTTTTAGAGCGCGGCTCCATCAAGGGGCAGAGCTTGAGACTCCAAAACCACCCGATGAAGGAGCAACCTTTCTGAAGCAAGTGCTTTCAAATAAACCTGTTGGACTATAACCTGGCTTTGTGTGATTTTTAACTTTGTACACCTAAGTCCAACACCAGCATTCCAATCATGACAAGAGAAAATATGTTTTAAGCTGATACGCTTTTCTCAAAATCGTGTATGGTTCAGGATGAGTGCAGGATGAGGGATAGGACGCTTATTGATGGATCTGTTACGTCAGTAGGAAATATTTAAAGGATTGAGACAAGCTGGGAAACTGGCATTCGCGTGGGTCATCACCAACCATTCGAAGCACTTCATGATTATTGAGGTAAGATTTTATGGGTTGCATCCATTAACGTAAGTTGCATGTGCTTTCTCAAGTATGGGGGAAATCGTGCTCTTCTTGAAGCAGTTTGCGACTTTGGTCTGTAGGAGGTAGAGCTTGAAAACGTCGGTGAATATCGCCGCCAGATGGTCCTCACAAAATGTGAGTGCTTTTCCGGGGACACTATCCAGGCACGTCACCTTCCTTAGCGTGAACTCCTAGGAAGGCGGATTTGACAACTGCAGTGGTGACAGCGGGCACAAGCACATTCGGAGCTGTCCAGCACGTTCCACTGCGGAACTGGTTACCTGCTCTGACGGAGCACAGAATGGATTGAACGTATTAGGGAGCGATGCGTCTTTGTCTTCTATCTTGCTCTGTTCCACTGTGTATATCACATTCTTGGGTAGCCCTTTCCAAATGTGGCGGGTGGCCAATGCTTAGGTTTTGGGCCTCTGACCTGGTCTGGTACTGCCTCTTGCCATCCCTGATGCCGTTGCTGTGGTCATATCTGGATTAGTCTGTCTCTGGATTGGACTTCAATGCTGCATATATGACCTTCAGAAGGGAGTGGATTTCCTCGTTCATCCGAGGTTTCTGATTAGTGAATATTCGGATTGACTTTTTTGGTACACACTCACCCACACATTTCCTAATGAAGAATGCATGGCTCTGGACTACAGCATCAGCAGAAGCAGAATTGTGTTCAGCCACAATTTGTCAAATATTACCCGGGAATCTCGCTCAGTCTATCATTACTTTCAAATTAATCAATGGCACAGTGAGGAGTGTGGTGAGCATGCCAGTGGTCGCACACTCATCTCGGTTTTTAGGTGAGAACTTGACAACGAAAACATTCACAGATGCCAATAAGTCCCAGAACATCTTCTAGAGCCTCGGGGTAGCTTTGCATCAGTTTGTCATCAGTTTTCGGTACACGTGGTTCTGATAGTGGCATGTTCATCCACATTTCTCATTGAGCCATAGATCATTTTGACAGTAATGGTAGACTGAGGAGTTTCCCCGATAAGAAGTTAAGATTGTGGTTGAACACAATTCCGCTTCTGCGGCTGCTGCTATAGTCTAGAGCATCACAGAAATGTCAGGAATATCCTGTTCAAAAACTTTGGCGAGCTAAGTCATTGAAAATAGTGATAGAGGATTTTTGACTTGGAAATGAATTGAGGGCTCCAAATAATTGGTCATGGAAGAAGAATGAGAATGACGGAGTATTGGAGTCATACAGTACAAAAACAGATCATTCGATCCTTGCCGAATACGTTTTTTAACCTGTACTAATCTCATGTGCCAGTGTTGGATCCATGGCTCTCTAAACGCTAAGCATGTATGTGCACAAATGTATTTTAAATGTTATAACTGCCCTCATCTCGATCAATTCCTCTGAAAGCTTGATCTGTACATCCAACACGTTCGATGTGAAGGATTTGCCCCTCAGGTCCCTTTGAATTCTTACCCCTCTCATCTTGATCCGATTAAATTGATTTACAACATAAAGAATAGAACATAGAGTGTTGAACGGTAGATTGCAATACAGCACCTTCGGCCCTTTATAACTTGCCGGCCTTTAGCCTACCCTAATTTTCGACCAACCTAAGCACCCTTCTTTGCCATGCCTATCAAAAAAACGCTTAAATGTCTCAAAAGTATCTGCTTCTGCTACCACTGCAGGGAACGCATTCCACACAGCCACCACTCTGTTTAAAGAAGCTGCCTCTGCCATGTCCCATAAACATTCCTTTTATCACCTTACAATTGTCATTCTCGTGATGGCGATTTCCCATCTTGGAAAAAAGAGCTGTATGTGGCTATCCACTCTATCTATGCCGCTCATCACCTTGCACAACTCTATCATATCACGACTCATCGTTTTTTCTTCAATGAGAAAAGATCTAACTCCATTCACTTTTCTTCTTAAGACATCCTGTCCAGTCCAGGCAACACCTTGGTAAATCTCCCTTTCAACATCTCTAAAGCTTCTAAATCCTTCCTATAATGAGGCCATCAGAACTTAATAAAATATTCCAAGTGTGGTCTATCCAGGGCTCTATACAGCTGCAGCAAACCTATCGGCTCTTAAACTAAATCTCCCTGCTAAACAAAGGCAATACATCATGCACCTTCTTAACCATCGTATCAAATTGAGTGGCAACTTTCATGGATAAAAGAACATGGATTCCAAGATCCCTTTGTACCACTATATTGCCAAGCATCCTGCATTTACCCCTGTATTCTACATTCCAATTCGATTTTCGGAAGTTAACCACATCGCACTTTTAAAGGTTGATCTCCATCTACCATTTATCGGTCCAGTTCTGTGTCCTGTAAATGTCCTTTCACAACTTTCAAAATCCTTCCGCAATATCGGGCATCTATTCCACTAACCTTCTTGTCATCGACAAAATGACTTACTCAGAAAAACACTTCTTCATCCAAGTCAGTTATGAAACTCACAAAGAGCTGCGTTCCCGAGCAGAACACTACGGAGCACCACTAGTCACCGAGCTCCAGACTGAGCACTGACCATCTGCCAGCACACTCTGTCTTCCATGTCCCAGGTAATTCTGTATCGAGACAGATTTTTCTGTATCCCATGCCTCATTAGTTCCTGATTGAGCCTACCATGGGAAACATGAGCAAACGCCTTCCTGAAATCAATGTACACCACACCCAACGTTTGGCCTACATAATTATGTGTTTTTTTTTAACATCCACATCGGTTTCAGTCAGGTTTGTGAGGCATGACTTTCTCCTCGCAGACCCATACTCAACATCTCGAATCAAACTGTAGTGTTTTCAATTAATTATAAATCCTGTGTCTTGGAATTCTCTACAATACTTTGACCACCACAGTTGTAGGACTGACAGGTTTGTAATTCCCAACATTACCAATATTCCCTTTCTTGAACGAGGGAAAAATATATGTCAGCATCCAATAATTTGACAGACCTCAAGTGGACTGTGAGGACACGAACATAATCATAATGGCGATTCAATTTCTTCCGTCGCTTCCCGTCGTAACTCTGGGTATATATCGTCCATCCCAGTGGATTTAACTACGTTAATTTTGCCCCAGAATTTTCAGCACAACCTCATTCTTAACTTCAACCTGGTTTAGCATATCAATCTATCTCACGCTGTCCTCACAGACGACAAATTCATTCTCTGTAGTGAATACTGAAGCGAAGTACTCATTAAGGACCTCCCCTACATCCTCCATCTCCAGGAACAACTTCCCTACACTATCCCAGATAGGTTTTACTATCACTGTGGTTATATGCAAGTTCCTCATATAAGGGTCGAATGCGTACAGGCGTAGCTTAATCCTACCTGCAAAAGCGTTTTCATGTCACCTTCTAGTTCTCCATGGTCTTTAGTTCCTTCCTGGATTCTTATATCCGTACATGGCAGTCTGATTCTCGCATTCACAACCATAAGATAACTTTCTTCTTTCACTTGACTAGATTTTCCATATTTTCGTCATCCAAGTTTCTTTCACCCTACTATCTATCCTTTGACTCAGTGGGAACAATCTCCACATTTCTGTCGTCCACGTGCCAGAAAACATATTTCCCTAATTTAGCAGCCCCAGTTTCTGCTTAATAACATTGTGATTCCACCTCAACCAATTCAATGTGTGCCAATACCGTCTGCTCCTGTCTCTCTCCTTGAGAATTGTAAATGTCCAGGAGTTCTGAATACTATCGCCGAAATGCTGTCCCATCAAAAGATCTGACACCTAGCATCGTGGCATTCTTCCTTGCCAAGCAGCATACCTAATATCACCTCCCCTCTATTCGGCCTATCTCCATCTTACGACAGTAAAACTTCCTGAATACACCTGACAAAAATTGATGCATCCAAATGGTTTAAAGTAAGGAAGTTCCAATCAAGATTAAGAAGCTTAAAGTAAACCATCACATTAACCCAGTTACTTCTTTTCAAATTTGAATCCTAATCTGCTCCTTCATATCTCTGTTGCTATGAGGTTGGGGGGAGGGGGGAGCGGCAGGGTTCAGCAGAAAACTCCCAGTGAAGAAATTGATCTTTTCCTGTTTTAAACTTCCACCCATACTAACTAATTAGATAAACTAGCCTCAACCACCTCCCTTTCGTTGGCTGTAATACTATTCCTGATCATCAATGAGACCCCCTCCACACAACTATTATTTCTGTCCCTGTTCTTTTTCATACATGTGAACCCTGGAACGTCCAAAAGCAATTCCTGTCCCTGTGACATCAAAACTCTGTAATTGCCAAGAACTGATCCATGCTCTAAGCTCGTCCTTCTTATTCCTGTCACATCTTTCATTAAATAATATATATTAATACATCTCATTAATTGAAGATTTACTCTACCAAGTACCTAATCCCCTCTCGCAGACTCTCCGCATGCTCTACCTGTCTACTCATTCCCTTCTGTACCATTTGATCCGTAACTCCTGTTCCCACCCCTCTTCCAAACTAGTTTAAACCCGAACAAACATCTTGAGCAAACTTCCCTCTCAGGATATTGGTACACTTCCAGTTTAGGTGCAAGCAGTTCTTTTTGTACAGGTCCCACCTTCTCCAAAATGTATCCCAATGATCCACATATCAGTAGCCGTCTCTGCTACATTAGACCTGCAGCCAGCTTTCACCTGCAGTGATTCTCTGCTCCTCGTCTCACGAGCCCATGACACGAGTAGCAATGCTGAGATTAATTCAATGCTTGTCCTGTATGTTTTTCTTTCAACATAATTCCCTATGTTCACTTTTCAGATCACCCTCCGATTCCCTAGCTACGTCATTAGTCTCGATGTCTACCATAAATTGTGCCTGGTCTCCATGCCCATGAAGAATCCTGCATACTCGATTGACAGTTCCCTGACCCTAGCACCTAGAAGGCAACATAACATCCAGGAGTCCCGTGCCGTATCAAAGAATGAATCTGATGCTCGTTCATTTCATTATTTCAGCTCCTATTATTGTCGCTCTTCTCTTCACCCTCCTTGCCACTGACCTGGCCACTGTGGCTTTCCCTTGGGAGGTTGTCCCTCCTAGCAGCATCCGAAACGGGATACCTATAATTTTTGCAGGAGAACGTATACCAGTGTCTTCTGGGGAGGTGTTTTCTTTTCCTGTTCAAGACTTGCCTGCTGAACATCTGAGCAAGGGCTCAATAAACTGAGCATTAATATAGGGATTGCTAGGCATGTGCGCTGACATATTCGTATTCCTCGCTCTAAATTTTCTCTTGATGCTTTTTAATTTCCTGCATTGGATCACAGAGGGTGAGAGTCTGTGTCTGATTTTGCCTTTTTGCCAAGAGGTTCTGTTTATTAGATCTTACTATATTCGTACAATTAGTTAGTAATAGGTACTGTATGCGAGATTCAGTAACATTTTTCTATAGTGCTAAGTTATCCTAAATCCGTCTTTCTTTGAGTTTATTTAATGACAGAGTTTAAATAAACAGTTTTGATTGATATCGTGTACTTTGAATAATTAAATTGCACCCAAACAAGTTACGTTACATTTGCCTTTCTAGTAAGAAAGAAATACTACATTAAAATATTTTTGAAGTTCTCTGGTTTGGTCTGTAACACTGCATTCCTTCTCTTCTGGTGTCATAAGATGGAGGCGTTGACGGGGCGATTCCCCTTCCCAATAATATTAATGGGCTGAATGACTTCCTAATATTCCTGTGAAGTGAGTTTGAAGTACTAAATGATGGATGTAAGTATGCTCGCTGAGTTGCAAGGTACTTTTCCACAGGTTTCGTCACCATTACAGTTAACACCTCCAGTGGGCCTCTAGCTGAAGCTCTGCTGGTAATTCCTGGTTTGTATTTAAATGTTTGGGTTTCTTTGGTTTGGTGATGTCAATTCCTGTCGTGATGTCATTTCTTGTTGGTTTTCTCAGGGGTGGTAGATTGTGTCTAAGTCGATGTGTTTGTTGATAGCATTCTGGTTGGAATGCTATGCTTCTCGGAATTCTCGTGCATGTCTCTGTTTGGCTTCTCCTGCGATGGATATGTTGTCCCAGTAGAAGTGGTGTCCTTCCTTATCTGTATGTAAGGATATGAATAAGAGAGGGTCATGTCATTTTGTGTCTAGTTGATGTTCATGCATCCTGGTAGCTAGTTTTCTGTCTATTGGTCCAATGTGGCGTTTGTTACAGTCTGTGCTCACACCACCTTCTGTTCATTTTGAACATTTTGAAACCGAGGGTAGCTTTGAAATGACACGTTAAACCTATATCCTCCAGGTTTGGACTCCCCTATCCTGGGAAAAAATTATCTTGGCTACCCGCCCTCTTCATGCCCCTCATGATTTTATAAACCTTTTCCATTCCAACACTCAAACTCCGAAAATCCAGGGAAATAAGCCACAGTATATTCAGCCTCTCCCTATAGCTCAAAACATCCAAACAGCAACAGCATTGATAATCGTTTCTGCACCGTCTCAAGGTTAACAATAACCATCGTTTCGAAGAGCAAACTGATCTCTATGCGGTATTCTGAAGTGGCCTCACCAATACCATGAAAAGCTGCAACATGACACCACAACTCCTCACTGAATGCTCTGGTCGATGAAGGCAAGTGTGCCAAACGTGTTCTTC
Source organism: Hemiscyllium ocellatum (assembly GCF_020745735.1). Classification (NCBI taxonomy): domain Eukaryota; kingdom Metazoa; phylum Chordata; class Chondrichthyes; order Orectolobiformes; family Hemiscylliidae; genus Hemiscyllium; species Hemiscyllium ocellatum. Next base: position 72,907,849 of record NC_083420.1, on the reverse strand, counting down.
ATTATCCCGACCACCTGTGAATTCACTTTTGAGCATAGAGCAAGATCATTATTTCGAAGTGCATTCCCTTTGGTACTCGATGTTGCGCCGATCAGTGAACCCACTCAAAAGCCCATCTAACCGATATTATTCCACTTTCATGCGTATGTCCATCCAATGACCATTGGAATGCCCTTAAATTCAGGCAGTGCATTTCAAGCCCCTAGTATACTCTGAGTTAAAAAATCTACCTTTGACATCTGTCCTATGACTATCACCCCTCCACTGAAAGCTTTGCCCCCTCGTGGTGACCATCTGAGGGAAAAAGGCTCTCACTGTCCACCCTATCTATTCCTCTGATCATTTTGCATGTCTCAATTAAGTCACCTCTCTCCTTCTTCTCTCGAACATAAACAGCCTCAAGTAACTCAGCTTTTCCACATAAGACCTTACCTCCATTTTAGGTAAAATCCTGGTAAATACCCTCTGTGTTCTTTCAAACGCTTCCACGTGCTTATAATGCAATATTTCATGAGTGGCTGCAGCAGAATTTTGTACAGCAAGACCTCATTGCTCCTAAACATTATCCCTCTACCAATAAAGGTAGACAGACAGTATGTCTTCATAACAAACCTATTAAATGGTGTGGCAACTTTCAGGGATCTACGTTAATGGACACCGGGATCCGTTTGCTCATCCACACTACCAACAAACGTACCATTAAACTTGGACTCTTTCTTCCTGATAGTCCTTCCAAATTGAAGCACCTCATATTCTTCTCCATTAATCTTCATTTTCCACCTCTCCACATAGCTATGCAGCTTGTCTGTGCCTATCTGTGAAATGAACCATCTTTTAGCACGACCCACAATTATCAAACGCCTTACTGAAATCCATATAGACCACAGGAACTGATTTAAACTCATCGCCCTGTTTAGTCACGCTCTCAGAAAACTCAATTACATTTCTGAGGCACGTACAACACTTTGCAAAACTGTGTTGATTATCCCTGATCATCGTATTCATTTGTAAATTATTATAATCTCTATCTCTTACAACACTTTTCCAAAATTTTGTCCCCAAAATCAATGTAAGTCTATCTGCTCTATGATTATCAGGGCTGTCTCTTCTCCTATTCTTGAACAAGTCGACAATATTTGCTATTGTCTAGACTTCTGAAATCAATGCTGTAAAACATGTCGACATAATTATCAAAGCCAAAGTCTCTGCAATATCCTCTTTAGCTTCCCAGAGAATCCAAGGATAAATTCCATCTGGCCCAGGGGACTTAGATGATTTCAAACTTGGCATAATTGTTAATACATTCTTCGTGTGAACTCCAATCTCGTCTAGTTCAGTAGCCTGTATGTGAGTATTCTCTTTGACAGCATTGTCCTTTTCCTGTGTGCATAATGACGGAAAAAAATTCTTTTCCACTTTTCCTACCTCCTTAGACTCCACACACAACGACCCACTACTGTCCTTGATTCGCCCTAATCCTGCTCCAGTCATTCATTTATTCCTGACATGCCAATAGAAATCTTCAGAATTTTCCTTGATCCTACGTGCCAACGAGTTTTCACGTCAAATCCTGGCTCTTCTTTGATCTCTCTTTTTGGCCAGCTTGGTCGACTTGTAATTCCTAAGCGCCCTAACTGAGCCTTCACTTCTCAACCTTACGTAAGCCCTCTGCTTCCTCTTGACAAGCGATTCAACTTCTTTAGTAAACATCGGGGTCTCTCACCTGCAGCTACGCTTTAGATAACCATCCCGCTGCTGTATTAGCTTAATCTTTCCTGTCGAGCATTAGCAAAAATCACCCCCCACCCCCAAAACATTAACGCAATATTGGTTCAGGTGTAGACCATCCTGTTTGTAGAGGTTGAACCTACCCCGGAATGAGCTCCAATTATTCAGTTATCCGAATCCCTTTCTCTGGCACCATTCTTCTAGCCACGTGTAAAACTGCTTTCTCGCCATGTTCCTCGCCTTGCTCGCATGTGGCACGGGTACTCAACTAGTGATAACAACTTTGTTTGTTCTAATGCAAAGCTCCCTGCATTTCTGACTTAAAACCCCATTATTTTTCCTACGTGTGCTGTTGTTGCCTTTGCACAGCACACCTTGGGATTGCTCCCATCTGCAAAAGGATCCTAAAAACACAATCCAAGGCATTACTAATTCTCGCACCGGGTAGGAAACACAGCAACTGCCAGTCTCTCTCGTTCTACACAGAAACTTGTAACTGTCACCATTAAAATAGAGTCCCCAGTGAATAATGCTCGGCTTCATTCACCATTTCGATTCAGAACACCTGGGAGAGACTCTGTGCCAGATACCTATACCCCATGGCTTACCCCTGGCAATTCATCCCCTTAACCGTATCCAAAACGGTATTTGTGTTATTGAGAGGAATGGCCACTGGCGATCTCTGCACTGTCTACCAGATTCCTTTATATACACTGACTGTAACTCATCTGTCTGTTTCTTTTACCTGATGTCCGACTACCTTCCTGACTATCTTCCGCGCAATAACCATTTCTAAATTCTGAAAGATGAGATGGTCATCCAGCTCCACTCCCATTTCGCTATTGTGGTTCTCGAAGAGCTGGAGTTGGGTGCACTACATGCAGATGAAGTCCGCAAGGACACAAATGGTGACCCTTGCCTACCACATTCTGCAGGAGTGACATTCAATTTGTTTTTTTTAAAGAAGCGTATTACCTTTCCAAACAGGAGAGCAGAACTCTTCTTTGGTTCGAGAAGGAAGATGGGTGGGGGAGGTAAAATCTCATTCGTGTGTCACGTAAAACAATCGCTTGAATATATTGTCTTACTTACACAGCCTCGTGCTCAGCAAACTCTCAGCCTTTATACGAGGTAAACGTTTAAACAATTATTTAACTTTCCCTGCAAATCTCTGGTCCATCTCCCGCTGTATCATGGAACTATGTCAAGGAAGCATGTATCTGCACGTCTTGGTATCTTTATTCGGAAGCTGAAGGGCACTATGATTCACTGAGTAAGTCCTGCAATGATTTGCCTCACCAAAACGCCGCACCTGACATTTATACAAATTGAACTCCATCTGCCTCTCCTCGATCCATTGGCCCATTAGATCAAAATCACAGTATTCTGTGAGGCAACTTTCATCACTGTCCACTGCACCTAGGATTCTGGTGTCATCTTCAAAATTAATAACCATATCTCCTCTATCCAAATCCAAATAATTTATACAAATGCGAAAAAAAGCAGTGAACGCAGCAGCAATCCTTCAGAACAGTGGTGAATGGCCTTCACTTTGGAATGTAAACCACATTAACACCCCCTGTATTCTACTTTCCAGCAAGTTTTTGTATTTAATTCATTATCTCCAGCAGAACCCATGTGACCAAACTCTACTGATCTGTCAACCATGAGGAACCTTGTTGAACGCTTTGCTGAAGCCTTAATAGAAAATGTCTACCTCAACGTTGTCATCAATCCGTTTTATCCCCTCCTGAAAAAAAACTCAATTTCGTAAGATACTGTTTCTCATCTACTAAGCCATGTTAACCATCTCTAATCAGTTCTGGCCTTCCCAATAAATGTAAATCCTATCCCTCAAGAATCACTCCAACAACATACCCAGCACTTTCTTCATGTTTATCAGTCTGTAGACCGTTGCCATTTTGGGTCTTCATTCCCTTTTCTAATCCCAGACCTCCACTCGTATCCGTGAATTTTAATCCAACCAGTAGTTGAGCTGATTAATGATAGAGGTCTCAGACTGGGTCAGGGTCAGGAATTGGAACGATCAGGAATGTTTCAAAAATAACAAGTTTATGAACAAAACAAACTTAGTCAATTTATGATGGATGTTTGGATAGAGGAAATATGTACACCAACATTTCCCTTTCTAAAATTATTGCCACTTAAACACACACACACACACACACACACACACACACACACACACACACACACACACACACACACACACACACACACACACACACATCCACACTCGCTTGGTGACAAATTGAAATACAAACTATCTGCAGTGTGTATACTTGAAAGAACTTCGTCCAAATATTAGTTGAACTCAAGGCAGAAGGCAAAATGAGAGATACTACAAATAACATTCAGCTTCACAAGTTATTCTGCTGACGGGATCCCATCTTGGAGCAGTTGAATTTGGCTGAATTCCCTTCGCTTCAGGAAGTATGGACCTTCCAATGAATCTTCGTCAGGATTCTTCCATGAAGGTAAGGATCACTGAGGGGTTTTCACTTCACACACTTTACTGAAAGGGGAAACAATGAGAGAGGGAGAGCTGACTGCCCCTTCACCGAAAGGTTATATTTTCTCTATCCCTGAGTTGAATCACGCAGTAATGTTACCTGACACCAAACTAGACAATGTGAGGAGTCCTTGAAAATAATTCGAACTGCACTGCATCACATACCCTGCCCCATTTCGGTACATCATTGCTCCTCGGCAAACGTGAGGACCCCAGATGTCGAAGATCAGGTTGAAATGTGCGCTGCTCCAAAAGCACAGACGGTCAGGCCGCATCCGAGGAGAATCCTGATGAAGAGCTGATGCTCGAAACGTCAACTCTCCTGCTCTTCAGATGCTGCCTGATCGACTGAGATTTTCCAGCATCATACTTTTCGATATCATTGCTTCTGTCTTACACAGTGCCATTTTTTTCCTAACGACCCCACTTGATTTGAAGATGTGTTTATATATGCCTGTGAAAATTTTAATTAAATCGTTAAATATCATCACAATATCTTTATTAAAACGAATGCATCTCATTCTTAAATTACTTCCCCAATTGTATTCTCTCACATGAGAATACGTATCCATCAGGCTTTTCCAGCTACTCTCCAGAAGATCTTATATGGTCAATAAGAACATCTCTCATTCTCAGACCTAAACTGTTACTCCTTCACAACCAAATGCCTTCATCCCAAGAAGAGTAAAGAGAAGCATCTTTGAAGAGTTTCTAAAACAATTGAGTATTATTTTTCAGTTTAGTGGATCATAACAAGACACCGTGCCTCAGATGGACCCTCAGCAATGGACTGTAACTATGCAGTAAAACATATATAAGATCATACCAGACCCTCTGCTGAAAATGCGGTCATTCCATTCATTGTCCAAATAACATGCTTTAAATTTATATGAGCTGTGTTCCACGACACACAAATCCTTTTGAGCCACCGGGTTACACATTCTCTTTCACGTTAAATAATTTGCTGCTGTTTAATCCTTTCCCCAAATTACAAACTTGCCATCACCCACGTTGTACTTTAATTATGCCAAATGTTTCCTTACTATCCACCCCGTCTGTATTCCATTTTAGATGCGCAGCTTCCACTTGATACCTCACTGAATGATTATCTTGGTGTGTTGCCAAATTGAGCTCCAATAGATTAAGCTCCTTTGTCAAAATCATTAATCTAGATTTAAAACTGTTAATTACCTCACACTGATTGATGAGGAATTACACTCGTTACAGCTCTCCAACGTGAAAATCAGTTATAATTTCTACTCTGTATTTCCAAGTGACTAATCAGGAGTATCTGTTCCTGCTCAGTAGTCGACAAAGTTTGAAAGCATTCCTCCTGTGCTTTGTATCTGACTGTCAAGTTCTTTCTTAGCTCAGACATTCTTCATTTGGGCCATTTGTAGTCGCATCACCACGGAGTGTTCGTACTGACAACGAGTCTGCTAATGGAGAGTTTCAAGAACGAGCACAATACATAGACAAACATTTGCGTGAACGTTGGAGCAATGAATTTAATCTGACCTCTCAATCAGATGCTCAATTTTCACCCGACACATATTTAGGAGGAGCACAGCTTTCCTGTTCACCTTTTTAACATGTGTTCCTTTAACAACTCAACCAATACAGACAATCATAATCATTAATTGTATTTTTGGCTGTATGTGGAAAAAATCCACAGTCGCCGCACATTAAAATAAACAGACGTCTTTTAGGGTGGTATTGAAAGGTTTATAGAATCATGAAGAACATTCCTAGGATAAATAAAGGAAAATCTTCCTTTTTCCTCAGCCTGGGTGAGACCAAAAGTAGAGGGTATAGGTTTAAGGGAATTTGGTAATGATTTAAAAGAGGCAAAAGGGACAACATTTTTACACAGAGGGTGGTGCGTGTATGGAATGAGCTGCAAGAGGAAGTGGTTGTCTCTGTTACAATTGCAAGATTAAAAGGTATATGTTTGAGTATATGAAAATGAAATGTTTATCGTGGTGTCGTGCAAATCCTGACAAGTGGGAAGAGATTTTTGAGGGCATAAAATATTCGTATGGAAGAATCTGTTTCTCGACTGTATATCTCTATGACTATAAATGAAAACTTAATTCTCTTCCTGTGCTACTTCTTAGTGGGGCAGAGTGACCTACTCCTGTCTCATTTTAGCGATGCAAAATGGCTGAACGATGTTCTCGTCTCCCTCTGTAACAGTATCAAGGGGTTGATAAAAAAAAAACAACTCATGAGATCAAACTTTAAGTTAGCTTTTTGGCCCCTCGAGCATGCTGATAAATTTATGAATTTCAAGGTTCTCCTGAGTGTGGATGAAAACCCCTTTCCTGTCTATTTGCAATAAGCATTGACTCACCCATTAATTGAAGGTCAGCCTTGAAAACCTTCACCGTTCCCTGGGGATGAGAACACACAGGCAGCACAACAATAAGGAGAAAGGAACATTCTTGTCTTAGACTAAAACGGGGGACTTCTTAATTTAACGTTTTATTAATGTCACAGCAAGTCAACTCCTCTTTTGAGAAATAGAACACAGTAAATTTAGAAATACATACAACGTTCAGCCACTCAAACATATCCAACATTCCCATTCACTATGTTCAGTAAAGTATTTATCGAACTTTGCCTTTGCTGCACTCTTAGATGGGCATTTGAGATAACTATAGAGGATAAGAACTTGGCCTAGATATAGGCTCTTTGGCCTTTCGAGTCTAATCTGCTGTCCGAACAACGATGGCATGCTTCTCAACACAATTCTCCTGCCTTCCCATTGTAACCCTTGATCCGTTAACTAATCAAAACGTTTCTTAACCATGTCTGAATAACAGGACTCCGTCTGTCTTCCTCTATGTCTGTATGTGTGCATTACGGCTTAATGGCAGGAGAGGGAAGGTGGTCGAGGATGGTTGGCTTTTGGACTGGAGGTCTGAGACCAGTGGTGTTCTACATGGTATGCTGTTGGATTTCCTTTTGGTTGTCATTTATATTTATGATTTAGATAAGAATTATAGAAGGCAAGGTTAGCAAGTTGACCAATGACACCAGGAGTAGTTAGATAGCGAACAGTGGAGAAGATTATATAACATTCGAAAGTGATCTTGACCAATTAGTTCAGTGAATCATAGCATTTTACAGCACAGAAACAGAATCTTTGATCCAACCCATCCATCCCAAACCGATGTCCAAAATTATCGTTGTTTCATTTGCCAACAATTGGAACATATCCCTCTCAACCATTCCTGTATATGTAGCTATCCAGATATCTTTTAAATGCTCTAATTGTCGCGGCCTCCTGGCTATGCTTTCAGTCATCCTGGGCTTAATTCAATGCTTACACCTCTTCCTTCTCAATCAAATCACAATTCTAAACCCATTCTAATCAATGTGTTCTGAAATTTTTTTTCATATCTGTGGGATTTGAATTTAGACTTTTGAACCTAGAGGTATGGACGCCCCACCACAATTCGGCAATGGCCCGTAAAGCTGCAATAATATTCTCCTGCGTGTTTGCTCGTCGGCCTGTTCTGACATCTCCACAACAGGCAGCAACTGAATCCAGACCTTCTAGTTCAGAGCTATTACACAGATACAGTAATTGCAATCAAATCCAGAAGTCTGGTTCAGAGGCAGGGAGGCAATACAAAACACAAGACCTGCACCATGGACTGATTTTGAGTCACATTTTAGATCCCAGCTTTCAGCTCGGTATGGATTCATGACAATCTGGTTAACTTTTCTGAATTGCACAGTGAAAACAATTACATTCTTAAAAGTTGCAAGGGACTTGTCTCATCTCTATGAAGTGCCTGTGCTCTGCCAGCGAGGAATTACTGTGAACATCGTTAATTCCTTGGTTCTGATTTCCAGCTTAAATGGCTATTATCTCCACGCAGTAATACTAAGGAAAGCAATCTTGCTGACACACTCTGCACTACGAAGGATCTAGAAATAATATGATTACTGAGCACCAGAGACAATGAAAAATTAAAGTGTTTGGCCGCAAATATCAATCACTATTTCCCACCTCTAACCTGTGACAGCCCTCTTCTTCGAAACATGAAATGATGCAAGGCAGCTGGTTAATTTCCAATCTCTCTTCCCCAGGACTGTCACGTAATGGGCTGAGGAGGGAAGGTGGAATTTAATTTCGATAAATACATGGTATTGGACATTGGCAAATAAACAAGGAACATACAATTAAATGTCGGCTTATTGGTCGTGATGTATATCACAGAGTCCAATGGGTTTAGGCATAATTCTTTGCAGTTGGCATCAACACTAGAATTCGGTATGTTAAATTTATCCTCGTTTCACAGATATTTGAATACAGGAGTTGAAACATTATGTTCAGATCGTGAGGGCTCTGCTGGAGTGTGGTGTGCAGTTCTGGCCGCCCTGTTATATAGAGGATATAATTAAGATAGGGAGGGTACAGTAGATATTCATCAGGACGCTGCCAGAAATGGAGGGTTTGAGTCGTCTCGAAATGTTGGATAGGTTGCGACTTTTTCCACGGTGTATACGAGATTGAGAGGAAACCTTTCCGAAATTTATACAAATGATGAGACATAAAGACATTGTTAAATGGCAGTGTCTTTAGCTAGGGAAGGCGATTACAAGGCTGGTGGATAGTTTTAAGTGAGAGCAGAACGTTTTGGGAAATACATAGTGTAATAGTGCTGTAAAGCATGGAAACAGAGTCTTTGGTGGAACACGTCCCTGCCGACCACATATCTTAATTTAAACTCGTCACATTTACCAACGTTTTGCCCATATCCCTCTCAAACCTTCCTATTCACGTGCCCATTCCGACGGCTTTCAATGTCATTATGCAAAACTCTGACAGGGCGAGACAGATCGGAAACAAGGACGATAATTACGCTGTCTGGGACGTCTAAATCAAGAGGACACAGTATTAGTACACGGAGGCCACTCTGCATTGAAATGATGAATAATGTCTGCACTCAGACACAATTAAATCTGTGGAATTCACTCCAATATAAAGCTGTGGACGTCAATGCACTGAATATAAATACGGATTCAGAATTGTAAATATAGCTCAAATTATGGACATTAAAGTAATGATAGAGAGATCAGGGAAATGCAATGGGGATTGATGATAAGCCACCCTGACAGATGTTTTTTTTTCCCATAAATTGGTAGCTGTGATCGTGAGGAAAATTCTGTTGTTGAAAATCGTGCAATATCAATAATGGAGCCAAAAAATGGTAAGGGGCAAACCACCAAAAGCACAACTAAAAGAGCAAACCTAAATTTGCTGTTAGCCTGATACAAATACTAACCAAGTTGACATAAATCTGTAAAAGAGATAAATTGTAATGGAATAATGCAGTTAACGTCGCACTTTAACACGACAATCATTGGCAACAGCATTGTGTCATTCACGAAGCTCTTCACCAGAAAGCGTACTAGCCAACTGACCTCATAATGCCGATGCATAATTCCAGTTCTCCCGACGACTCTTCCTTGTTTCGAAATAATGTTCCTTGGAAATGTAAACATACTTACATGTTTTAAGATCACTTTCAAAGCTTGCTGAGCTGATTGCATTCCTGTTCAGCTGGTGCCCGGCAAGGATTGGCTTAACAGTGACCGTGAGTTCGCTTTATAAAAGAAGCATTCACAATTCACTTATTGTGTTGCAGCCACATCATGTTTGATAAACACGCATTATAGGAAAAAAAATGGAGAGCAAGGTCGAAGGACCGAAGAGACTAATGCAATTTATAATTCCTGATCATAGCCCCATTAACGGATATGCCCATTGTCTGGGAAAAATACGTTGAGGAAATGATCGGCCAGGAAGTAGAATGGGGGAGTCTGAATATGTTGAATGGGGGAGGCTCAATGTGTTGAACGGCACCCTCCTTTAGGAATGTTCTGTGAATTTTATCACATGCTCTCAACTGTTAAGATGGAGGCTTCTGCAGGACTGTGTTTCCGATTCCGTTTTCTAATACTGATGCTGCTGCAAGGTGGTCTGTCCCGATTTTATCCTTTAAGACTTCGGAACAGTTTGAAACAATCGAGTGTCTTGCTTGACCACGGCAGAGCACATTGAAGAATTTATCACATTCTATTTGTCTAGAGACACATTTAGATCAGTCCAGGATATAACAGAAAATTTGTTTCCTAGAAGTACATTGATGAAGAAAACTGGTGTGTACATTCGGTATTGCCTTGAAGGTCGCCATTACCGACATCAATTTTTACATACCGATGTTTTAATAAATGTTTTTTAAATCGCACCAGCTGTCAGAGCATTAGCTTGGTGTGGGTTAGTAATCCATTAACATTTCTATAACAACATCTTGTCCATACGGGGATCTGTCGCAAACTACACTGTGCAGGTTAATTTTTTGCTGCTTAACAGCTCTGACGAAAACAACTTGTACCAATTTGACTGTCGTGATGGCACTGATAGGATGGTATTTGGTCTGATTGAAATTATCCTCCTCTTCGGGCGACTGGACATAGTTCAGCAAATTTCCACGTTGCCAGCTTAATGTCAGAGTTGAAGCTGTAATTAAATATCTTCCCCAGGGACATGGCTTGTTGTGCAGCACAACGTTTCCGTCATATTGCAGGAATAGTGTTAGAACGCATTGCCGTTGTCGTATATTCTGTGTACAGCTGTTTCTTTATGTTATGTGCAGCGAATCGAATTGGTTGCAGACTGAAATCTACAATTATGTGGTCGTCATGACGAGGGGGATGTGGATCATCGACTCAACATATCTGGCTAAAGATAGTACAAATACTACATCCTTGTCATTTACACTGAAGTGCAGGGATGTTCCATTACAAATAATGGGGATATTTGTAGAGGGCTTTCCTGCAGTTAGTGTTTAGTAGTCCATCAACATTTATGGCAGAATATGGCAGGATTACGGAGCTTTCATCCGAGCTGTTGGTCAACTTCGGCAGCTTTAGCGGGTTGTCATCAGCTTGAGCTTCACATTGTCTGACTCTGGTATGTTCTCCCACACTCCACACCGAAGCAGAGATTGAGTTAATGGTAATGATAGACTGAATTATTACCCTGGGCAGAAAGTTTCAGGTTGTATTTGCATGTAGTTGTGCTTCTCAAGCTGCTGTGGTTTACAGCAATACGTGGAGGCGCAGTTTTGAGCTGCAATATCTGCAATGAATTTCTGCTCTCTATCCCTCAGTTCACATCGAGTCCTATTCAACCGTCAAACCTGCACTCCGTGAGCTACTCCGGGTTCTCATGTGGTAACACTTCAGATTTCATATTCTCATTCTGCTCAGGATCTCTGCCTGGTTAGGTAATACCTCCAATTTGACAAATACTCAAAATCAGTTAACTAAGTTGAAATTAACTCTTTAATTAAACTTTATCCTTTACCTTGAGTAGAAGAATCTTCTGTGCTTGATGTGAATGTGTTTCCCTCTGTTTCTTTCCTGAACCATGATAAAGAGCTCTGCAGTATCAGTGATTACAGCCGTATGCAGTTTCAGAGTAAATTAATTTATACACCTTGGGTTACCATTCACTTCCTAGTGTATGGTGCTCCATGTTGGACAGGGCGTTTGAGCAGGTTTACCACACGTCTTTAAACTTGTTCAAAAACAGAAATATCTGGAGAATCTAAGCGGTTTTGAATCCATCTGTGGAGTGATAGCAGAGTTCATCTTTCAGGTACAGTGACCCTTCTTCAATGCTACAAGATTTTGTTTTTGATTCACATTTCCAGTACACACATTTCGTTGTTTGATTGAAAGTTTGTCCTGTTCATTTCTGTAGTATATCAACAGAACTGAGATCACCTTCGAAGACAGAGAAAGAGAGTTACCATCTATCGTGACTCTTCTTTAGAATTGAAATGGGTCGAAAAATTGTATTTTAATCCCTTCACAACAGCGGGGAGTGGGGGGGGAAGGTGACACGAAACAGGGTGTGGAGTTGCAAGACAAAGGACATACGGCTTCTTATTGCGAGTGAAAGAGAAACAGATGTATAATAGATGTAAATCAAGGTGTGAATGAGGGCAATGGATTTTCTTCATTGAGTACAATATTCAAAATACAAATTCATAGGGATTCCCGGAGGGTGAATGTATGTAAAATGGAATTGAATATTAACTCCAATGGGCTATAACGTGCCAAATTACAAAGTGTGGTGTTATTCGAAATTGGGTTGTGCTTCAGTGAAACTTTGCAGCATTCCATGAATGAAGTGTTAGCATGACAGCGAGGTGGGTTATTGAAATCGAAAGCAATTAGACTGTCAGTGTTATTCCTACAGACATCGTGGAAGTGTTCCTCAAAGCACTCTCTGTTTGATCTCGCCAATGCAAAGGAGACTGCACTGATAGGAGACTGGATCGGAACAGTGCACGTGAAATGCTGCTTCAACTAGAAAGCGTACATTTGGTTGCTAAGAAATGAGGAATGAATCAGCGATCTTTCAAACATCTGGCGTTATTTCTTCTTCAATATAGATGACATAGTCGTATATTGGGAACTCTGCAGCAACAACCTTACTCGTGTTTATTTGGAAGTTTCCTCTAGTATATTTATCAACACGCTGTTCCCCATATCCAAACAAAAGGATCTAGGCAACAATCTGTTCGTCACGTATGGTCCTGTCTTTTTCGAGCCAATTCCCTTCATTAAACATGACTTGGCAGTCTGATGTTCACAATAGCTTCTTTAAATTTAATTCTTGTTACTCCGTGCATTAATCACACATTTTTTCAACGAACTTCATAACCTCCTTTTTTTATTCCTCAACCCAAGGATCCATTAAGCCTTCTTTTCAGCATTGTAAACGTGCCTAGCCAACTGTGATGTCCTCTCTTCCATTTGACTCTCTCCTTAAACTACTGGTTATATTTGCTAGTCTTCTATAAACATCCCTGACTATAGTGATGACTGAAAATTCATCAACACTACCTTCACAAACACCTAATCTATCTTTTCGAAAAAAAAACAGGGTGCACTCCATCTGGAGTGGGTGATTTATTCACCTTCAAACCTTGCAGCGTCATCAGACCTTGACTTTAGTAGTGGTCACTGCACTCACCTCTGCCTCCTGCCTCTTTTGAAGTTCCAGCAGATGGTTGCTGTCTTTAACCATGAACTGTTGCAAAGTGCCTATTCATTTTCTCTGCCATTTCATTGTTTGCTATAAGTACTGCAGCCTTTTTAATGATCGAAAAATGTTTTCTCTTGTCTATCTCTCTTCCCTGTTATACATATCTGAAAACATTTTGCAATCTTCTGTTACATTACTAACCATCTCGTCGTCATTTAATCTACTACGCCTTATTGTTTTAATTAATTCTTGTCCTTTGGAGTGCCAAAATTCTTCACCACAACGTGTGCTTTCGTTTTTGGGTTTATGCAGTCCATTCGAAAGTGGATTAACCGAACTAAGCTGGGACACCAGCAGCAGGCTTTTATAAAACACATTATAAGTGTGAGAGTCGAAACCAGGGAATCCCAGAAAGGGAGAGAAACGTGAGAGAAGAGGAGCATGACACCTCAGACGAGGACCAAATAACATTATAATAACCTTCAAATTCTGTACATCATACTCATCATATTTTGACAGTCTTCGCTTCTTTATTCATTCTAAATGTGCTGTGCACATTCAAACCATCTTACCTATCTGCAAACACATTCATCAAACAGCATATACAAAGTCATTTTTCTCCATTTTAAACACTCCTGTTTTGTTTACATTGTCACGCATCATTCCTTATTCCAAATATTTTCTGTTTCTTTGTCTGCATTTTGTCTATCAAGAAGATCAAGATGATAAGAGGGAAATCAATTTACTCTTTTCCTCTCTCTAAAGCCACTGTCTCCTATTCCTTTCCGTATGTTATCCAAGCACAGGTGCATATTGTTTTTTATGCTTTAGTCCTAATTTAATGAAAAGCAATTGGAAACATAACATTTACTTTCTGTCTAAGTCTAAAAATCTGAAACATACAAGGCATATAAACTGTGCAATCAGATGTTTGCATCGTTAGAAATACATTCTTGAAGTGCATTGTGTCAAAGCTAAAATTTTGTCTTGTGAAATGAGTAAGAGGAATGTACAGAGAAATTCACACTTCCTGTGTTCAGAGCAGTTGTGCCTAGAAACAGTTTTTGAATTGTTAGTTGTTGTGATGTAGGGCACTTCAGTGTCATAATAACCTCTCGTTTGGCTGTTAGGAATATAGTTACATAGAGCGTTGTCTGTGAATAACACAGCAGAAACATCGAGCCAGTGAAGAGAAAGCATCACCTTTCACCAATACCTTTAAAATTGTTCGACTCACTGGAGATTGGTGATATGACCAATAGCACGCGATGTCAACGTCCCACCCAGTGCAGTTATTGTTGTTACATTAGAAGTGTTGTAGTGAAAGAGGTTACCTGGCGATGTTTGGTCAGTGACTGTGATTCATGTCAGTATCCTTGGATCGTATTTATGTCACGGGGTGGGGGGGGGATTCTCACTTCAATTAGTAAGCAGCTTCTTTCAATGTCTTATTGCTAATCAGCAGCAGCAGCAGCATCCTCAACACGTTTAGGATCAATAGTTCTAGAGAGAGGGAGAGATCAGCATGTGAGAACATTAGACTGGAATGTTCCCGCAATGGATCAGGATCTGAAACATTAAACTGGATGTTGCAACAGGGCACAGGAATTTATCTTCTGTTTTTTTTAATATCTTTCTCAGGATTGGTTATGGTTACTGTGGCAGATAGAAAATGTACTGAAGATTATTCAGGCAGGATACTGTCCAATCCTCACTATTTTTAGTGCTCCTGGTGAGTCTACTGCTGTGCTTTGATTTTTAATATAAACTATTATGAACACCGCAGCTACTTCTGGTGTCTAAATTTGGCAATAATTAACCAAATGTTATGTTCGCTGTCATCGCAAACTCCATTCCTATTCGAGGAATATATTAACTTTCACTTACAAATCACTGAAAAGGAACAAACGTGTTCACTATCACAACTACCCCATTGTATCCAGAACTGATTGAAATCTCTATATTCCCTCTGGCACGAAACCTGAGCATTACCATCTCCAAAATATCTCGTCTCAAATTCTATCTCAGTGTTGTTTCTGAATAAATCATAACCTATACACCTTTCCAGAAGCATTTCTTTTCTGGTAACTCTCCCAGTTACAAATATTTTGATTGCCAAGATTTCCTGTCTCTCCCTCGACCTAGGCCAGTTGCAAAGTTTGAATCCAGTTTGATTCCAAAATGAGGTGACAGCTTTGCGTTACCTCTTTCAGCATGACCTACGCCCGCACATTGGGGACTAATATGTTGTCAGTGACCATGACATGACAGCTTTATTGAACTGTTTTCATTGTAGCACATTTCAAACACGAAAGGGTGCCATTTCCACCATCTCCCGAGTGCACTGCTCCAATGTACGCACTCAGTTACGGAGATCATCTCTGCTCCAAAAAGGAAGATTCAGAGACTCTTCCATAAAGACTACGGGACAGAGTGACCGGGGAAAACGAGAAACTGGGAGATTAGAATTAATAAGAAAAAAACATCAAAAAGTAACTAAATTGAAGGTTGATTTGTTCCTGCATCAGATAAGCCAGTGCCATAGTATTGAGAGAGAAGACAACAAAGCTACTGAAAGAGTTATAGAGTCGTACAGCACAGGAACAGGCCCTTCTGCCCAACCTGTCCATACGGGTAGTGATCCCAAAGTAAACTTGTCCCAACTGCCTGCTCTTGGCTGACATCAGTCCAAAGTTTTCCTATTCTTGTGCAAGTGTAAATGTCTTTTAAACGTTGTAACTATAAGATCGAATTTTTGATTAGCCTTCAAAATTCTTTTGATTCTTGAAATTCGGTAAAGTAGCTGTTTCAACTTTTTTCCCATCAGGAGGGCGTAATTTTAAGCTGACTGAAGAATGGTCCAGGAGGGATGTCAGAAATGATTCGTTATGTGGAGAGTGGTGGGTGAGTGGAATACACTGCTATCGGTGGTACTAGAGTCAGATATATCAGGGATATTTAATTAACTATATGATAGGAACATAGAAGACAGTAAAATGAAGGGGATGTATAACAGTTTGATCTTCGAGAACCGAATAGCCTGTACAGTGATGTGCTGTTCTATTTTCGATGCAACCCTAAATATTTAAACAAGAGTCGGCAAAAAATCAACAAAAAAGGACAATTTGATATAATGTATAATGCAAGTGGAAACTAGAAACTTGTGGGAAGAGGGAAAGTGGAAACTAGACATCTGAGGGACAAGAGTCGCATAAGATTCACGAAAGAGAAATCGTACCTCGAGGTGTCAAACTGGATCTGGTGGAATTGGGGTGGAGGGAGTGAAATGTGACTGACCAGGTTGTTGAAGATTGAGTGAGGAATTACTCTGGGAGTAGTAATCACAAGTCCATAATTTTCTGAATACTCATGGACAAAGATGACAGTAGTCCTAAAGGAAGAGTGCAAAATGGGCGGAAGGCCAACTGGACCAAAATTCAGCAGGAGTGTGGAATGTGGATTAGGAGCAGCTGCTTGAGTGTGAATCCACGTTTGATATATGGTAGCTTCTAAAGAAAGGTTGATTAGAGTGCAGGTATGACATGTTACTGTGAAAATGAGGAATAAAAATTGCAAGATGAGGGAACCATGGTTGGCAGGTGAAATTGTGAGACTAGTTAAGAGGAGTAAAGAAACATAATTAATGTCCAGGGAACTCAGAGCAGACGAAGTTTTGTTTGAATATTGTGAAAGTGAGAGCAATCTGAAGCGAGGAGTTAAGAGGGCTGGAAGGCTTATAAAAAGTCCTTAACACAAAATGTTCAGGAAAACTCCAAAACCTTCTTTTTTGTATATAAGAAGCAAGATGATAACTAGAGAAAGGGTTGTCCCACTCAAGGCCAAAGGAAGAAAGTTATGCGTGGAGTCAGAGAAATTGGGTGAGATTGTTAATGAGTACTTTGCGTCGGTGTTCACCATGGACATGACGATTTTAAGCTTGGGATAGATGTTTCATTACACTGGGTCAAGGTGGCATAAATTGAGAAGAGCTGTTGGGTATTCCAAAAGGCATTAAGGTGAGCAAGTCCACAGATCTTGAAGAGACCTATCCCATGTTACTGAGGAAAGTGAGAGATGACATAGCTGTGGACTCAATAGATAGGCTTGCAGCATCCTTAAACACCAGCAAGGTCCCGGTCTATTCCACAATTGTTAATGTTGACCCCTTGATTTCAACGGAAGGCAAGGATTATCCAGATAATTATAGAATGGAGAGCCTGACATTAGTAGCAGGGAAGTGGCTAGAGAAGACAATTATGGATGGGATCTATTTACTTTTGGAAGAAAAGTCTGGAACAGTGATATATGGCATATGTTTGATCGGGAAAGTTCATGTCTTACCATCTTAATAGAATTATTTGAGTAAGTGACAGCGTTAATTGATGAGGCCAAGGCTGTAGATGACATGCATATTGACTTCAGTCTGGCATTTTGTACGTTTCCCCATGATAGGCTGATGGAGGAAGTGACGTGGCATGGGACGATGAATAGATAACTGGCTTGGCAGTAGGAGATAAAGTGCAGCAGTCGAAGTAGGTTTCTCAAAATGAAGAGCGGCGACCAACGGTGCTCTACAGGCATCAGTTCTGGGACCACTGCTGTTTTTCATATACAAAAATGATCTGGAGGATGTTTTAGGCGGACTGGTTAGCAAGTTTCCGGGTGACACTAAGATTGGTGGAGTAGCAGATAGTGAAGGGTACTGTCAGGGAATGCAGCAGGTTACTGCAAGGTTGGAAAGGTAGGCATAGAAATGGCAGAATGAGTTCAATCTTGGCAAGTGAAAGGTGAAGGATTTTCGTAGATTCAGTTCAAGAACGAACTTGTTCAGGAAAAGGAAAATGCAGATCGATAGCGAGGAAAAGTATGAATATGGCATGTTTTCCTTCGTCGGATTGGATTACGTATTGACTCAAAGGATTCGCAGGTCATGTTACAGTTGTGTAAGGCATTGGTTCGGCTACATTTGTATACTGCGTACAGTTCTGTTCGCCACATTAGCAAAAGTATGTGGATGCTTTGGAGAGGGTGCAACGGAATTTCAACAGGGTGTTGCCTGGTATGGGGGACGCTAGCTATGAAGGAGCGTTCAGTAGATTACGAATACATTAAGAAAGACGGTGGTTGAGTGAATAGATCTGATTCTGGTCTAGAAAATAAAGAGTGGTAGAGACAGGATGGATATCAAGGAGCTTTTTTTCACAGCGCGGGAGACTTAATTACTCAAAGACACGATAACAAAGTTAGAGAGGAAAAGCGTAAAGGAAATATGCATGGAAAGTTCCTTACACAGAGGATGGTGAGTACCTGGAATGCGTTGATAGCCGAAGGGGTAGAGGCGAACATGGCAGCGTCATTTAAGATGTATCGAGACAAATGCATGAATTGGCAGGCAGCAAATGGATACTATCCTCAAAGAATAGGTGACAGTTTTAGATAGTGGATTCGCGCAGAGTTGGATGCGGAAGGACCTGTTACTGTCTTGCAATTTTTTTTGTTATTCTGTTTTTGTATTCTTTGCATCTTTGATCACCGGCGGAGATTTGTGTTAGTTGAGGCATCCATAAGTGAGAAGCCATGGGAGTGGGGGTGCATTTGAATTTTCAGATGGTTTTTGACACAGTGGCCGACAGATGAATTTCGGAAGTCAGAGTCATTGGTAAGAGGGGATATACGATATGGACTAACAATGAGTTCATGTACAAAATACAGTGAGGGGTGCCGTTTTGCTGTACTGAGGGCCGTTACTCATGTAATATGTAATATATCAGTATTTGGGTCACAGTAATTGGATGAGTGCAACAAAAAGCAGAAATCTCAATTTGTATGTATGAACTGGTGTGAGGTTCAAACTATTTTCCGCAATTGACTGCGTGTCCTAGATCGTGAGTGTGTGTGTGTGTGTGTTTGTTTTGTAGATGCTCTGGATTGCTCTGAGATGTTGTTCTCCCAATGTCGGTGAGAGGTTTCAATTCTGCGGCGACTAACTCACCTCCTGACTCCACAAATCACTTTCATTGCCTACACGCATAAGTCAGGAGTATGATGGAATACTCTCTAATTTCCGGGGTGGATATTGCTTCAAAAACACTCAAGAAGCTCAGGGCATAGGTTTAGGATGAGAGGGGAAAGATATAAAAGAGATTTAAGGGGCAACTTTTTCATGCAGATGATGGTACTTATATGGAATTGTATCAGAGAAAGTGTTGGAGGCTCGTGCAACTGCAACATTAAAAGGCATTTGAATGGGTATATGAAAAGGGAGGGTTTGGAGGGATATGGGCCAGGTGCTGGCACGTGTGTCTATATTGGGTTTGGGATATCTGGTCGGCATGGACAGGTTGGAAAGAAGGATTTCTTTCCGTGCTGTGCATCTCTATGACTATATGAGCATCCAGGACTAAGCAGCCCATTTGAATGATAAAACGTTCAGAAGTATTCTCTACCTCCATCACTGGTGCTCAGTAGCAGCGGTGTCTACCTTCTATAACTTGCACTGCAAAAGATTGGCAAAGAGCTTTTGAATAACTGCACCTTTGAAAGCCACAATCATTTCTATCTGGAATGACAGGGGCAAAATTTACATGGTAATACACCCATGTTCCATTTCCCCTCCGGCATCCTGATTTTGATATACATCACAATTCTTTCACTATTCCTGGGAGAAAATCCGGCAATTCCTTCCCTTAGAGCACTATGGGTCAAGCTACTGCACGTAGACTGCAGTCGTTATCATGGAATCCCTAGAGATGGAAATAGGCTATTCAGCCCAACAGGTCTACATCGATTCTCTGGAGAGTATCCCAATGTGAACCATTCCCTTTCTCTATTGCAATAACCCTGCATTTGCCATGGGTATTTTACCGAACCTACACATCTTTGAACACTATGGGCAACTTAGTATTGTCAATTCACCAAACCTGCGCATCTTTCGATTGTGAGAGGAAACCAGAGTACCGAAGTCAAACTCACACAGACACGGGTAGAACGTGCAAACTGCATGCAGACAATTTCCAGGGGCCAGAATTGAAAGAAACGTCTCCCCAGCGTTAGAAGACCGCAGTGGTAACTAATGAGCCACTTCCACTAAATGTCAAGAATGCGTCTCACCACCACCTGCTCATGTGCAACTAGGAACATGCAATAAATGCTGGCCAGCCAGCGACCTCCACAAGTTGTGAATACATAAAAAAGGGACATGGTCCCTGATGGTTTTCATCCTCCTTCGTCTACGTCTGTGCAGTCTGTGGAAAGGTCATAACAGAATGACATTGCAGCACATTAAGCAGCTCATGAATTGCCAGACGTGTTGCATACAGAACTACACACAGATGCAAAGAATCATGAACATAGACGTACAAACCAAACACAGGTACATGTTCTCTCTCTGTCTGTCTCTCTCTCTCTGTCTCTCTTTCTCTGCCTCTCTGTCTCTGTCTATGTGTGTGTGTGTCTCTCTCTCTCACACACACACACACATACTTCCACACAAATGAACACACAAAGAAAGACACAAAACAGACACACCCATTCAGACACTAATGACAAACACAAAGTACAGATATTCGGAGCCGATCAGTACATCTCTTGCTTTGTAGTGAGTTTGTCGCTTTTGCACTTGCTCCATCAGGTGTGTACCACTATTTCCGTTGCTCAGTTGCGAAGGTTTCATTATTTTACTGGGTCCACGGGGAGTGTGTGAATATTTCATTGTTTATATGTGGAGTGTTTCAGTATTTCACTTGCTCACACTCATTACTGTACCCGTTTTTCTATTATTGTAAGAAAAATGTGTTTCTAGGACATTGCCAATGTTTTCAGATGGCATCAAACTTGAAAAAATAAAACTGTGTACATTTTTTTGAAATTGTAAATTGTACAGTGTGGAGGTCCAACAGGATAGCGACATGTTGGTGTAGCATACAGCACTATGACAGATGAGGATCAATGCAAGGTAATGTTTGATGATATTGTTTTGTAAGAATAAACATTGAAAGACAATGTAAAACAAGCTATATCGTTATAAAAAAAGGTGAAGGAGCAGAGGGATCTTCGATGCACATGAGCACATATTATAGAAGATATCAGGGTAAGTGAGGAGACCAGTAAGTATCACATATTAGTTTCAATATCTGAGCTGTTTGCAGAAGGAAGTGTAGGAATGAGCTTCCGTGTTCTTTTCCTGCCAGATGATGGAGACGTTGTGTTGTGAGCTCACCTTGCTGCCCACCGAGACATTAGAGATTCCATTTGTACGAGCTGGACACAAAGTGGAGATGGCATCAGCGTCACGGCTTCTAAGATGTGCGAGACGAAATGGAACTGGCAGTGGTTTTAAAGTTAAAATTGTCCTTCATTGAACATTGCTTCTTACTCTGTGGGTGGGAATTAGATGTTTCAGACTCTCCACAAACATTGTCACAGCCATCTCTGGCTCATGCCAAGATCCTCCCCACATGATGGGGAAAGGGTGTGGGGGAACAGATATCTGACGCTCCACCACCCGGCTTGTACCTTTCTGTCATATTACAGACTGTTTCTCCTGGACGAGGGAGGGACAGTGGGAGTGTATGGCCTTGTTGTTAATACTGACGCAAGTGGGGGGAGGAATGGTGAGGAAGTCAGTCCAAATTGTTGTATCCATGTAGCGTTATCAGTGTGGGGGTTGTATAGTGGAGGGAGTGGGAAAATGCTGCATGCAGTCATGACAGTGGTGGAGCATGAGCCTTTTTCGAGTTTGGTGCTATAGCAGATATGCAGTGAGTGTGATGGAACAGCGGGAATACAGTATCATTTATCTTGACCGAGTGGGGAAGGTTATTCCTGGACATTTCTTCAGTTCACAATGACTGAACTGAGTTCAGTGGTGAGCTCAAACCATGCTCGGTGGGCCTGAATGTGTGGCCCCCACTGAGAAGAATGTGGTCCTCCTCTATACTAGCACATCCACCAGGACCTCTCTGCTGCTGTCGAAAAACAGTGGTGTGGTTGCCACTGCTTTGATCGCGGTAAACTGTGCTGGGCAGCTCTGAACTGAGAAAGCTCAACTGTGTGACCATTTGTCTTTCAAATATTGCATCAGTGCCATGGACACGGAATATCCAGGTGCGTCCGAGAGATGGTGAGTATCTCTAGGCATGAAGAATGGGGTGGAATGGGTAGTTAATGCGTTGAGTTTGATAGGATAGCAAGTGGAAACTAGCTCAGTCTCGTGCAGACAATCCCTCTGAAATACGCAACGAGAATATCACTGAGATTAGTTGTTGTTTGATTCAGCGCAATGTGTTGAAGACTATGCTGAAACAATTCCAAGTTACAAAACTGAACAAATGTTCATCCAAAAATCTCCATCATCTGTACTCACACCAATATCTCGTTCACCCATCCTGCCTGAAACCACTGTGTCATTTTACAAGTGCTACCGAAACGTCTTCATTACAGCCTTATGTAATCTGTGAACACCTCCTTCCACGATTATGTCTCAATTTTCCCTAGTCTGTCCATATTCCAGAACCCTCAATGGAGAAAGTGAGCTCTAAATGAAATGGGAACTGCACATCCTGTCACTTGCAGCATGGAAGGTTTGAGGATTTTCCCTATTCTGGACTCCTAGGGAATACAGTGTTACTTAACATTGTTTTGTGGCGGTGCACACAGATCTGCATTCTGCGGGGATAACCGCTCCAAGTTCATAGATCCATGCCCAGTTGTTAACTGTGTTGGTGGGACTATCGTGTTGAGTTGAATAATGCAGTGACATGATCTGTGCAGCTCCTCATGCTGATTTTTTTTCAGTTTTATTCATCAATGCACTTAATATAGTCTTCATAGTTTCCGGTGCGAGACAGACAACTGGTCCAGTTTTATAGATAAATACGCTGCTGTGGTCTGAATAGCTCCCCGTGCTGGATAGATGTCTCATCCGTGTTTATTGATGAATGATTTGATATGATGTCTGTCGTGCTGTATTCTGAACAGATTGACGGATTTTACTCACTAGTGCAATGTATGAATCTGCACAGTGTTCCACACTGTACAAATTGCTGGGTTGCACTGTCCAGTACACGATCCTAGTCTACACACTGTTCTATGTTGAACAGATATCTCCTCTGTTATTATGTTATTCGTGCTGCTTCTGTGAGCTGGATTGAGAATGTGAAATAACTCACCATTTCATCTGTTCTGACATGAAAATTTATTTATTTCACTTTCTCATTCTTGTGACTGGTTGACCGCCTCTCAGTTCATTAGTATTGTAGTGTGGCAGTGAGTCATATTACTGAATGGCTAACCATTGTCCTGGCAGCTGCTACACCCTCTTCATTCACAAGCAGTCAGCATTTACATTTTGCTCAGTCTCCACTTTGAAGGAAAGAATGACCTCTCGTGTAAAGGCCGTCCGCTTGATACACGGCTCATTACACTCTCCCACTCACCACTCACCACCGCTAACCACTTTAAAATATCCCCTGTGTACTGAGAGCAATGGTGCTATGACGAACATCAGGGAGCAGAACATCAGGGACAACAGGGAAGTGCAACAATTCCGATTTCTGAACTAGTTAGCGAGAACCTGCCAGTACTCACTATGTCACTAAATCTTGTAATCTCTCTCCAGATATGTAACACAAAGCCTTTTATTCTTCGTGGAAAAATGCACAGGTTCACAGTTATCCACATTATATTTTATCTGCCTAGTTTTTTTTTTAAATTGCTTTTTCATTTACAGATTGTCTACCTTCTCTTCGTAACTTCAGTTCCTATCTACCTAATGTCATTTTAAATTTAGTTAGAATACACTTGATCCATTCATGCACACTTTTTAAAGAATTCTGCAAATAGTACTGCCCCAGCATTGTTAACTGCAATCGTTAATTTCTCTTAAACTGATAAATACTAACTCATATCTTATATATGCCTGCTTCTGGTTCAGGAATCAATCCTCTCTTTACTTCTGTGATTGCGTTCTGTGTATTTCTGTGCATCCGGTTTGAAATGGCCTCATTCTGTTCCTGTTTGAAACGCTTCATGGACTGAATACCTGCATCAGCGTAGGTGTAGTCGTCAATATTGCTGAGCATTTTGGAACAATGAATAATACAACTCACTTCTGCATTTATGAAGCAGGGAAAGCCATTGAAGCTGCAGCTGCTGTTAACCAGTTTTCAACATCGAGGGGAACTGAGTTATCACCGCGGGGAGAGTTGGAGGCCTGTAGATATCCAACATCAGGATATTTCCTTGACCAACTTAGAACATAGAACATAGAAAAATACAGCACAGAAGAGGCCCTTTGGCCCACGATGTTGTGCCGAACGTTTGTCCTAGCTTAAGCACCTATCCATGTACCTATCCAATTGCCGATTAAAGGCCAGCAATGATTCTGACTCTGCCACTTCCACAGGCAGCACATTCCATGTCCCCACCACTCTCTGGGTAAAGAACCTACACTTGACATCCCCCCATACCTTCCGCCCCTCACCTTACATTTATGTCCCCTTGTAAAACTCTGTTGTACCCGGGGGAAAAGTCTCTGACTGTCTACTCTGTCTATTCCCCTGATCATCTCATAAACCTCTATCAAGTCACCCCTCATCCTTCGCCGTTCCAATGAGAACAGGCCTGGCACTCTCAACCTATCCTCGTACGACATATTCTCCATTCCAGGCAACATCCTGGTAAATCTCCTCTGCACCCTCTCCAAAGTTTCCACATCTTTCCTAAAGTGAGGCGACCAGAACTGCACACAGTACTCCAAATGTGGCCTTACCAAGGTCCTGTACAGCTGCAACATCAACTCAAGACTCTTGAATTCAATCCCTCTGCTAATGAACGCTAATACATCATAGGCCTTCTTACAAGCTCTAACCACCTGGGTGGCAACTTTCAAAGAGCTATGAACATAGACCCCAAGATCCCTATGCTCTTCTACCTTACGAAGAACCCGACCGTTAACCCTGTATTCCGGATTCTTACTTGTCCTTCCAAAATGGACAACCTCACACTTGACAGTGTTGACCTCCATCAGCCACTCCTCAGCCCAGCTCTGCATCATATCGAAGTCCTTTCGAAGCTGACAACAGTCCTCCTCACTGTCCACAACTCCATCAATCTTCATATGGTCTGAAAATGCACTGAACCACCCTTCGATTCCCACTTTCAAGTCATTAATAAAACTTACAAACAGCAGAGGACCCAGAACTGATCCCTGTGGAACTCTATTTGTAACTGGGCTGCAGGCTGAATATTAGCCATCTACCACCACTCTTTGACTTCGACTGGTTAGCCAGTTCTCTATCCAACTGGCCAAATTTCCCACTATCCCATGCCTCCTGACTTTCTGCATAAGCCTACCATGGGGAATCTTATCAAATGCCTTACTAAAATCCATGTACACTACATCCACCGCTCTACACTCATCCACATGCTTGGTCACGTCCTCAAAGAATTCCGTAAGACTTGTAAGGCAAGACCTACGCCTCACAATCCGTGCTGGCTGTCCCTGAGCGGCACGGTGACACAGTGGTTAGCACTGCTGCCTCACAGCGCCTGTAGACCCGGGTTCAATTCCCGACTCAGGCGACTGACTGTGTGGAGTTTGCACGTTCTCCCCGTGTCTGCGTGGGTTTCCTCCGGGTGCTCCGGTTTCCTCCCACAGTCACAAAGATGTGCGGGTCAGGTGAATTGGCCAAGCTAAATTGCCCATAGTGTTAGGTAAGGGGTAAATGTATGGGTATGGGTGGGTTGCGCTTCGGCGGGTCGGTGTGGACTTGTTGGGCCGAAGGGCCTGTTTCCACACTGTAAGTCTAATCTAATCAAGCAGTGTCTTTCCAGATACTCATAAATCCTATCCCTCAGTACCCTTTCCATTACTTTGCCTACCACCAATGTAAGACTAATTGGCCTGTAATTCGAGGGGTTATCCCTATTCCCTTTTTTGAACAGGGGCACAACATTCGCCACTCTCCGGTCCTCTGGTACCACCCCAGTTAACAGTGAAGGCGAAAAGATCATTGCCAACGGCTCTGCAATTTCTACTCTTGCTTCCCACATAATCCTGTAATATATCCCGTTAGGCCCGGGGGACTTGTCTATCCTCAAGTTTTTCAAAACGCCCAACACATCTTCCTTCCTAACAAGTATCTCCTCTAGCTTACCAGTCCGTTTCATACTCTCCTCTTCAACAATACATTCCCTCTCATCTGAAAATACTGAAGGAAAGTACTCATTCAAGACGTCTCCTATCTTTTCCGACTCAATAGACAGTCTTCTACTACTGTCCTTGATCGGACCTACCCTCGTTGTCGTCATTCTCATCTTTCTCACATAGGCATAAAAGGCCTTGGGGTTATCCTTGATCCTACTCGCCAAAGATTTTTCATGCCTTCTCTTAGCTCTCCTAATCCCTTTCTTCACCTCCTGCCTGGCTATCCTGTATCCCTCCAACTCTCTGTCTGAACCTTGCTTCCTCAATCTTATGTAAGCCTACTTCTTCCTCTTTACTAGACATTCAACCTCCCTCGTCAACCAAGGTTCCCTCACACGACCATCCCTTTCCTGCCTGACGGGTACATACATATCAAGGACCATCATATCTGTTCCTTGAAAAAGTTCCACATTTCAACCATATCCTTCCCTGACAGCCTATGCTCCCAACATTTGCTCCTCAGATCCTGTCTTGCAGCATCTATTTACCCTTCCTCCAATTGTAAAACCTACCCTGTTGCACGTACCTATCTCTCTCCATAACTAAGGTGAAAGTCACTGAATTGTAGTCACCATCACGTCGACAAGCTACCATGAGATTTCCCGGGTACTGAAATCGATGATGGGGAATTCCATTGGTGGGTCTATGCTGCTGTTGGGAGAGTATATACCCAGTGATAGTGATGGGTCTCCTGGAAATATTACCCAACAGGTCCACTGCTGTGAGTATGACAATGTCAGATTGTTTCCTGACTAAGTCAAAGTGAGGAAAAAAGGTGATAATTAAGCAGTGGGTAATGTGTTAAAAAACTGAATGAAAGGCACTCTATGTGAATGTGTGTTGTATTCTCAAAACAGACTAAAGAATTCACAGCATGCATTGAGGGGAAACGGATAAGATTTAATGGCATTAGACAGACATGGGTATAGGGTAACCAATATTGTGGACTGAATATCCGGAACATTTTTCAGTTGGGAGTGTCAATATGGGATTCAGAAGGAATTGAGGATGATCTCAGAATAACACATGGCATCTAAATGGCCGCAAATGAGGATCTTACATCAAATGATTGAGGTGTTGACTTCATCGTAGTTTTGTTTTTGCGGCAGTGCCAGTTGAGTTGAGGTTAGGGAAAGCTTCCCTTAGAATTCTATCCCCAACAATCCTCAGAACATTCTGTACACGACTATCCCTGGAATATTCTATAACCAAAACTCTCCGGAACATTGTATAACCGATAATCCCGGAACATTTTATAATCAACCTTCTCTGGAGCCTGATTCTCACAATATTCACTGGAACGTTCTATACTATACGTACCCCAGTACTTTTTATACCCGACATTTTCTGGAACATTCTACATCAACATTCCCCGGAATAATCTATATCCGACATTATCGGGAACGTTCCATAATGGATATTTCCCAATATAATCTATGCCTGACATTCCCGAACATTCTATTTCTGACATTATTCCGATGAGTCTATACCCAAAATGCCTTTGAATATTCTGTAACCGACATTCCCCGAACATTCTACAACCGATATTCATTGGAATATCAACAAGTGACATTACCCTGAAATTTATATAACCGACATTCCCATGGAAGTTTTATACCCGACGGTCCCCGGAATTTTCTGTAACTCACATTCTGTGGAATATTCTATATCTGACACGCCCTGGAAACTATCTAACCGACATTCCTCAGAACATTCTGTTCCCCACATTCTTTGGCGTATTCTGACAAAAGCATTCTCCGGAAGATTGGATAACAGACATTCCCTGGAAGTTTCCATATCCGACATTTCTCAGAACATTCAAACCCAGCACTCTCTGGAACAATCCATGTGACTTTCCCCAGAAAATTCTATAACCAATATTTTCCAGCACATTTTATTAGCAACATTTTCCGGATTTTTACCTAATTGACATTCTCTGAAACATTCTCTACCCAACATTTCCCGGAACATTGTATTACCAACATTCGCTGGAATATTTTATAACCAACATTCCACAGAACAGCTGGTAACTGACATTCCCCAGAAAATTATAAAACTGACATTCCCCAAAACATTCTATAACCGACATTCCCCAGAACATTGTATAGCTATCATTCTCTGGAACTCTTGACACGCAAAAACACTAGAACATTATATGACCAACGTGGCCACGATATTTTTAACTGACATCTTCATATCATTGTATAACTTACATTCTCAGGAACATTAGTTAAAATAGGAAAAAATAAAGACTGCAGATGCTGGAAACCAGAGTCTAGATTAGAGTGGTGTTGGAAAAGGACAGCAGGCCAGGCAACATCCGAGGAGCAGGAAAATCGACGTTTCGTATAAAAGCCCTTCTTCAGGAACATTCTTTCTGCGTCATTCTCTGTACTATTCTATATCGGACACTCTCTGGAATATTATAATATTGACATGCCCCAGCATAGTCTATACACAACATTCCACGGAATGTAGTAAAACTTACATTCCCAGAACTATTCTATAACTTACATTCTAAGGAACATTATATGAATGACATTCACCAGAAACTTACATAAACATCACTCTATGGAATGTTTGATAACCTCTATTCCATCAATACACACAATAAGTGACATTCCCAGGAATATTATGTAACCGTCTTTATTATATACTCGACCATCCCAGGAAAATTCTATATCTGATACTCTCAGGAAAATTCCATAAGCAACATGCCCCAGCACATTCTATGCACAAAAATCCTCAAAATATTCTGTACACAAAATTGATAGGGACCTTCTGTGCCCGAAAATCCCCAGTACATTCTGCAAGTCACATTCCCTGGAACATTCTCTAACTCAAATTCTTTGGAAAATTCCATACCGCACGTTTTCCGGACCGTTCTAATAACTGGAATTTCCAGAACATTCGACAACTGATACTGTTAAGAACGTTCTATTACTGACTTTCCCCAAAACATTCGGTACCTGATATTTCAAGGAACATTTGATACATGGCATTCTCTAGAACATTCTATGACCGAAAATCTCAGGGACATTCTGTATTGGACATTATTCAGGACATTTTATTTACTACATTCTGGGGAACATTCAATAACTGACATTCACCAAAGCATTCTGAACTGACATTCCCCAAAACTTTTTCAACTGACATTCACTGGAACATTCCTTTGCCGGTATTCCCCCGAAACTTACCTCATTGACATTCTCACAAACATTCTATGCCTGACATTCACTGGAATCTTGGAAAACCGATATTCACAGAAAGAGTCTACAACCGACGTTCTCCAGAACATTCTGTACCCATAATGCGCTGGAATATTCGAGAACACCACTCCCCAGAAGACTCCCCAAACAACATCTCCGGAATTTCCTATAACCAACATTCCCCAGGATATTCTTAAGCCAACATTCACGAAACTTTATAAAACTGACATTCCACAGAACTTAATAAACCTGACATTTCCTGGAATATTCCACAACCAAAATTCACAGAAACTTTTATAACTGACATACTCTGGAATATTCTATAACTGACATTTTCGAATCTGAGAACATTTCGTACTCGTCATTCCACGGAACATTCTAAACCCGACATTCTCTGGAACATTTTATAACTGACATTGTCGGGAATATTGCATATCTACAGAACATTTTAGAAACGATATTCCCTGGAACATTCAGTAACCAACATTCCTTGTAACATTACATGGAAGACATTTCCCGGAATATTTCATAATTGAAAATCCGAGAACATAACCTGACAGACTCAAGAACATTCTATATCCGACATTCTCAGAAACATTCTATAAACGACACTCCACGTATCATTATATCCCCGATATTTCTGCAAATATTCTATAACGGATATGCTCAGGAACATTCTATAATTGACATTCCACAGGACATTCTACACGGACGTTCCCCTGATTTTTTTTATATCCGATATGCCCAGTACATTCTGTACCCAACATACACCATAAGGGTCTGTGCCCAAAATGCCCTGGAACACTTTCTGAGCAACATTCTCTGGAACATTTTACTCCCGAAATGCCCCAGAACCTTCACAAAGCGACTGTCCATGGAACGTGTTCTGAAATTTTCTACACCCAAAATTCCTCAAACATTCTAAAACCAATATTTTTGAGAACATCGAGTAAGTGACATTCTCTGGAACCATCTATAAACGACATTCGGGGAACATTTCCTCATTGAAATTTGAAGAAACTGCCTATAAATGGCATTCATTGGACCATTGGAAACCCGACATTCTTAGGAAAATTCAAGAACTGACATTCTCCACAACATTCCACAGACCATTCAAAAATTGACATTCTCTGAAGCACTCTATATCCGACATTCTGCAGACTACTTCATTAATGATACTCCCCGGAAGATTCTATGAGGGACATTTCCATTCATATTCTGATCCCAACATTCTCACAAATATATAACTGAAATTCCCCGGATCATTCTCTTTGCGACATGACTAGGAATATTATCTGAACGACATTCTCAGGAACATTATATACCCAACATTCCCTGGAACATTGTGTAACAGAAATGCTCACGAATATTCCATATCTGACATTCTCTGGAATATTCTATACCTGACATTATTGGGATCAATGTGTAACAGAAATACTCTGGAGCATTCTGCAACAAACTTTCCCCGAAGCATTGTGTAACGGACATTCCTTGGAATATTCGGTAACCGACGTTCCTCAGAATATTCTGTATATGAAATTCCACGGCTCATTCAATTTCCAAAATATCCCACATCATTGCATAACAGACATTCTCAATAATATTATATATCCAACATACCCTAGAAAATTATGCAATCGATAATCAAAGAACATTGCATTCAACACATTCCCCAGAACATTTTATTCCCGACATTCGGCAGAATATTCTATAACTGCCATTCCAGTGTGACATTCTGACAGCAAAATTCCAAGAATCGTGCCTAACTGACATTCTCACGAACATTTTATATCCAATATTTCTTGAGCACTCTTTAACTGATACTTTAAGGAACATTTCATAATAATTATATCTCACAGCAATCTACACAAAGCTATCAGTAGAACATTCTTTATTAGAAATTCCTCTTAACATTCTGCACCAGACATTGACCAGAACATTATATACTCAATATTCCCTATAATATTCAACAATCGGAATTCCACAGAATGTTACAGAACCCACACTCTCAGAAACGTTTTAAGCATGACATTCCACGGAACATTGTATATCTTATATTCCTTGTGTGCCGATTTGGGAATTTGGGTTGCAGACGTTTCGTCCACTGTCAAGGCGACATTGTCAGTGCATGGGAACCTCCTGTGAAGCGTCTCTGTGATGTTTCCTCCGGCATTTATAGTGGGTTGGCTCTGCCGCTTCCGGTTGTCAGTTCCAGCTGTCCGCTGCAGTGGCTGGTATATTGGGTCCAGGTCGAAGTTTTTGTTGATAGAATCAGTGAATGAGTGCCATGCTTCTCAGAATTCCCTGGCTGTTCACTGTTTGGCTTGTCCTATGATCGTAGTGTTGTCTCAGTCGAACTCATGTTGCCTGTCATCTGCATATGTGGATCCTAAGGATAGCTGGTCGTATCGTTTCGTGGCTAGTTGGTGTTCATGGATACGGATCGTTAGCTGTCTTTCTGTTTGTCCTATGTAGTGTTTTGTTCAGTGCTTGCATGGTATTTTGTACACTACTTCGGCTTTGCTCATGCTGGGTATCGGGTCCTTTGTCCTGGTCAGTTGTTGTCTGAGTGTGCCTGTTGGTTTGTGCGCAGTTATGAGTCCTAGTGGTCGTCGTAGTTTGACTGTCAGTTCTGAAATTTTCTTGATGCATTGTAACGTGGTAGTCCTTTGGTTTATGTCATGTCCTCATTCCGTTGTCTTTCCCTTAGGCATCTGTTGATGAAATTGTGGGGGTATCCGTTTTTGGTGAATACATTGTATAGGTGTTCTTCTTCTTTTTGCAGTTCTGGTGTACTGCAGTGTGTTGTGGCCCTTTTGAACAGTGTCTTGACGCAACTTCTTTTGTGTTGGTGTGGTTGCTTTCGTAGTTCAGGACTCTGAGTGTGTGTGGCTTTCCTGTATACCTTTGTGGTTAATTCTCCGTTCGGTTTTCTATGTACCATCACGTCTAGGAATGGGCGTTGGTTGTCCTTTTCTTCCTCTCTAGTGAATCTGATTCCTGTGAGTGTGGGGTTTATGATCCAGTGTGTGTTTCTATTTCTGTGTTTTCAATGATTACAAAGGTTTCATCCACATATATGACCCAGAGATTGGGTTGAATCTGCGGTAAAACCGTTTATTCTAATATTTGAGTCCAGAGATGTGTGAGCCCATGGGTGTGGCGTTGATTTGTTCATATATTTGGTTGTTGAATGTGAAGTGTGTTGTGAGGCACAGGCCCAGAAGGTTGAGTATGGAGTCTTTGTTGATAGGTTCCCCATATTGTTGTCACTTTTGTGTGCTCAGCAGGTTGGGTATTGTTTCTCTGGCTAGGGTTTTGTCGATAAAGGTGAACAGTACCGTTACGTCGAATGAGGTCATAGTTTCTTCCTCGTCAATGTGCATATTTCTGATCATGTCTAAGAATTCCTGTGTTGACTGTATAGAGTGTCTAGATCCGCTGATCAGGCGTTTCACTTTCTGTTGTAATTCTTTAGCCAGTTTGTATGACCGCGTCCCTTGTAGCCATACAATGGGTCTGAGTGGGATGTCTGGTTTGTGCACTTTTGGTAGTCCATAGAACCTGGGGGTGGTGTTGCTTTCAGGTTTCATTCTCTGTAGGTCAAACCTGGTTATCTGCGCGTTTTTTAAGGTTCCTCAGTGCGTTGCTTATCCTGTTGGTGAGCTGTGGGGTGGGGTCAAACTCCCTCTTTTGGTAAGTGTTGGTATCTGCAAGTCGTTGTTGAGCTTTCTGAATGTATTGTGTTTTGTCCAGGATGACCGTCATTCTGCCTTTGTCTGCTGGTAGTATGTCAATGTTCTTATCATTTCTTAGTGTTTTTAGTGCTTCCCTCTCCTTGGTGTTGAGGTTGTGTGTTTGTCTTTTCCTTGTTATGGGAGTACGATACTTTGTCTCACTGTTTGTTGTGTCTCTTCTGTCAGTGCATTATTTCTGAGTGTGCATTCTAGTGCTGTTAGGAAGTCTGCTGTCTTGTCTCCCTGTGGTTATAGTTGAGTCCCTTGGCCAATATTTTCCCTTTCGTCTCTGTGAGCTGTCTGTGGGAGAGGTATCTGGCCCAGGTATGTGTTGTGGTGTCCTCTCTGTTGTGTGTTAGTTTGGCCATTTTTCTTTTATTTTAGTGCCGTTTTTTGCGGTGGGTGGTCCTGTTCTGTCCTATGGTGACGGCCTGTTCGATGGTCCGGGTCCATTCCTGATTGTTGGTTTTTGAAATTAACGAATTTTGGCGCGCAATTTCTTGTCTGTATTTGTGTAGTGTGTTGTGTGCACCCGTAATCATTACCGGAATCATCCTAAATCCGTTCTGTCTAGCTATGTCTCTGGCTTGTGGGTTGTTCACTAGTGGTCTGTATCTGACACATGGTTGAAGGACTCGATTCTTTTGGCATTCGTGCAGGAACCCAAGTTGTTCATATGTGGCGCTTAGCCAGTTGGCACAGCATTCCCATTTCCGGGCCTGCCTTAGCGTCTCTCGCACGGAGGTGTTCAAAGTTTGTGAGAAGATTTGTAGCTCGGATGCTCGTTGTTGTGGTTCTGTTCGCCGACCTGGGCATTTGTGGTGCAGACGTTTCCTCCCCTGTCTAGGTGACATCCTCAGTCCTTGGGAGCCTCCTGTGAATCGCTTCCGTGTTGTTTCCTCCGGCATTTACAGTGGTTTGTCTCTGCCACTTGCGCTTGTCAGTTCCAGCTGTCTGCTGCAATGGCCGGTATATTGAGTCCATGTCGACGCGACTGTTGGTAGAATCTGTGGATGAATGCCATGCCTCTAAGCATTCCCTGGCTGATCTCTGTTTGGCTTGTACTATGATAGTAGTGTTGTCGAGTCGAACTCGTGTTGTCGGTCATAGACATGTGTGGGTGCTAAGGATGGCTGGTCGTGTCGTTTCGTGACGAGTGGGTGTTCATGGATACGGATCGTTCACTGTCTTCCTGTTTGTTCCACGTAGTGTTTTATGCATTCTTTGCATGGGATTTTGTACACTGCGTTGGTTTTGCTCATGCTGGATATCAGTTACTTTGTCCTGGTGAGTTGCTGTCTGAGAGTGGCTGTTGGTTTGTGTGCAGTTATGTGTACTAGTGGTCGTAGTACTCTGGCTGTCAGTTCAGAAATTTTCTTGATGTATGGTACCGTGGCTAGTCCTTTGGGTTGTGGCATGTCCTCATACCGTTGTCTTCCCTTAGGCCTCTGTTGATGAAATTGGGGGAGGGTGGTTTCTGTTTTTCGCAAATATATTGTAGAGGTGTTCTTCTTCCTCTTTTTGCAGGGATGGTTGTTTTCGTAGTTCAGGACTTGGTTTGTGTGTGTGGCTTTCCTGTATACCTTTGTGGTGAATTCTCCATTCGGTGTT
Organism: Hemiscyllium ocellatum; assembly: GCF_020745735.1. Lineage (NCBI taxonomy): Eukaryota > Metazoa > Chordata > Chondrichthyes > Orectolobiformes > Hemiscylliidae > Hemiscyllium > Hemiscyllium ocellatum. Next base: position 72,872,745 of record NC_083420.1, on the reverse strand, counting down.
CTCTGTACCATCATGTCTAGGATCCCAAAACACACAAAAGAAGTTTCATCAAGACGCTGTTCAAAATCTTTGAATCTTACATTCCCAGAAATACTTTATAACTCATATTCTCAGGAATATTAAATAATTGACATTCCACAGCACAGTCTGTGCACAACGTTCCCTAGAACATTTCATATCCGATAATATCCAGAACATTTTGGAACCAAAATTCTTTGGAACGTTCTGTACCAAAATGCCCTGGAACATTGTGTGAGCATAATTCTCCAGAACACTTTGAAACTGAAATGCCCCAGAATATTCAGAAAGCGACATTACCCCTAATATTCTCTGGAAATTTCCATACCAACATATCCCAGAGCATTCTAAACACAATATTACCTGTAGCATTACAAAACTGACATCTTTTCAAACATTCTATAACGGGCATTGTCCGGAATGTTCTGCAACTGCCATTCGCCAGAAAATACCGTGTTCACCTTCCACTGAACTTGCTATTCCCGACAATATCTCGAATATTCGATGATTGACATGGTCAGGAAAACTCTGTACCGGACATTCTCCAGGACACTGTACAACTGAAATTCTCTGGAGAATTTTATAACTGACATTCACCAGAGCGTTCTTTGAACAGTGGTTCATTGGTTAGAACTGCTGCGTCTCAGAACCAGGGTCGCAGTTTTGATTCCAGCCTCGGTCGCCGGTCTGTGTAGCGTATGCACATCCTCCCAGTGTGGTTTTTTTCCGGGTGCTCCGGTTCCCTCCTGCAATCCAAAGAATTGCAGGTTAGGAGAATTGGCTAGATTGAATTGCCCGTAGTGTTTTGTGCATTAGTCAGAGGGAAATGGGTCTGGGTAAGTTACTCTTCGGAGGGTGGCGATGGACTCCTTTGGGACAAAAGGCCGGTTTCCACGCTATAGGGACCCTAATGTGAGAAGAAACGACGTTCCTGGAACTTCCTGTTAGCAAGAATCCCCGGAACATTATCTGAGCGACATTCTCTGCAACTTACCACACCAACATTCCCTGGAGCATTCTACAAACAATATTCTTTGGAATATTTTATAATTGACATTCTCTGGAACGTTCTACAACCGACATCGTCTTGAGCTTTCTGCAACTGCCACTCCACAGTACATTCCCTGCCCAACATTTCATCGAACATTCCATACCCGACATTCTCTGGAACATTCTATCACTGCACAGGAATATTCTGTACCAGCCATTCGACGGAACATTGTTTAACTGGCATTCTCCAATCATTCTGTAACTGATATTCCCCAAAACATTCTGTAACCGACATTCCACATTTTTCTATAACCAACATCTCCTGGAACATTCTGTAACTGACATCCCCTGAAATTTCAATCACCGACATTCCCCAGATTATTAGCTCACCAACATTCTCAGTAATATTCTGTATCCAACATGCCCTGGAACATTCTATAACTGAAAATCTAATGAACATTCTATTCATGACATTGCCAAAAAGTTGTATATCCGACATGCCACAGAACATTCGATAATTGGCATTCCGTTCTAACATTCTGTAAGCAAATTTCACAAGAATAACACCTAACTGACATTCTCAAGAACATTTTAACCGACGATCTCGGAACATTCTGTCACTGACATTTCAGGACAATTGTGTAATCGACAGTCCCCAGAAAATTCTGGACAAGACAATTCCCAGAATATTCTATCTCCGACATTCCCCTGCACATTCTGCACCCGACATTTACCAAATCATTCCCCAGAACATTCTATAACTGATATTCTCTGGAACCTTCTATAATCGATAGTCCCCAGAAAACTTTGTTCACGACATTGCACACAACACTCTATATTGCACATTCCTCTGAGCATTCTGCACCCGACATTCACCGGAACACTCGATTTTTGACCTTCTCCAGAACATTCTATAAACGACATTCTCAAGAATATTCTATACAGGACATTCCCCAGAACATTGTACACCCGATATTCCATGTAACAACTGATATGTTCAGGGACATTCTGTAATAGACATGCCCAGAACGTTCTTAACAAGACGATCCCTTGAAAACTCTGTATCTGACATCCGCCAGAGCATTCGGTACCCGACATTCACTGGAAAATTCTATACCCAACATTCTCCAGAGCATTCTCTAACTGATATACTCGCGAAAATTCTATACACGTCATTCCCCAGAACACTCGCTATCCAATGCTTCCCTCAGCACTCTGTACCCGACGTTCTCAACAACACTCTATAACTGACATTCTCAGGAGCTTTCTACACACAACATAGGGGATGCTATTGTGTGGGGAGTAGGTAGACGGTTCTGAGACCGAAACGGGACGCCCGGATTGCATGTTGCCTTCAAGATGCTCGTGTCAGCAATGTCACTAATCGGCTGCAGATCATTCTGAAAGGGGAGGGTGAACAGCCAGTTGTCTTGGTGCATTTAGGCATCAACGATATAAGGAGAAAGCGAGATGCGATCTTGAAAGCAGAAAGGTGGCAGCAAGGAGAGAAGGTAAAGAGGTGGACCTCAAAGGTAATGATCTCGGGGTTACTGCCAGTGCCACCTGCGAGTCAGCGTAGAAATGAAAAAAAATGCAGGATGAACACGTGGCTTGAGAGATGGTGTAGGGGGAGGGGTTCAGATTTGTTAGATATTGGGACTGGTTTTGGAGAACGTAGGACTATTACAAAATGGACTGTCTACGTCTGAACCAGACAGAAACCAATGTCCTTGGGGGAGTATTTGCAACTGCTACTGGAGGGTTGGGGGGTGGGAGGGAGTTAAACTAATGTGGTAGGGGGCTAGGAATCAGATGAGAAAACAAATATGCGGACAAGTCTTCACTTGAAACTGTGAGAATTATGAAGATAGAATTAAGAAAGGAAAGAACAGGGAGAGAGCAGATGAGCGCAAAAGAAACACTGGTTTCCTGAACTGGATTTTACTCCTTTAATGCAAGGAGTATAGTGTATAAGGCAGATGAATTTAGGGTTTGGATAGGCGCTTGGGAGTATGATGTTATTGAAATCACAGAGACATGATTGTTGGAAGGGCATGATGATGTCAATGAAATATCCAGGATATAGACGCTTCAGACAGGTCAGGGAGGGACGTAAATGGGTAGGATGTGGAATTGCATTGCTAGTCAAGAACAATACCAGGTCTGTGCTAAAGGAGCACGCTAGTTAGGTCTTGGGTCGTGAGGCATTATGGGTGGAGCTGAGAAATAAGAAGGGTGCAGTTACACAGCTGGGACTGTATTATAGTAAGTAAGAGGTAGAAGACCAAATAGATAAATAGATCATGGAAAGATGTACAGGCAACAGGGTAGCAGTGATGGAAGATTTTAATTTTTCCAGCGTTGACTGGGATACACTTAATTTCAGATGTCTGGATTGGGTAGAATTTGTAAGAAGTGTGCAGAGAGTTTTCATGAGCAGTATGTCAATAGTCTGACGAGGGAAGGGGCCATTTTGAATATGGTACTGTGAAACGAGCCAGGCCAGGTGGTAAATGTTGTGGTGGTGGATTTCTTTGGGAACAGTGACCACAATTCAGTAAGTTTTAGAAAACTCAGAGATAAGAAGAGAGTGGTCCTCAAGGAAGACTACTAAACTGGGCCAAGGCCAATTATATCAAATTTAAGCAGGAGCCCGTAAATGTCGATTGGACACATCTGTTTGAAGCAAAGTCCACATTTGAGATGTGGGAGGCTTTCAAAGCTAGTTTAAAATAGTGCAGGATAGGCATGTTCCGTTTAAGGCAAAAGATAGAAAGGGCAAGATTTATAAACAGTGAATGATAGGAGAAATTGTACGAATAGCCAAGAGGAAAAGGGAAGCATACATAAGCTCTAGGCAGCAAAGAATGAAACGGATCCTGGAAGAATATCGGAAGAGAAAAAAAAAGTCTCAAACGAACAATTAAGTGGGCTAAAAGTGGTGATGAAATAGCTGTAGTGAGCAAAATTAAGGAGAATCCCAAAACATTTTATTCTTATATAAGAAGCAAGGGGTAACTCGATAAAGGACTGTTCCACTAAACGATAACGAAGGAAATCTGTGTGTCGAACCTGGGAGAATGGGTGCAATTCTGAATGATTACTTTGCATCAGTGTTCACTGAGAAGAGGAAGATTATGAATGTTAAGATAATAGATAGAAAATGATTCGTCTGGATCATGTTGAAATAGGTAGCGAAGATGTGTTGGATAGGCGAGAGGATTTTAAGGTGGTCAATTCCCCAGGACTGGATTGCATCTATCCCTGGTTTAAGAGGGATGAGAGAGTCAATAGCTGGGGCCTTGACCGATATCTTCGTGGCATCCTTAAATACAGCTGAGGGACCGGAGGACTGGAGGATGTCTTTTGTTGTCCCCCTGTACAAGAAGTATAGTAGGGATATGCCGATTTGACTAAAGACTAATGAGCCGGACGAGAGTGGTGGGAAAGTTGCTGGAGAAGGTACTGAGGGATAGGATCAATGTATATTTAGAAAATAATCCGCCTATCAGTGATAGGCAACATGGTTTTGTGCGGGGGAGATCGTGTGTTGCCGACTTAATAGAGTTCTTCGAGGAAGTGACCAAGTTGATAGATGAACGAAGTGCTGTTGATGTCATAAACAATGAGTTTAGTACGGCTTTTGAGAAGCTTCCCCATGGTAAATTAATAGAGAAACTGAAGTCACGTGGTGTGCAGAGTGTTCTAGCCAGATCGATAAAGAACTGGTTGAGCAACAGGAGACAGAGAGTAGTAGGTGAAGGGAGTTTCTCGAAATGGAGAAAGATGATCAGTGGTGTTCCACAGTGGTCAGTATTGAGCCACTGTTGTTTGTAACACACATAAATGATCTGGAAGAGGGCACTGTCGGCATGATCAGCTAGTTTGCAGATGACACGAACGTTGGTGGAGTAGCAGAAAGCATAAGGGACTGTCAGAGAAGACAGGAGGATATAGATAGACTGGAGAGTTGAGCGGAAAAGAGGCAGACGGTTTTCAAATTAGAAAAATGTGAGGGGATGCATTTAGGCAAGATTAAATGTAGAGCAAATTATACATGAAACGGAAGTGCCTTGGGAACACCTGATGGACAGAGAGATCTGGGAGTGCCGGTCCATTGTACCCTGAAGGGTGCTGCACAGGTGAAAAGAGTGGTCAAGACGGCATTTCGCATGCTTCCCTTCATTAGACCGGGTACTGAGAATGAGAACTGGCAAGTCATGTTGAAATTGTACAAGAGATTGGTTCGGCCACGTTTAGAATATTGTGTATAGTTCTGGTCTCCACATTACCAAAAGAATGTGGACTCTTTGCAGAGTGTGCAGATAATGTTGACGAGGATGTTGCTTGGTACGGAAGGTGCTAGCTATGAAGAAAGGTTCAGTAGTTTCCGTTTATTTTCATTAGAAAATTGGAGATGGAGGGAGACCCGACTGAGTTTACAAAAATCATGAAATTTATAGACAGGACGGATAGAGACAAGCTTTTTCCCAGGAGATGGATTCAATAATGAGAGGTCACGCTTTCAAGTTGAGAGGTAGAATGTTTAAGGAGGGTACGCGTGGTAAGTACTTCACACAGAAGGTGGTGGGCGTTTGTCCCCTTTCCTGCAGAGGTGGTAGAAGCAGGCATGATACATTCATTTAAAATGCGTCTGGACAAATGCATGAGTAGTTGGGGAGCAGAGGAATTGACCAACAGGTTGAGACATTGCATCTGGATCGGCTCAGGCTTAGAGGGACGAAGGGCCTCGTGCTGGGCTTTAAATATTCATTGTTCTTTGTTTTCCCCAGAATATTCTGTAACTCATATTCTCAGGAATATTCCGTACACGACATTCCCCAGAATATTGTATACCAGATATTTCATGGAACATTCTATAAGTGACATTACCAGAGACAGCACATAAGCAACATTCTTGTGAACATTTTATACCTGACATTTCCTGGACCATTCTGCAAACGGCATTCACAGGAATGTTTTTTTACACTATATTCCCTGGAAAATTCTATAACTAACATTCGCTGGTTCATTCTTCAAACAAACTCCTCCAGAACATTCCCCGGAACATTCTACGAGCAAAATTCTCAGGAATTCTACAAACGACATTCCTGATACATTCCATAACCGACATTATGTGGAAGATCCTGAAACTGACATTCTCCAGAACATATCATACTCGACATTCTATGGACCATTCAATGTCCGACATTCTCCAGAACATTGTGTGACCGACATTTTCAGGAATATTCTATACTGGACATTCTTCAGAACATTTTATAACTGACACTTCCTGGAACAAGCTATAACCGACGTTTCCTGAAACATTCTGGAACGGACTTTACCCAGAACATTCAATTATCAAGAATCTGCAGAACATTCCATAACCGACTTTCTCCGGAGCATTCTGTTCACGACCTTGCCCAGAACATTGCATGCCCGACATTCCATGGAACATTCTTTAACTGCCTTCTGCCACAATATTGTATCAGCGACATTCCCAGCAACATTACACAAGCGACATTTTCAGGAACCTTGTATAACTGACATTCACTGGAACATTACAAAACAGTAATTCTCAGGAACATTCTATACCAGACATGCCCCAGAAGATTGTATACCCGACAGACCCCGGAACCTTCTATTAATCGACATTCCATGGAGCATTCTCTCATCGTCATTCTCTGGAAAATTTTATAACTAAAGTTTTCAGAAACATTTTGTACCCGATATTCACCAGAACATTCTGTAACTAACATTCCTTGGAGCTTTCTGGACCCGACATTCACTGGTGCATTCCATAACCAATGCTCCTTGGTACATTCTGCACACAAAATTCCCCAGAATGATCTTTAACCGACATTCATGAAACATTCTGTCACCATTTTCTCTGGAACGGTCTGTACCCGACATGCCGCAGAACTCTCCATAACTGACATTATTTGTGAGCTGCTGCACTTCAGTGAATTGAATGAAAGGTAAGATCCCAAGGGAAGACATCACGTTTCAGGGAGAAGAAGACACTGTTCCGAAGTCCAGTGAATCAGTTTAAGCAGTGAATACACTTCTCTATGTTTACATTTCTTCAAGACCGATGATCGATCACAATTGAGAGTAAGAGCAGAATTTTCCAACCTCCGTTTGTCTTGAAGGAACTGGGAGAGAAACCTTCAGGACGGGAATTATTTCATCCTCCGTATGAGGAACTATAATAAAAGTGACCTGTGCCTGCTCTCGAGTGTTGAAATGCTTGGGAATTTTCCAGACACCATCTAATCTTGTGGATGTATATTTGTATGTTTGTGAAGTCAGGGTTTCTTGTGTTTTACGTCCCTTTTGTGTCAGTAATTCAGACCTTTCCAATTGTTATTTCAGCTCCATTTATTTTAATAAATCCCTGAACACAGAGACACAGTTGAAAATTTCACTCCGTCCTCAATCAAACTGGTCACTTTGCCTTCAGGCTTATGGATAATGCGTTTTGGGTTCTTTTTCACAGTTAACGCAGTGACGATCTGTGTCCTGTTTTGTAAAGATTGAGGATTGTCTCCATGCGGTAGAAGTTATCTGGGGGCTATGGCAGTGGATGATTTAATGGTAGTTATCCGCGACCTGATATGGAGACACATTCCTATCATTTATCTGGAAAGGTTGTTTTTTTTTCCTTTTGGACATGCCAGCATGTAATATCCACGCTGTTCTGCTTTATGCAGTCATTAACTGTTTTATCTGGTTCACTGTCACTTTCACCTTTAATTGGTTTGTGGCCATGTGCTGCCAGAAGGTGAAACGTAAATATTGCAGTGAGAAAACAGCGTCTGTGGTTTTGGCAACAGTGACTGTGCTGAGCTATTTAAAGAACATTTTCTGGTATTTTATGGTCACATGGTGGTATTGGCTGAGGAACGATCCGTGGTTTTGTTTCACAGCAAGCGAAGTTTATAATTTCATGTCTGGGTCACAATCGAGTTCGTCCACAACATTATAACCCTGACTCTTCCATTTTTCTTGATCCTGCTGCTCAATATTTTCTCGGTCAGCAACATTTTAGTGACCAGCAGAACACGCAGAAAACTTCGTGTTCGCACCAATGGGGACGCTCAGTCTGACACAGCCATGAGAAAGCGTAAAAAATCCATTGTTATACTTTTTGTGATCTCAGCCAATTTCATCCTGCTATGGTCAACGTGAATGATTTATTGTGCATGGTACAGGATGAATGATATTTGGTGTCAGTCTGTCCATCTGGATTACTTTGTGCCGGAACTGGTCTTCATGCTGCAATTCCTCAGTTTCTCCACTAACACCGATCAATCAATTAAATTCACTCATCAATAATCCTTCTGGACTTTTTCTCATTTGAGTTCAGTGTTTCAGCAATGCAGTAGTCTGCCACTATAATAACAGGTCGTGTTGGTTTGTCCAACCTTATCCCACAGGGGGTTACAGGGACTCATATAAATGTTTCACACAACTCAGCCGTCAGTGAGAAAAGGCACCATCCCACTGACTGTATCTTTCACTTCAATTTGCATCTTATAAATATGATCAGTAAAAAAGTTCCGAGCAACAGAGTGAATGATATTGTTGTGTGTCTCTGTGTTGTAATCGCAGAGCCGGAGTGAGACAAACGCAGTCCCAAGTCCTGGAGCTCAGGGAAGTAGAAGGTACTGAGACTGATCCCAGGAGTTGGATTTAAGTTCCGCTGTCCGTGCTTTCATCTGTGGCTCACCCCGCTCCGAATTGGCCTTTGGCACAATTCATCTCTGGACCCAGTTCCCCCCATCTCCAATCAAATGCGTCCATCTCCATCTCTTTCACACATACTCTCCATTCCAGTCTCTCTCTTTCCCCGCCACCTCTTGCAATTCCAATATTTTCATCTCTCCCTAGCTTTATCCTCATTTATCTCCCTCTTGCCCTTCTGTTTTCCACTTCCTCTAACTCACATTCCCCGGTCCCTTCACCAACCTCGACTCTACAGTCTCTCACTCCCTTTTTTCTCTCACTCTCCTTTTGGCTCTGTGTCCTTCTCGCATTTCTGTCTCTCCCCGATTTTCTACACCCTATCACCACCCACATCTCTCTATCCTCTGCGTCCCCAGCCGCCAGCATCTGCACCCATAAAAGTCTCTGGATCAGAGAAAGAGGGAAGGATGAGCTGGAGAGAAACTGTCAAACAGAGTTGGGGGATTAGAGAGAGAGAGGGACAATAGGAGGCAGTACAAATAGTGAACAAGAGTGGGAGTGGTGCAGAGAGAGAGAGTGAAATGGTGTAGAATGAGTGGGAGGGAAGTAGAGACAGAGTTGAGGGGGGTAGAGAGCGTGTAATGTGAGTAGATTAAGTGGGGCGTAGACACAGAGAGAACGAAGTTGGAAGGATGCGGAGAGAGAGAGACTACGAGACGACAGACAGTCTCTAATAGAGAGGGAGATGGGGGGAGACACAGAGTGATGATGGTAGAGATGGAGACTTGAGGGGGAGTCAGGAGAGTGAGATGCAGGCGGAGAAAAAGTAGGGAGTCGAGAGGAAGAATGGTTGAGAGGTAGGGAGAGCGAGATGGGTTGCAGAGAGATTGAGAGGGGTGTGGATAGAGTAGCTGGAAGAGTTGTCAAAAATAAAGACAGGGAGAGTGGAAGTAGGGTGCGAGATAGAGTGTGGGAGGGAAGAAAGAAGGAGTGTGGGAGAGATAGATGGAGATTGGTAGGGGATCGTGGGAGGGAGAAAGAGAGAAAAGAGAAGGAGTTGTATATAGAATGAGAAAGTGTGGAAATGGTGTAGAGAGAGCGAATAGAGAGGGTGTAGAGAGAGCGTTGGATGACGTTAGAGAGATTATGTGGGAGGGGGAAGAGAGAGGGAGGGATGAGAACAGACAGACAAGTGGGAGGGGTTTGGAGAGAAAGATTGGGAGGCATGCACAGCGAGAAAAAGTGTGAAACGGGCGGTGAAAGAAATCAAGTGGAAGCTGGGTAGAGATTAATAGAGAGAGATGAAAGAGTGTGGAGAGAGATAGGCATGTGGAGAGAAAAGTATGTGGTAGAGAGGGGTAGGGATGTTGAGAGAGGAAGAATGTGGGGTACATAGAATGGGCGAGACTTAAAGAGAGAAAAACACATAGAGAGTGGGAGTAAAATTGAGACAGTAGGGGATAGAGAGAGAAAACAAATAATGTGGGGCGTGGAGAGAAAGTGGGATGGGAGAAGAGAGAGGGTGCGAGGGATGAGAGTGATTGGGAGCAGAAAGAGAGAGCGGAGATAGAGACAAAAACACGAATGGGAGAGAGCGAGGAGGAGTGGAGACAGATAGCGGGACATAGAAAGAGGATGAGAGGAATGCAGAAAAAGAAAGAGTGTCAGTTGAGAGAGGGTGTGGGAAAGTGGAAACGAGAGAGCAAAAGGACTGCAGAGAGAGAGAGAGAGAGAGAGTAGAAGAATGATAGAGCGAAAGAGAGTGGGAGAGGGTAGCGAGAGTGTGTATGCATGAGGGCGAAGAGAGCAAAGACAGAAAGAGAGAGGGAGGATTGAGAGTGAGAGAAAGATTGGGAGAGCTGTGGAGAGAGAGAGTGGGAGAGGTGCAAAAACAGGAGAGTGTTGAGGAAGGTCGAGAGAGAATTGGAGGAGGCAAGACATTGTGAACGAGGGCGCAGAGAAAGAATGGGAGGAGGATAACGAGAGGGGGTAGCAGAGCGTCAGAGTTGAGAGAATGTCGAGAGTGGCGGGGGTTAGCGCGAGAGCAAGTGTGTGGGAACTCGAGAGCAAAAGAGATTGGCAAGGGATGGAGAGAGAGAAAAGGAGGGATGTTAAAAGAAAGAGTGGAGGTAAAGAAAGAGATAAAAAGGAGGGCAGTAGAGAGAGACATTCAGGTAGGGATAGAGCGAGAGAGGCAGTGCGTAGACAGAGAGAGAGAGAATGAGTTTTCGGGGCAGAGGGAGATACAGAGAGAGAGGAAATGCGGAAGAGAATGTGGGCAGCGGGGTAGAGAGAGTAGGAGGGAGTAGAGAGAGTGTAAGGGGTGGACAGAGAGAGGGAGGTGGGGAGAGAAAGGCAAATGTGAGTCAAGAGGGAGTGTGGACAAAGTGAGAAAGAGGGAGAGAGAAATAAGGACGATTGAGAGAGAGAGAGTCTGTAGGGTAGAGAGAGTGCGAGGCAAGAAAAATATTACGGGATAGATAGAGACTGGCAGGGGGTAGAGAGATAGAGAAATTGTGGAAATGCTGCAGAGACAGAGACAGTGGAGGTTGTATAGAAAGAGTGTGGGAGAGTGTAGAAAGATAGAGAGGGAGCGGGAGTGGGGTTGAAAGAGAGTTGGGGCTGAGAGAGAGGCAGGAATCGTGGTAGAGAAATATAGGGTGGAGATAGTGAAAGGTTGGGGGACATACAGAGAGAGTGAGAAGGGTAGAAAGAGTTTAATAGAGAGAGGGTGGGTGCAGACAGAGAGGGAAGAGTGTCGATAGTGAGAGAGTTTGAGGGGAGTCGAGAGGAACGGGGAGTGGTGTGGAGAAAGAGTGAGGGTGGAGAGAGAGAGAGAATAGGTGAGGGGTAGAGAGAGAGTGAGAGATTGGGATGGTTGTGGAGAGAGAGCGAAAGAGTTGTGTGGGGACAGGGACCGAGTGTGTAGGGGCGTAGAAAGCGAGATATGTTGGGCCAGTGATAGAGCCAAATAGTGAGAGGGTGAAGAGACAGCGTTAGTATGAAAAGCGTTGAACAGAGAAACAGGGAAAGAGTGGGATGCGTTCAGAGAGCGAGAATTTGGAAGGCAAAAAGAGATAGTGGGAGCCGGGTAGAGAGCGAGAGAGAGAGGGTGAGAGAGGGAGGCTGTAGATATTGAGGCGGGAGAGAGAGGGATGTGGTTAGAGTGAGATTGGGAGGGTGAAGAGTAGCACAGCTTGGTAGGGGAGTAGACCAAGAGAGAGTGGGACTGTCGAGAGAAAGAGTAGGAGGAGGCTAGAGAGAGAGTGAGAGGGACGGGGAGAGATATAGTGGGAGAGGTTGGAGAGGCCGTGAAATTGGATAGAGAAAGAGAGAGAAGGAGAAGGTAGAGAGAGAGAGAGATTGAGAGAGAGGTGGAGGTATGATGAGAGACTGTGTGACGAGGCCATAGAGAGAGAGAGTGGCAGTGGTGTGGAGGCAGAGAAAGAGTTGGAGGATAAAAGAGAGAGACAGGGAAAGATTTGAGAGAGACAGTGAGGGGCCAATGCGAGAGTGTGTGGAGGGCTTAGAAGAGACAGAGACAGTGTGGCAAGGGGAGAGAAAGTGAAAGAGTGGGAGAGACCTAGAGCAAGAGAGAACGTCTGGGAGGGGTGGCGAGAGAGAATGTCGAAAAGGGATAGAGAAACAGAGAGTCGGAGCAGCATAGTCAGAGATGAAAAGAGAGATGGTAGGGAGAGAGAGGGAGAGAGAGGCACAATGCAGAGAGGGCGAGGAACGGGAGAAAGAATGACATGAGTAGACACGATAGGAGAAGAGAGAGAAAGATTGGGAATGGAATGGAGAGAGGGGAGGTGGGCACATGGAGAGAGTGGGTAGGGTTTAATGGGAAGTAGTGAGAGAGTGGGAGAGGCATAAAGGAAAAGGCCGAGGGGTGGGGGAGGAGACAGGGAGAAGGAGTGGAAGTGTGGGGTGTGGTGAGAAAGCGAGGAAGCGTGTGGAGGTTGTAGCGAGAGAGAGAGAGAGAGGGGTTCGGAAACGATGTATAGACTAAGCAAGAGCGGGCAGAGAGCGAAGGACTTAGGAACAGAGCGAGAAAGAGTGGGAGAAGGTAGAGACAGAGAGGCTAAGTGAATGGGGATAGTATGGACAGAGAATATGAGTGTGGCTATGTGGAAAGAGATTGGCGGGCAGAAAGAGAGTGACTGTCGGGGGAATGAAAAGACAGAGTGACAACAGCTGAGAGAGAGTGAGTGAAGGGGTCGACAGAGAGTGTGGTAGGCCAGAGATAGAATCGCGGGGAGGTAAAGGGAGAAAGTGGAATGTGAGGGCGAGAGAGGGTAGAGAGAGATTGGGAGGAAACGGAGAGATAGTGTGTCAAGGGTTAGAGCGAGACAAGGAGGTGGAGGGGTTTAGAGTAAGAGTGAATGGGCGGGCTGTGGAGAAAGCAAAATAGGCTCAGGGAGTTCAGAGTGAGTTATAGAGAGGGATGTTTACAGATAGCGATTGTGGGCTGGACAGAGAGCAATGCATGGAGGTATGTAGTGAGAGAAAATGGGAGTGGTTTAAGGAAAGAGTGGTAGTCAAGTGGAGAGAGAACGAGAAGAAGAGTGGGAGGGATGAAGGAACAGACAGAATGTGGATGGCGTGCAGAGAGAAAGATACAGTGGGAGTGGGTAGATGGTGAGAGAGGTGGGAGCGGGGTCGATGGAGAGACAGCTGGGTGCGATAGAGAGAGAAAGAGTGGAACGAGGTAGAGAGAGAAAGAGAGTGAAGGGTAATGAAGTGAGTGGGTGCAGCGAGAACGAGTGAGATGCAAAGAGAACAAAATGAGGAGGGACTAATCAGAGAAATAGAATGTTTGTGTAAGCAGGAGAGGGAGATCAAGTGGGGCGGCGGAGAGAGAGAGTGAAAGGGGGATAAATAGAGGGCGAGTTGGAGGGGAGTAGAGAGAAAGAAAAAAGAGTAGTTTAGAAAGAGAGAGTGGATGAGTGTAGAGAGAGCGGGAAGAAAGAGGATGCGAGTGGGTAGAAAGAGGAAGCAGGGAGAGAGAATGAGAGAAGATAAGAGAAGGAGACGGAGGGGCGTAGAGTGATGGACAGTGGGAGAGTGTGGAGAGAGTTTAATTGAAGGGAGTTTGAAGAGCGAGAGTTGGAGAAAGTAGAGAGAGAATGTGAGAGGGGACAGAGAGAATGGGAGGGGGTAGGGAGAAGGGAAGGGTAGACAGAGAGAGGGGGAGCGTTAAAAGAGAGACAGGGAGTGACAGGATGTAGAGACAATGTGGTCGGGGATAGCGAGAGAGAGATGGAGAGAGGGAGAGAGGGAGAGAGCGAAGTGGGTACAGAAAGAGTGACAGGGGGCTGTAGAGAGAGAATGGGAGGTGGAAAGAGAGGGAGCTAAACTGGGAGGAACGGAAAGAGTGAATGGAAGGGGACAGAGAGAAAAAAAGACAGAGAGGAGTGGTGTGAGAGAGTGAGAGAAGAGAGAGAGTGCGTGTCGGGGTTGTAGAAAGAGAGACAGCGACAATTGAAAGGTGGAGAGAAAGGGCAAGAGTGGGAGATGTGCAGAGAGATTGTGGAACGAGGCAGAGAGACAGAGAGGAAGCGATGTGGAGAGAGAGAGAATGAAGGGGTAGCGACAGCGATTTCGATGACTGTGGGTGAAGACAAGAGAAATGGGAGTGATTGGAAAGAGAAAGAGAGGGATAAATGGGGAGACTAAAGAGTGGGAGGTGTGTTGAGTGAGACATTTAGTTGGATAGAGAGAAAGAGAGAGTAGGATGAGAGTGTAGAGAGAGGGAGTGTGGAGGTGTAGAGTGGGGATCACAGAAAGAGGTTGAGTGGGTGGGGTGAAAGGGAGCGAGATGGGTAGTTGTACAACGGCAGGGACAGAATGGAAGGGTGTGTGTAAATATGTGTGAGCGAGATACAGAAAGAGTTAGAGAGGGCGATGTGGATAGAGAGAGTGTGTTGTGTGGAGAGAGCGGGGGACTGAGGGAAGAGAGTGACAGAAACTATGTGGGGGTCTTAGAGAGTGATATTCGGAGAGAGAGAACAACTGGGAAGTTGCAAAGAATGTGAATATAGGAGGGGTTAGAGAGAGAGGGAAATACTGTGAGACGTGCAGCGAGAGACTGGTAGCGGGGTAGAGAGAGAGTGGAAGAGGTGGAAGAGAGGGGAGAGGGAGAGAGAGTCAGAGGGAGGGAGATGTGTGTACAGGGAGAGAGAGGGATGGAGAAGAGAGAGAAAATGGGAGTGGGTAGAGAAAGAAAGAATGGGACAGAAGAGGCAAAGAGTAGGATGGGTAAACAGAGAGAGAGAGAGAGAGAGACAGAGAGAGAGAGAGAGAGAGAGAGAGAGAGGAAACCATGCAGAGAGAGAGAGAGTCAGTAAAGGGGTAGAGAGCGAGAGGGATTATGAGGGATTCGGCGAGATAGACAGGGAGGGGGAGAGTGAGTTGTAGGAGAGTGTGACGTTGGCAGAGGGGTGGGTGTGGGGAGAGAGATTGGGAGGGGTGTGGTGTGTGGAAGGCGAGAAGAGAGATAGAGGGAGGGGAGTTGAAGGAAGTAGAGGGAGTGATATATATAAAGAGAGTAGGATCGGATAGAGACAGATGGAGTGGGTAGAGAAAGAGTGTGCGAAAATCAACAGAGAGAATAGGAAGAGGTGTGTGTGTGTGAGAGAGATAAAGAGTGTGTGTGTGTGTGTGTATGGAGCACAGAGAGCAAATGGGAGTGTTAGAGATGAAGAGTGTGTGTGGGAGGAATAGAAAAGACACAAAGAGAGGGAGAGTGTGAGGGGTGCAGAGAGAGATGGGAGAGTCCAAAGGTCGAGACAGATTGAAAGAGAGTTAGAGTCAGAGGATGGCAGATAGACAAAGAGGCTGAGCAAGGGAGTTGTCAGGCGAGAGACTTTAAGGGTTTGGAGCGTACAGAGAGAAGGATTGGAATAGAACAAGGCAGAAAGTGTGGGAGGTTGTAGACAGAGATGGGTAGAGAGACTGAGTAAGCACGGGCCAGGTGGAGAAAGAGAAATTGTGCGCTGGTAGGAAATTTAAAGAGTGTCCGAGAGCTATATGGGTGTTGAAGAAGACTAAAGAGAGAGTGGGATGGGAGTAGAGGCAGAGAGACCTGATGGAGGTTAGAGAGAGTGGGTGTCGGAGGGTACAGAGAGAGAGAGAGAGATGGAGGGTACAGAAAGACATGGGGGGGGGGCAAAGGGTAAGAGGTTGGGTTGTTCTAAAGAAATAAAGGGAGGGGTGTAGAGAGAGAGGCGGACAGAGACCAAAAGATAGTGAAAAGAATTGCAGGAAGGGGAGGGCATTTCTATCAAAACGTAGGGAGAATGGAGAGAGAAAGAGGGAGACAGACACCAATCTATCCTCGATAGCAGGAGAAGGCTGAGCAGAAAGGTAGAGGAGATTCGAGACAGGGAGATGATGACGAGATGAGAGAGACAGAAAATGAGAGTGAAGGAACAGAGAGAGTAGGAGACAGACAGAGAGGAAAGAGTAAAAGTTGGAGGCAGAACATTTGGAGACAGAGCGAGGGAAGGAGTGGAAGTTAGGGAGAATGAGAATGAGGGAAGGAGTGAAAGTGATTGAGCAGTGAGTGGGAGGGAAAGAATGTGAGTGAGGGAAGGTGTGAAAGAAAGGAATGAGTGAAAAAGAATTTGGGCTGAGAGTGAGGGATGGAGTGAAAGAGGTAGGAGTGAGATTGATAGAAGGAGTAAAAGAGAGGGAGGAGTGAGAGCAGGGTGAGGAGTGAAGGAGAGAGGGGTCTTAATCAGTAGAAGGTTCATTTATAGGAGCAGATTTGGTTTCGAAATCCAGTGGGGGTTCCCGGCGCAGGTTCGTATCCTGCTCACAGCGATATAGTCTCCTCTTGGGCGGCACGGTGGCACAGTGGTTAGCACTGCTGCCTCACAGCGCCAGGGACCTGGGTTCAATTCCCGCCTCAGGCGACTGACTGTGTGGAGTTTGCACGTTCTCCCCGTGTCTGCGTGGGTTTCCTCCGGGTGCTCCGGTTTCCTCCCACAGTCCAAAGATGTGCGGGTCAGGTGAATTGGCCATGCGAAATTGCCCGTAGTGTTAGGTAAGGGGTATATGTTGGGGTATGGGTGGGTTGCGGGTCGGTGTGGACTTGTTGGGCCGAAGGGCCTGTTTCCACACTGTAAGTAATCTAAAGTAATCTAAACACTGAGCGAGCGAGAGAGGGGAAAGATATATGATCTGGGTGTAACTCCTTACCATTGGTCACTGCCCAGGAACCGTCTAAGAAAGAATTGTGGGGTTCAGGACGTCTCTGGGATCTAGAATACCACTGGAAAGCTCTGGGGCGGAGTGGCAAAAGGATTAAGGGAGTTGCTGCACAATCTGATTCCACAGATGTCAATGAAGTTCCCATCTTAACTCTCATATTCACTCTATCTCGAGTCACGTCACATGTTTCCTTCCATCCTCCTCCTTCCCATTTCCACCTTGTTCGTGTACCCCGGTTGATTCCCTTCCTACAATTCGCTTCCTCCTAACTCTTTCCTGGAATTGTTTAATCATTCAGTCTTTCCAAATCTGCAAACTTCCTGCTCAACTCTCTACACACCATTCTCTCAGCGCTGTAAGATCTTGTTGTTCCTGTCTGAGGATCACTCTATCTGCCTTACAATGTCACCGTCTTTCTCTCTCTGCCCATCACTCGTTTTCTGTTGTCTGCCTTTCTCTGTGGGTGGTCTTCTTTCATTCTCTCCCGGGATTTATCTCTCTCCCTGCCTCACTGGTTCTGTCTTTCCTTGGTTTTGCTCTCCGTGTCAGTGTGACACGCCCCACAACCCGCACATCCCCATCTCTCTCTCTTCCTCCAGGCTTTTTCTCTATTCTCGCTCCCTGAGTCTGCCCTTTTGTCTATCTCTCTCGGTTAGTTATCTCTCACTTCCACTCTCTTCCGATTTCCCAGACCATCTTTTTTATTGTGGATTTTGTTCACGTTCTCTCTCTCTCTCTCTCTCTCTCTCTCTCTCTCTCTCTCTCTCTCTCTCTCTCTCTCTCTCTCTCTCTCTCTCTCTCTCTCTCTCTCTCTCTCTCTCTCTCCGTCTTCGGATTCTTCTGTATCCCTTCCATTCTCCCTCTCTGCCCTGAAACTCACTCATATCCCTTCCACAGTCCAATTTCCCTATCCTCCTGTCCCTGATGTAGATTTGGAATCAATCCAATCGTGGCACACATGCCATTAACACGGTGGGTTCATGCTTTTCTGTGGTTCTCCAGTTGTTGTCCAAACTTTGGGGATGCGGGGTAAATAATACCCCTTACTCAGCGAGGGATAGGGTGGACCAGGTGGAAACCTGGGGACTGCGATCTTGCTGTGCATGAAGACACACGCAGTGGAATGGCCAGTCAGTCTCATAACATGCTTCCTGTACACTCCAACCACTCCAGCCCAGGGCCTGGGCTTTGCGTGGGGTGAGGTGGTGAATTGGGGAGGGGACGTTGTAGCCAGTGGGTCACAGAGGAGGCTTTTACACATAGGTGATACACGGATTGAGTGGACTTGTCCATGGGGGAGAAAATGCACAGGGGAGTGGGCATTTCGATCCTGAAATGAAGGTAAAATGTGTGGGGATATTGGAATGTTCGAGAGGGTGGGAAATTGTGGGTGGGTTCACAATTTACCCCGCGGGAGGTGCGGGTTGCAGGAGTATGGGATGGCAAACTTTGGTGAACACAAAATTGGAAAAGGGCCCAAGGATTTTTGGGGGATTTTAGAAGGGTAAATTAATGTGGAAGAGTCTGAACAGTAGGGGGGTGTGATTGCGGGCATGAACATAATTTGGGGGAGATATGCATGCAATATGATGGAAGGGATGTTTGGAAACGATTGAGACGGGTCTAAACAAAGAGTACAGTGAGTGCTTGGGATCTTGCTGTGCAGTGAGGCTGTCGCTCAAGGGTCAGCGACTATCTGCACGTGCTCACTGTCCCCCACCATAAAGGGTGGTGGTGTGGGGGAAGGGAGTGGTCATGAAGAGATGGTGAGGCGCAGTTTGACTAAATTTGCACCAAGCTGGCAGAGGAAGTAATGAACTTGGGCCAGTGAATATTTGGTGACGGAGGAGCAAAATAACTTAGGGGAGAGCAAGAGTGGGACTGCAGAGTAGACAGGAGGCAGAAATTGCAGATATGTACATTTGGGCATAGGGCAAATATATAGAGGTTAAAAATGGGATGAGGTTTTAATGTGTTGGGAAAAGAAAATGTCGTGTTCACAAAATAAGGGCAAATATATTCCTACGTACGCCGAAACACCTCTCCCCTAATGTCCCACCCCCAAAGTCAGTTCACCACATATCCAGCGGGGTCAGCTGTTTGGGACAGGGTAAAATCTGGAGGACTACGGTTTAGGTGGGGTCTCAAAATTGCCAGATGACAAATACTGGGAGCTGCTAGATTAGGGGTCAAAGTGTGTCGTGTCAACTTTGTTTCTGGCAGAAAGTGTTAATGCAAGTAATTTGTGAGGGGAATAAAACTACACTAGGAGGAGTCAATTAGACAGGGGGCTGAATGTATTGGGTGGGTGTGCACCCAAATTGGGGACAGAGATAACATCCAGGTTCAGGACGAAACTTGCTATGTGCAAATAATTACTGGCAATACCGGGGCAAACAAAGGAGCTATGTGTGTCAGGTAAAGCTCCTTTCTCAGTGAGGTTACGGAGGCGGGGTGTGGCAGGGAATGGATGGAGAGTGGCATCTTGTTGTGCCCACCACGGTCAGTCAAGAGGTCAGTGAGTGTCTGCACATGCTAATGCTGTGGTGTCTCAGTGAAGTATCAGAGATTAGTGATCTCTGCCTGAAGGGGGATTCAATAAAGTGCTATTCAGGGGCAATCCCTGAAGTACCCCACGGGCACGACGCAGTGCAATTAGAGGAAGGGGAGAGACACGATGGCTTGACTATCCTCTTCCTGGCCAGTGAGGAGTCAGGGATTCTGCGACCCTGCTGCACATCGAAGTGTGCAGTCACATGTTTGTCACGTGACACAGACTCATTTACCACCATCCCGGTAGTTGGGGGTGGGGATCAGCGGGTTGGGTGGGGTTTATAAGAAACAGATGTGGGTAAAAAAGCACGTTTTTATATTCGGGGGTAATCAGGGAGTGGTTCAGGGCAGAAATGATACTTCAAGGGGGAAGGCCCAGTTAGACATGCATGGGGAAAGAGACGGAAGGATTAAAGAAAAGTTGGATGTAGCAATAAACGTGATGGCAAAATTCAGGGGGGCAAAACTCAGCGGGGCACAAGTCAGGAGTCATCAATCAGTAGGTCAACATCAGGGGGCAAATGTCTAAGGGTGCAAAATCCAACGGGTCACAAGTCAAGAGGGAAAAGTCCAGGAGGCAAACGTGAGGGGCAAATGTCAGGATTGCCACTGATCTCCATCCTGAGAATGAATCATTTTCCCTGCTCTTTGCCTTCCATCAGACAGCCAATCTTGTATCATGTTAGTACCTGGCCTCGCACACCATGGATCCTTAAGTTACTCAGCAGGCTCCTGTGCTGCACTTTATCAAAGACCGTCTGGAAATCCAGGGAATTACATTCAATGGCTTTCCCTGGTTTAACACGTTCTGGCTAGGTCGGAATTTGCGGCCCGTACAGATTCCATTCGGAGGAACTTTCAGTGAACTGTCTTCATGAACTGTAGCAATCTATGTTACAACCAACAGCATTTTTGGAAACGCGATGTTATATTCAATCTGGGGTGCTGAATGGCTTGAAGAGGAGTTGTCAACTGGTGGTGTTCACCCCTCTTTTTTGTTCTTGTGCTCGATATGATAGTGTCGTGGGCTTGCAAGCCGCTCTCTGAGGAGCTTTGGTGAATTTCTACAGTACATCCTTCTTGCATCAGAGAGCGGCGGGAGCTGGCGGAACTGAAGGCAGACCGCAAAACCGGTCGGGAAGGTAAGTGATTGTTATTTAAGAACTTACCTCGACGTCAAAGGTCTTATCGCATCAGAGAGCGGCGGGAGCTGGGCGGAAGAGAAGGCAGAGCGCAAAGCCGGTCGGGAAGGTAAATGATTGTTGTTTGAGTGGGTGTGTTCTATCCATAATGAGAGGAACTGACAGGGTTTTTTTTGTGGCAGCAGACGTGACATAAGGATGTTGTGTTGCCTTCCTGGTGCCAGGATTAAAGAAGTCAAAGACAGAATGCAGGAATTCCTCAAGGACGAAAGTGAAGAGCCAGAGGTGGAGGGACATCTCGGCACAAATGATGTCGGGAAGAAGAGGAGGAACATACCACAGCGGGACTTCGGAGAACTAGGAAGAAGGCTGAAAAGCAGGACGTCCAGGGTGGTTATCTCTGGTTTGCTTCCAGTTCCTCGGACTGGTGAGGCCAGAAACAGGGAGATAATGGGCTTGAACATGTAGCTGGGGAACTGGTGCAGGAAGCAAGGATTTAAATTCTTGGATCTGGGCTATGTTTTGTGGTAAGCATAAATTCTACAAGAGAGACGGTTTGAACCTTAATAGGTTAGGGAGCAGCATTCTGGCAGGCAGGTTTGCTACAACAACACAGTTACGCTTAAACTAAGTAGCGGGGGTAGGGGGAAGGGGACAAACTGGATGTTTAAGAAGGAAATTGGAGGTAAAGTTAGAACAAGGGAAGTCAAGAAAGACAACTGTATCAATGAAGCAGAAAACTCAGAAATGGATCATGCTGTAAGGTTGAGTGAAATAGGAGTTGATGTGAAGGGTGAGGGCAGTAACAAATTAAAAATACTATACATGAATGCACAAAGCATTAGAAATAAGATGGATGAGCTTGAGACTCTTTTGGAAACTGGCAGACACGATATTGTGGGTATAACTGAGATGCGGCTTCAATTGGACAGAACCTAGAAAATGAATATTCAAGGCTACACGTGCTATTGTAAGGACAGACTGACTGGCATAGGGAGTGGATAGCCATGTTGGTAAGGGATGATATTCAGTCCTTTGCACGGGGGAACCTAGAATCAGGGAATGTGGAGTCAGTGTGGATAGAGCTGAGAAATACTAAGGGTAAAAATACTCTCTTTGGAGTTATCTACAGGCCGCAAAAAAGTAGTCTGGATGTCGGATGGAAGTTAAATCAGGAGCTGAAATTGGCCTGTCGCAAAGATGTTACTACAGTTGTTTTGGGGGATTTCAACATACAGGTAGACTGGGAGAATCAGGATGGTATTGGACCTCAAGAAAGAGACTTTGTGGCGTAACTTAGAGATGGATTCTTAAAACAGCTGGTGCTGGAGCCGACCAGGGAGAAGGCAATTCTGGATCTGGTATTGTGCCACGAACCAGAATTGGTCAGGGACCTCGAAGTAAAGGAACCATTGGGAAGAAGTGACCATAAAACAGTAAGCGTAAATCTGCAATTTGACAGGGAGAGTGTACAATCGTAAGTGACACTATTTCAGTTGGATGAAGGGAACTATGGAGCTATGAGGGTGGAGCTGGACAAAGTTCAATGGTGGAATACCTTAGCAGGGATGCCAGTGGAGGAACAATGGCGGATATCTCTGTGTATAATGCAAAAGTTGCAGGATCAGTTCATTCCAAAAAGGAAGAACGATCCTAGGAGGAGGCGTGGGTGGCTTTGGCTGATGAGGTAAATTAAGAAACATATAAAGTTAAAAGAGAAAATGTATAACATAGCCAAGATAAGTGGGAAAACGGTGGACTGGGAAGCTTTCAACAGACAACAGAGGATCACTAAGAAGGAAATACGCAGAGAAAGAAAATGAGGTATGAAGGGAAACTGGCCAATAATATAAAGGAGGTTAGTAAAGGTTTTTTTTTAGGTATGTGAAAGGCAAAGAAAAAATGGTTAAGACTAAAATTGGGCCATTGAGGTAACAGTGGCTCAAGGACATGAACTGAAGGGAATTTATATTTGCCAGGAATTGGTGTTGGAGAGACAGTGAGGTCTGAAGGTTGATAAGTCTCCGGGGCCTAACGGTCTACATCCCAGGGTACTGAGGGAGGTGGCTCGAGAAATCATGGATGCGTTGTTGATTATTTTCCAGAGTTCGATGGATTCGGGATCCGTTCCTGCGGATTGGAGGGTGGCTAATGTTATACCACTTTTTAAGAAAGGTGGGAGAGAGAAAACAGGAAATTATAGACCAGTAAGTCTGACCTCAGTGGTGGGGAAGATGCTGGAGTCGACTATAAAGGATGAAATTACGACACATCTGGATAGTATTAACAGGATAGGTCAGAGTCATCATGGATTAATGAAGGTGAAATCATGCTTGACTAATCTTCTGGAATTTTTTGAGTATGTAACTCTGAAGATAGACGGGGAGATCCCGTAGATGTAGTGTACCTGGACTTTAAGAAAGCTTTTGATAAAGTCCCACATAGGAGGTTAGTGAGCAAAATTAGGGCGCATGGTATTGGGGAAAGAAAGTACTACCTTGGATTGCAAGTTGGTTGGCTGATAAGAAACAAAGACTAGTGATAAACGACTCCCTTTGGGAATGGCAGATAGTGACCAGTGGGGTACCACATGGATCAGTACTGGGACCGCAGCTTTTTACAATATAAGTTAATGAGATAGAACATGGTATTAGTAATACCATTAGCAAATTGCTGATGTAACTAAGGTGAATGGCAGGGTGAAATGTGATGAGGATATTAGGAGATTATAGGATGACCTGGACATGTTAGGTGAGTGGTCAGATGCATGGCAGATGCAGTTTAATGTGGATACATGTATGGTTATTCACTTTGGTGGCAAGAACAAGATGGTAGACAACTACCTAAATGGAACCAATTTAGGTAAAGGGGCAGTACAGTGAGATCTGGGTGTTCCTGTACGCCAGTCAATGATGGTAAACATGCTGATACAGCAGGATTGAGTATAGAACAAAAGAGGTTCTTCTACAGCTGTACAGGGCCCTGGTGAGACCACACCTGGAGTACGGTGTGCAGTCAGTTCTGATCTCGAAATTTGAGGAAAGACATTCTGGCTATTGAGGAAGTGCACCGTAGGTTCAAGAGGTCAATTCCTGCAGTGGCGGGATGACCTTATACGGAAAGACTGGAGCGACTGGGCTTGTATATCCCTGAGTTTAGAGGACTGAGAGGGGACATGACTGAGACATATAAGATGATTAAAGGATTGGACACTCTGGAGGCAGGAAACATGTTTCCGCTAATGGGTGAGTGCTGAACCAGAGGACACAGCTTACAAATACGGGGTCGACCATTTAGGACAGAGATGAGGAGAAACTTCTTCACCCAGAGAGTGGTGGCTGTGTGGAATGCTCTGCCCCAGAGGGTATTGGAGGCCCAGTCTCTGGATGCATTAAGAAAGAGTTGGATGGAGCTGCCAAGAATTATGGAATCAAGCGTTATGGAGATAAAGCAGGAACAGGATACTGATTAAGGATGATCAGCCATGATCATATTAAATGATGGTGCAGGATCGAAGGGCAGAATGGCCTGCCCCTGCAACTATTATTTATTATCTATTATTATCTATTGTCCATGGTACACACTGCTGCCACTGAGTGTTGATGGCCGAGACAGGGGATGTTTGTGGCTGTGAAAGTACATTTATTCTACCTCAATATGGTGGACAAAATTGCTCCAGAAGTGATCTTAAGAAATGTTGCTTGAGGGGCATGGTCATTCTGGAGTTCAGTTACTAGTGGTGTATGGCAAAGATCGATTGCGGGGCCGCTGAAGGCTGGATTAGTAAGTCTGCAGGTAACATTGAGGGTCGGTGGACTTTTGAATAGAGCTGAAGGATGTTGCAGGTTACAGAGGTACATAGATAAGCTGCAGAGTTGGACTGAGAAGTGGTAAATGGAGTTTAATGTGGAAAAGTGTCAGGTGATTCTCTTCGGAAGGAGCAACAGGAATAAAGAGTAATGGCCTTATTGTATGATTTTGGTTGTGTAGACGAGCAGTAAGATCTCAGTGTCCATACGCATAGATTCCTGAAAGTTGCCACGCAGGTTAAAAGGGTTGTTAAGTCGGCATATGGTGAAGAACACAGAGAGAACGTAGAACAGAACAGCACAGAACAGGCCCTTCACTCCACGATGTTGTGCCGACCACTGAACCTCATGTGTGCACCCTCAAATTTCTGTGACCATATGCATGTCCAGCAGTCTTAAAATGCCCCCAATGACCTTGCTTCCACAACTGCTGCCGGCAACGCATTCCATGCTCTCACAACACTCTGTGTAAACAACCAGCCTTTGTCATCACCTCTGTACTTGCCTCCAACCAGCTTAAAACTACGACCACTCGTGTTAGTCATTTTTTTTAGATTAGATTACTTACAGTGTGGAAACAGGCCCTTCGGCCCAACAACTCCACACGGACCCGACATCCACCCATATCCCTACATTTACCCCTTACCTAACACGACGGGCAATTTAGCATGGCCAATTCACCTAGTCCGCACATCTTTGGACTATGGGAGGAAACCGGAGCACCAGGAGGAAAGGCAGGCAGACACGGGGAGAACGTGCAAACTCCACACAGTTAGTCGCTTGAGGAACTTCCCGGGTCTCTGGCGCTGAGAGGCAGCAGAGCTAACCAACGTGTCGGCCACGGGAAATAGACTCTGGCTATCGACTCTATGTATGCCTCTGATCATCTTGTATACCTCAATTAGGTCCCCTCTCCTCCTCCTTTTCACCAATGAAAAAAGTCCGAGCTCAATCAACCTCTCTTCATAAGATAAGCCCTGCAGTCCAGGTAGCATCCTGGTAAACCTCGTCTGAACCCTCTCCAAAGCATCTACATCTTTCCTGCAATAGAAATGGACGCAGCATTCCAAGTGTGGTCTAAACAAAATTTTATAGAGCTGCAACAAGATCTCATGACTCTTAAACTCAATCCCCCTGTTAACGAAAGCCAAAACACCATATGCTACCTTAACAACCCTGTCCATTTGGGTGGCCATTTTATGGGATCTATGTGCCTGCACACCAAGATCCCTCTGTTCCTCCAGACTGCCAAGAATCCTATCCTTAATCCTGTACTCAGCTTTCAAATTCGACCTTCCAAAATGCATCACCTCGCATTTATCCAGGTTGAACTCCATCTTCCACCTCTCAGCCCATCTCTGCATCCTGTCAATGTCCCGCTGCAGCCTACAACAGCCCTCTATGCTGTCAACGACACCTTCAGCCTTTGAATAGGCTGCAAACTTGTACACCCCTCCTTCAATCCCCTCATCCAAGTCATAAATAAAAATTCCAATCAGATAATGCCGCATATTCACTTGTCAAAGATTCTTACCTTGTAGCTGCTCATCGTTGACTATTTGTGCCATTGAAATACGGTTTGCTGTTTGCTTAATGACGATTGAGACTGTGTATATAATAAAACAACTTTTCGATTAACTATTCTATCTAACTTCATCAGAACACTCTGAAGGATTTGACATTCCTGAAGACTAAAATAGGATCCAAACTTGGTCGAATTACCCAGGAGGAATTTCAATCTCCCAGGGCAATTCAGTTTGTACGATGGTGGCAAATTGTTCGGTTCACAGCTCAACTCTCCATCTGCTGGAATAATGCATCTCTGTTAAGCGTGCAATTAAATATTTCCCACTTGCATGGATATGTGCAACAACAACATACAAGAAGCCTGACAGCATTCAGGAGAAATCAGACTGTTTTGTTTTCAGATAATCACAATCATCCAAAACACCAGACGACGCACTGCAGGAATTGATCAAAGCGCCTTAGATAGTACCTTCCAAATACATGACCACATGCATCTAGAAGCGCGAGGACAACAGAGACACGGGGAGACCAGACCTTACCACTTCTCCTCCAAGCCAATCACCATCTTTCCTTGGAATTATATCGCTGTTCCTTCACAGTCGTTGGATCAAAATCCTGGAATGTCATTCCTACCAAATATTGTTGGACCATCTGTAGTCAATATTCTATCGCCCTTTAAGAAGGCATCTAATCAACACTTTCTCATCGGAAATCGATGGACGGTAATAAATGCTGACACAGCCAGTGATGCCGATATCCCACGAGTGAATTAAAAGAAAATGTTGTGGAAACAATGGGACTCATGTTTAGGATTGATTGAGGGGTTTCTCTTATTCGTAATGCAAAGAATTCGTGTAGCCAAGTACTTGTTGCATTACTAACATTCGCACTGAACGTAGACAATGTTGCTGCATAAATAAACAATTTTGCACATCAACTTACCATCGGCAGCAGAAAACCAACTGCACTGAAATCGTGTAGAAAAGCTGTCTAATCGTCAGTATGGATTCCTTGAATGATAAAACACAAGACACTTACAATAAAGATACTCAGATTAGAATGAAGGTCACAGAGGTGGTGAGGATCAAAATTAGATTAGATTAAATTAGATTAGACTTACAGTGTGGAAACAGGCCCTTCGGCCCAACAAGTCCACACCAACCCGCCAAAGCGCAATCCACCCATACCCCTACATTTACCCCTTACCTAACACTACGGGCAATTTAGCATGGCCAATTCACCTGAACCGCACATCTTTGGACTGTGGGAGGAAACCGGAGCACCCGGAGGAAACCCACCCTCACAGATGTTCTCCTGCTTTCCATCTCTGGGCTCCGCAATTAACTCATTTTTTGTCATCTTCAAATTCTTTGGGACTCGATTGGTTACTGAAATGTTGCTGACCGTCAGAGCAATGAGCAACTGAAATGTAGCTGACACACAGTCATATTTGTGTGTGTGGATTGAATTGCCAGAGGAAGTGGCGGAGTCTGATACAACATTTCAAAGGCATCTGAATGGCTATATAAACAGGAACTGTTTATAGGGATAGCGGACAAATGTTAACAAATAAGCTAGATTATTTTTGAACAACAGTCAGTAGGGATGAGCTGGATCAGTGGTTCGTTTTCCATGCTGGGCACCTCTAAGATGTTCCCGTGGCTGTCACCGGCTTGAAATGATTATTTGGCGCAATGCATGGCGATTGTCTCACGATCTGCGCGTTTAGCAACCTTCTCTCGAAGTTGGATCATTCGAAACTCCCCGGCGATGAAGATTTTCAGCAGATTTGCTGCCAATTACCATTCTCCTTGAGACCTTCCCAAGTTGCCTGTGGAAGTTTTTGTCTGCAGAAAAATGCCTCATGAATGCTGTTAATTCCTCAGCTCTACAGTGAATACAAAAAATGACAGCTCTTACTTTGGAACAGAAGAAAAACTGACAAAGAGAACCCATCTTCAGGAATACCAAAACATGAATGCTGTCTGGTGAGGCAGTGCGAGTTTTCTGTGTCACAAATTGCTCAAACAAATGACAGCAAGGCGATTCCAAATGGTGCTTTTAATATACTGGAGTCTCAGTGCACCACTCCTTCCCAGAAAGTCCTCAAGTAACATAAAATAGAACAGGATAACAATGAGACATAAAACGTGAAGGTTACCAGTTGCAGTCGCGATTAGATTTGGCAACAATGCGCTGGTACTTCCACTGGATCCAAAATTCCAATCTCCCTCACCAAGATATAAATGAACAACTGAGATTCATGTAACAAGAATTCATGTTGCGATTGCCTCTCTTTTTGCCATAGCAAGATCATGGCAGGATCTCATTTGACAACCACGGTGAAATAACGATCTGCATTCACTTTCAGAGAAAACGGTGAACAAAGCAAATTGCCTGTAATATGAAAACACAGCGTACCCTGTTTGGTTCCTGTATTACGCCAGGGGTCGTGTGAACAGGAGACGAGCATAATAACCACAGTACCAGGGAAACCCAGCATGGATTCTCACCCAATGGAGGGTCTATGCTCTGCCGCATCACAGCAGGGTTTAGACGAAGTGATTGCACGTTGTTTTGTGCAACTTATTCCTGCTACACGCGTCTGACCTAATTCCTTTGCGCAAGTGGCAGTGCCGGGATTCAAATAAAATCCGTCACGGGAATTGGAATTCAAACCAGCGTCTTAGACTTACCAGCTATGCTAGCAGACACGACAAAAGCAGATAACTAAGCAGGCCGTGCACCTGATGACATTTTGTAGCATACTTTCAGATTCAGCACCTGTTCTGCAGAATAATCGGCTGAAATGAATTCCCCCACCAGCAAAACACCTGGAGAGCCAAAAGCAACTGTCACCTGGCTGCCAGCTGAGTTTCAAACCTCTGGGGAATGGATGAGAAACGACCTACTGAGTTCTGCAAAACCATGCAATGTTTACTTAGAGATGTACAAAAATCAGTTTCTTAACATATTAATGGAAGGTAAAAGGCGATCAGAGATGTCAAAGAAGTGTAAACTATATGTTATTGTTCTTTGTTCGAGTGTAAAAAAACATTCCATCCTCAGTCGCATTCACTTCTCTTGCAACTGACTGAATTAGAGAGAAGGTGTTTCTCTAGAGCTGCATGTGCATCGACTTCCTATCCCTCCCTCTTTATACTTTTCACCAACTCGGTGATTTCAAGGAAACAAAATAGCTACAATATCATTCGGGAGCTTGTCTGCCTTTCTTCACTTCCAGTTGTAACGCAGCTTAGATTTCAGAGTGCGTGGTAATGTGAGTGACAATATGAGAGTGTGAGTCAAGCAGTTCATCTGAGGCTGTAAATCTTTTCATTCCTTTGTTCACTGATGACCGTAAACGTGTCCTGTGGTCGAATATTTGAACAGTTCCAAAACACGATTGAGGAGTTCTGATTTTGATTGGTACATGTTGGGAAAGAACAGGCCATGTTCAAAAGAGCCATTTCCGACTATACTTTGGTATACATTTGACAGAGACAGTTAATCAAGGAGCCAGTGTTTGTGGGACAACCACCAAATGAGGGTTCTCCTTGAGAAAGTACCGAGGCACATTCACATGTAAAGAAAATGCGATACTACTGGTACAGAAAGTACCAATGCCTGGTACGTGTGCCCATTAACAGAATGGCCATCGAAAGTGTGCACATCGTCGCATTAATAGGACCATGAGGACAGAAACGTACTTGAGGGTGTGATGCTGGAAAAGCAAAGGAGGGCAGGTAACATCCACGCAGCAGGAGACTAGACGTTTTAGGCATAAGCCCTTCATCATCTCCAGTTCTCAATTCCTCTGAGGAGAGAAACTTAAACATGTTTCTTACAGCAATTAATTAGAATTGTATTCCTTTTCACCAAATCAGCAGATATGGGCGAGCACATTGTAAGCCAGGTTTGCTGATGAGAACAACAAGCACAAATTTCCCGTTCACGTCAATCCAAAAAGCGACCACCTGTAACAAGGAAACAGGGCTTTTTGCCTGGTTTTGAACAGGGATTGTTTCCTGTGTGATGTTGCCACATTAAGGACGTCATTTCTGCGTAGTCATGCCAGCTTATGTTCGTACAGCACTGACATTGGTAGTCGATCAACACATTAACTTTCTCTTTCAAGTCGAGATTTATTATCCAGGGCTGTTGGCATTCTTGAAAAATATAAAGAATTTCACATGAAAATGCTCAGAAAATAGTTACAACGAAATAACCAGAATTGTCGTGTTTGGACTGCTGGGCGAGGCTGAATAGTTTGGGACAATGCTTCTTTGGAGCGCCAAGCTGGACACAAGTTCACAACTGCACAATTAAACAGAACAACCATCAGTACAGGAGACATCGGCTCATATTCAGGACCATGACAGAGAGAAATTTGAAATGAAATTCACACAACAATTACTTATAATTATATTCATTTTCACAATCTGGAGCAGTGATGGCCGAATAATGCACAGTAAGGTTTACTGTTGAGACTGAAACTCTACACCATACTTCATAATCTAGAAGCTGTTCGCCCATAAGGAGAGAGCAACAATGTTTCTACCCGGCTGTGAACTGGGCCACGTTCACACAATCTTATACCTCTACTCGACACAAGAGTTCATACCCAGATTTAGATTAGATTAGATTACTTACAGTGTGGAAACAGGCCCTTCAGCCCAACAAGTCCACACCGACCCACCGAAGTGCAACCCACCCAGACACAATCTCCTACATTTACCCCTTCACCTAACACTATGGGCAATTTATCATGGCCAATTCACCTAACCTGCACATTTTTGGGCTGTGGGAC
Source organism: Hemiscyllium ocellatum (assembly GCF_020745735.1). Lineage (NCBI taxonomy): Eukaryota > Metazoa > Chordata > Chondrichthyes > Orectolobiformes > Hemiscylliidae > Hemiscyllium > Hemiscyllium ocellatum. Next base: position 72,841,990 of record NC_083420.1, on the reverse strand, counting down.
GAAACTGGAGCACCGGGAGGAAACCCACGCAGACACGGGGAGAATGTGCAAACTTTACACAGTCGCCCAAGGCAGGAAATGAACCCAGGTCTCTGGCGATGTGAGGAGGCAGTGCTGACCCCGCCGACTGTACTCTTAAAAATAGTGTTTTTCTTTGCTGGAAAACTCCACAAATATTCAGAACGATGAAGGACATGTATCGATACTATCGCACAAAACAATTAACTGCATTGACATTCCATTTCACTCCAATATGGGAATGACCAGGAAGAAGCATAGTAATGCTTACTGACAAATGCAACAAGAAATAGGCTCTGCCCTGATGAACACATAAGACGATGGTTCTTTTTGCTCTGCCTCTTGAAGCGCGGATAGTTTCCCTTGGAGGTGAATGTTATAGCGGCTTCCCGACAGAAACACAGTTGGGTGACAGACTCTATCGAGCTCTCCTCCAACGGCCATTGCTTTGTTCAGACTAGATCGAATTGGATCTGTTCACCCGTGCAGGACTGAAACCGAATCTGTTCAGACGTGCAGGACTGACAACGAGCTCAGTCACACACAGATGTGCTGCAACGAGCTGCCAGCAGATGTGTAGGGACCGGCTTTTGACAAACGCTGGGAAAGGTACTGAAACTAAATTAAAGGGGAGTAAGTATTAGAAGGAGAAGGCTGTCGAATGGGGTTGAGAAATGTATCAGCCATGATTGAATGGTGGAGAAGACTACATTGGGCGAAATGCCTAACCATACTCCCATACATTCTACTTTCTGCCCATCTGGTATCTAAGGAGATAGACAGAATTGATTGTTCAGTTTGGAGACCTCTGTCAGAAATGGACAAAGTGAGAGATGGAACAGGTCTGAAACAAACCTACAGATCTGGAAAATCGTATAAGAGGAAATAATAAAAGAGAAGTTCAGAACAAAATTGAAAGTAAGGAGATATTCAGTGTAAAGGGAATTTGTGGAAAGGCAGGGGGAGATGGACATGGAAAAAGAAGCGTCATGAATAAAAAATGATAACTCTGTCTTCTTTTCCCAGATGCGACCAGACCTGGTGATATTTTCTGGAAATTTCTATTTTTCTTACAGAAAAAGAAGGTGGGAGAGTAATTCTGGATCAATCAGCTGTCGCCGCTCTGTGAATGTTTCCCCGTTCCCCAGATCACTTCTGTTCCACATTGAAACCTCACAATTCTGCCCCATCCACAACCCCGTTACTGAGAATAAACTGTTCATTGCGTAAAACGACATGGGTCCACAAGAAGATCATTTTCCATGGGAATTGGGATCTTTCAGGGAGAGTTCCCTTAGGTTTGCATCTGCATGTCTAAATCAGTTACTTCTGGTTCTGGACAATTAGACATGGAGCCGTTAGTCTCAGATCCCAGCAAGTGGCCATTCCCCGAATCTGAGAAGTTTGTTTGGTGCACAGCTGGAGTGGAAACTAAAACTTTGAAAGGGATATCATTCGTGGTATATTCAGTGGCATCGATAAACCTGTCTCTGGCACTTCCAGGAAAGTAGAGACAGTTTTCACTCAGAAACTGATATTGTCGAAAAGCAGTACGAAAAAATGAGTCAGCCTGAGCAGTGTGTGGTGACGAGGAAAGTTGGGCTTCAATTAGAAGGGGAGATGTCCTCGTGTGGTGCTTCAGTCCACAAACCCTGAGATTTGTAGTCTCATGCTATACCGACTGAGCGAACCAGGCCGAGCTCAGAGCAGATTAGTTCTTCATTTTACTCTGAGCATCCAAGAATAAGAACGAATTTCTGCAGCTGTTATCAAATGAAATAATATATTTTCCCCTTTCATGCAAGAAGAGCTCATGCTGAGTAAGGCCTTTCCATAATCTGATTCCAAAGGCTGGACAGGAAGCCGCTAATTGAAAATTCAGCAGCCGTTTTATGCTAGCAGTGGAAGTTTGGACAGAGTGAAGTCGAATTCTGCTGCGATTGCTTGTTTTACTCTGTGAGGATTCGGGGTGAATCAGAGATGAGTTTGCACGGGTGCAATGTCGGTGCGTGGTCGCTGTCAACATTTGATCTGGAATATTTGATGCTGTGTACCTGGGTGTGATCGAACCACAAAACTTTCAGCCAAACTCACTGAGCAATTGAGATACAGAAAATCGCACCAACGTTGGTTGTGTAAATTACCCTAAAGCCGGCTGGTCGAGGGGATTTGATGAGGCTTTGGACTGCAGGAGCTCTCAATATTTTCAGAATCTGTCTCGAATGTTCCCAGTTTACTCAACGAGGGAATCAGAGGCTTGAGGTGCGGCAAAATCCCAAACAAAGGCATCGCAAACTAAGTAGGTCTGTCGCATGCAACTGCCAGAAGTACTTACCTCTTGATTGTCGTGGCAATGAAAAAAACGATACCATGACTCGCTGTCATTGGAGTTGGAGTGTTGCTTAAATTCAAATCCAAAGACCGCTCGGCCATGCTACCACAAGAAACCTAAAATTCACATTTGTCATGACTAGTGCTTCAGCATCTCTTCAATTCAGGCACTTAACCGTCTGCACAATCAATGACTACTTTGACGTAGTCAGAAAATATTTATAAGGATATGAAAAGGTTGGCAGGGTTTGCACTGTAGCGTGAAGCTGAATATGATACGACAATTTTGCCTGGAGTATCGGGACTGAGGGACAGCATTAGAGAATTTTATAAAATCATTAGGGAGACGAATGGAGTAAATATACAAGAATTTCGTTTTCATGAAGTAGGCGAATTCAAAACAAGTGAGCATAGGTTTAAAATGACAAAAGTAAACTGAAAGGAATTGTGAGCGACACTTGCTTTTCGCACAGCAATATTTGCCTGTGTGGAATAAATTGCGAGATTTAGTGGGGAGGTCTGGTACACTCACAACATTTCAATGGAATTTAGATGGTTTTCAAACAGAAAGGGTTTTGAGGTATAAGGGACAAATGTTGGCAAAAGTACGAGATTAATTTCGTATATTTCATCACCAAGGACAAATTGGATCTGAGGGTTTGTTTGCATGCTCGGCACCTCTGAGACACGGCAGCGGCTGACAACAGTTTAAACTAATTATTTGCAGAATGGTTCTGGCCCCATGGTTCAGCGTGTTTCGCTAATTCTCTGGAAAATGGATGATTCTAAACTACCCAGAGATGAAGTATTCCGGGATTTTACTGCCAATGCCCATCTTCCTTTGACACATACAAAGTTCTCCGTGAAAGATTTAGACTGGAGACAAGTGCCTCACAGGGTTGGAGTATTTGAGCTAAAGGGAGAGGCTGACAAGGCTGTGACTGTTTTCCTTGGAGCATCGGAGGCTGAAGGGTGACCTCACAGAGATTTACAAAATTATGAGCGGCCAGGATAGGGTCGGTAGGCAAAGTTCGTTCCTTGGGGTCGAGGAGACCAGAATTAGATGGCATAGTTTTAGGGTGAGAGGGGAAAGATATAAAATAAACCTAAGAATTAACTTTTTCATGCAGAGGATGGTACGTGCATGGAATGATCTGCCAGATGGAGTGGTGGACGCTGATACAATTGCAATATTTCAGAGGCATTTGGAAGGGTTTATGAATAGGAAAGGTTTGGAGGTATATGGGCCGGGTGCTGGCAGGTGGGACTAGATTGGGTTGGGATACCTGGTCAGCGTGGACGGTTTGGACCGAAAAGACTGTTTCCGTGCTGTAGATCTCTCTGACTCTATGACTCTAAACCGTGTTAGCCCCTCAGCTCTCAAGCAAATCCAAAAACTGACAGCTCTTAACGGACAACCAAAGTGAAACTAACAAGGAGACGCCATTTCAAGATACACCAAAGCATGAATGTTGTCTGTGATGCAGTGTGAGTAATCTGGGTCATGAACCGCTCAAACAAATGTGAGCGAGACATATCCAACCAGTGCTTCTAATCATTCTGGAGCATAAGCACATCGCCACGTTCCAAAAGTGCTCACGTGATATAAAATAGAAAAGAATAATAATGAACCATGAAAAGTGAAGATCGCTTAGATTAGGTCGATAATACTCTCGTGCCTCTCCCGGACTGAGACGGCCAAACACCAACCACACTCACGTGGATAGAATTAAAGAAAATGAGAGAAACGTAACTATGTTTCATATTGCGTTTTCCCTCCATTTTGCCACAATCAAAACGGGGCAAGTAAATTCAATGTAGGATCTGCATTCAGAAAATTGTTGAACTAACGATTCCCATTCACTTTCAGAGAAAATGATAAACAATGCAAACTGTCTCGAATGAAAAGTTGCACCGCAGCCTGCTTGGGTCCGATGTTACGTCGGGAGTCTTTTGAACAGGATGTGAATGTGACAAACACAGTATCAGTGGAATACAGTGAGAACACTGACCCGATAGAGGTTCTGTGCTGTGCCACATCACCGCGTCGTTTCGAGGAAAGTATTAAGTTTTAATCCAGACAACTTCAACATATGTCATCACTGCCAAACGTTGCCAGCCTAATTCGCTACTACAAGTGGTAGTGCTGGGATTCAAACCCAAGTCCTCATACAAACTGGAACTTGAAACCAGCGTCTGAGATTGCTTAGCCGTACGAGCAGACACGCAAAAGGTGTAAAGGTAAACAGGCCATTTGCTTGTTCCCCCGATATGCATGTGATTCGCTTTCCTATCCCTCCTGTTTAATCGTTCCTGCAAATCTGTGATATCAAGGAAAAAAAATAGATATTGTGTCATTCAGCTGTTGTCATTTCTTCAGTTTCAGTTCCAACATGGCTTAGATTTCAGAGGACACGGTAATATTAATAAATGCTTGAGAGCTTCAGTCAAGCAGATCGTCTGAGTCTGTGAATCATTTCATTCCTGTTGTTGACTGAATGAGCAGTAAATGTGCTCGGTGCTTAGAAACATGCATACGTGAACTGCTCCAAACATAATTGAGAATTTCTAGTTTTGATTTACATAGATTGTGAAATTACAGACAGCATTTAAATAAGGCTTTCCAGAGTCTATTTTGTCATAGAGTTGACAGATATACATGTAACACCAGCAAATGACGGTTCTCCTTCACACTTAACTGGGTGACCTTCACTTGCATAGCAAATGCAATACCAACAGTCTGGAAAGGACCGGTGCCTTGTATATCTGTCATTTAATAGGATGGCTGTAGAAGGTGTAAATTTCGTCGCATATTTCGGACTAGGGAAGAGAGAAACCTAGCTGAGATGTGGTACTGGAAAAGCACAGCAGGTCAGGCAGAATCCGAGCAGCGGTAATTTCGACCTTTCTGGCATTAATCCTTGAGCATCTTCAGTCCATCCTTTCTCCTAGGAAAGAAAATTAACAAAATGTCACACAATATTTCACGACAATGGTATTCCCTTTCACGTTGGAGGCAGATATGGGTGAGCAAATTCAAAGCCAGGTTTGTCGATGAGAACAAGAACCAACACGCCGTTCACCACTTCCGTCTTCTGGTCTCTGGGACCAGGCACATACGGAGACAGAAACAAATTAATTTGTTCTGTTCAAAGACCTCCTGTCAGACCTCGTCAAAATGAGAGATGAGACACGTCCGAAACAAATCTAGGGATTGGGAAAATGGCAGGAGAGGAAATGGTAAAAGAGGTGTTCAGTATAAAGTTGGAAATCAAAAGATAGTGAATAAAAATGGAGGCCGTGGAAAGGCAGAGGGAGACGGACGTAACAAACTGAAGCGTTACACGACGCAAAATATTTCCTGTGTTTTCCTTTCTCAGATGCAGCCAGACCCGCTGACATTTTTCAGCAATTGCTGATATTGTTACAGAAAGAGAAGATCGGAGAATGACCATGGGCCAGTCAGTCCTCCATGCTCTGGGAATGTATGACTTCCCCGTTCCCCCAGATCGTTTTGACCCTATACTGAAACGTCAAAATTCTGCCTTACTCCCACCCCCGTTACGGGGAATAATCAGTTTGTTGTGGAAACCCACAGGGCACACAAGAAGGTTGCTTTCCGTCTGAATTGGGAAACGTTCATGCTGAGTTCCCTTAGGTTTCCATCAGAACATTCGGAATCAGTTAATTCTGATTCAGGATGATTTGACATGGAGCCGTCATGTTCAGTCTTCCCATTAAGTGGTTATTTTCATTCTGTGTTTCCCAGCAGTTTGGTGTCTGCATGGTTGGAGTGGAAGCTACAACTTTGAAAGGGACATTATTCATTGTATATTCGCCTGCACAGATACACCTGCGTCAGCCACTTCACGTGTAGTAAAGACGGTTTTCGCACAGAAACTGACGTGTGAACGAAAGCAATAGGAAAGAGAAAGCGCATCCTTGTGTTGAGTGGCGATACTGAAAGGGAAATGTCGAGCTGGGATCGAATTAGTAAGTGAAAGCGCCACGCATGTAGCTCAAAAACGCAATCCTGACATTAAGGGTCACATGCTCGACTGGCTGAGGTAACAAGGCCTGGTTGGCAGATGATTAGATTCCCATTTCATACTGAGCATAATCGAATCAGCAACATCAATTTACGAGGATCTAGTTCATTCCTCCCAATCACAAAATCTTCATTCACACCATCCACTTCGCATGATTCTAAACTACCCAGAGATGAAGTATTCCGGGATTTTACTGCCAATGCCCATCTTCCTTTGACACATACAAAGTTCTCCGTGAAAGATTTAGACTGGAGACAAGTGCCTCACAGGGTTGGAGTATTTGAGCTAAAGGGAGAGGCTGAAAAGGCTGTGACTGTTTTCCTTGGAGCATCGGAGGCTGAAGGGTGACCTCACAGAGATTTACAAAATTATGAGCTGCCAGGGTAGGGTCGGTAGGCAAAGTTCGTTCCTTGGGGTCGAGGAGACCAGAATTAGATGGCATAGTTTTAGGGTGAGAGGGGAAAGATATAAAATAAACCTAAGAATTAACTTTTTCATGCAGAGGATGGTACGTGCATGGAATGATCTGCCAGATGGAGTGGTGGACGCTGATACAATTGCAATATTTCAGAGGCATTTGGAAGGGTTTATGAATAGGAAAGGTTTGGAGGTATATGGGCCGGGTGCTGGCAGGTGGGACTAGATTGGGTTGGGATACCTGGTCAGCGTGGACGGTTTGGACCGAAAAGACTGTTTCCGTGCTGTAGATCTCTCTGACTCTATGACTCTAAACCGTGTTAGCCCCTCAGCTCTCAAGCAAATCCAAAAACTGACAGCTCTTAACGGACAACCAAAGTGAAACTAACAAGGAGACGCCATTTTAAGATACACCAAAGCATGAATGTTGTCTGTGATGCAGTGTGAGTAATCTGGGTCATGAACCGCTCAAACAAATGTGAGCGAGCCACAATCAAGACCACAATCAAAACGGGGCAAGTAAATTCAATGTAGGATCTGCATTCAGAAAATTGTTGAACTAACGATTCCCATTCACTTTCAGAGAAAATGATAAACAATGCAAACTGTCTCGAATGAAAAGTTGCACCGCAGCCTGCTTGGGTCCGATGTTACGTCGGGAGTCTTTTGAACAGGATGTGAATGTGACAAACACAGTATCAGTGGAATACAGTGAGAACACTGACCCGATAGAGGTTCTGTGCTGTGCCACATCACCGCGTCGTTTCGAGCAAAGTATTAAGTTTTAATCCAGACAACTTCAACATATGTCATCACTGCCAAACGTTGCCAGCCTAATTCGCTACTACAAGTGGTAGTGCTGGGATTCAAACCCAAGTCCTCATACAAACTGGAACTTGAAACCAGCGTCTGAGATTGCTTAGCCGTACGAGCAGACACGCAAAAGGTGTAAAGGTAAACAGGCCATTTGCTTGTTCCCCCGATATGCATGTGATTCGCTTTCCTATCCCTCCTGTTTAATCGTTCCTGCAAATCTGTGATATCAAGGAAAAAAAATAGATATTGTGTCATTCAGCTGTTGTCATTTCTTCAGTTTCAGTTCCAACATGGCTTAGATTTCAGAGGACACGGTAATATTAATAAATGCTTGAGAGCTTCAGTCAAGCAGATCGTCTGAGTCTGTGAATCATTTCATTCCTGTTGTTGACTGAATGAGCAGTAAATGTGCTCGGTGCTTAGAAACATGCATACGTGAACTGCTCCAAACATAATTGAGAATTTCTAGTTTTGATTTACATAGATTGTGAAATTACAGACAGCATTTAAATAAGGCTTTCCAGAGTCTATTTTGTCATAGAGTTGACAGATATACATGTAACACCAGCAAATGACGGTTCTCCTTCACACTTAACTGGGTGACCTTCACTTGCATAGCAAATGCAATACCAACAGTCTGGAAAGGACCGGTGCCTTGTATATCTGTCATTTAATAGGATGGCTGTAGAAGGTGTAAATTTCGTCGCATATTTCGGACTAGGGAAGAGAGAAACCTAGCTGAGATGTGGTACTGGAAAAGCACAGCAGGTCAGGCAGAATCCGAGCAGCGGTAATTTCGACCTTTCTGGCATTAATCCTTGAGCATCTTCAGTCCATCCTTTCTCCTAGGAAAGAAAATTAACAAAATGTCACACAATATTTCACGACAATGGTATTCCCTTTCACGTTGGAGGCAGATATGGGTGAGCAAATTCAAAGCCAGGTTTGTCGATGAGAACAAGAACCAACACGCCGTTCACCACTTCCGTCTTCTGGTCTCTGGGACCAGGCACATACGGAGACAGAAACAAATTAATTTGTTCTGTTCAAAGACCTCCTGTCAGACCTCGTCAAAATGAGAGATGAGACACGTCCGAAACAAATCTAGGGATTGGGAAAATGGCAGGAGAGGAAATGGTAAAAGAGGTGTTCAGTATAAAGTTGGAAATCAAAAGATAGTGAATAAAAATGGAGGCCGTGGAAAGGCAGAGGGAGACGGACGTAACAAACTGAAGCGTTACACGACGCAAAATATTTCCTGTGTTTTCCTTTCTCAGATGCAGCCAGACCCGCTGACATTTTTCAGCAATTGCTGATATTGTTACAGAAAGAGAAGATCGGAAAATGACCATGGGCCAGTCAGTCCTCCATGCTCTGGGAATGTATAACTTCCCCGTTCCCCCAGATCGTTTTGACCCTATACTGAAACGTCAAAATTCTGCCTTACTCCCACCCCCGTTACGGGGAATAATCAGTTTGTTGTGGAAACCCACAGGGCACACAAGAAGGTTGCTTTCCGTCTGAATTGGGAAACGTTCATGCTGAGTTCCCTTAGGTTTCCATCAGAACATTCGGAATCAGTTAATTCTGATTCAGGATGATTTGACATGGAGCCGTCATGTTCAGTCTTCCCATTAAGTGGTTATTTTCATTCTGTGTTTCCCAGCAGTTTGGTGTCTGCATGGTTGGAGTGGAAGCTACAACTTTGAAAGGGACATTATTCATTGTATATTCGCCTGCACAGATACACCTGCGTCAGCCACTTCACGTGTAGTAAAGACGGTTTTCGCACAGAAACTGACGTGTGAACGAAAGCAATAGGAAAGAGAAAGCGCATCCTTGTGTTGAGTGGCGATACTGAAAGGGAAATGTCGAGCTGGGATCGAATTAGTAAGTGAAAGCGCCACGCATGTAGCTCAAAAACGCAATCCTGACATTAAGGGTCACATGCTCGACTGGCTGAGGTAACAAGGCCTGGTTGGCAGATGATTAGATTCCCATTTCATACTGAGCATAATCGAATCAGCAACATCAATTTACGAGGATCTAGTTCATTCCTCCCAATCACAAAATCTTCATTCACACCATCCACTTCGCATTTGTTCTTCCTTCAGAACATCGATGAGATAAAATTCTCACTGACAACACCTTCTTTGTTCTTCCTGCCAACAACTTTTTGCCAGTTCTCAAATTGGAGAATGGAGTTTTGTTTAAAGAGAAGTTCCAAGAACAGGTTCAATCTTCTGCAGCTGACACCAAATTAAAGTGGATTCTTTTTTTCCCTTTCACAAGGGAAGAGCCGTTCGAAGGAAGAGGTTTATGTTAGCTATATCCCAGGACTAGGCAAGAAGGCGTGGGTTATTGAAGCTGCACTCGCCGTTTTCCGCAGGCGGAGGGGGACTATCGAGACAGTGGTGTCTTTTCCTGCTGCGTGTCTTTGTTGCAGTGAGGATTCAGTATGCATCAAGAATAAGTTCTCTTGGGTGCAATGTCGGGACGTGGTCGGTCTAATTGCCTGATCTGAAATATTTGAGGCTCTGTACCTGTATGGGCTCGATCGACCAACATTTCAGCCAAATTTGCTGATCAATTGAGACACAGAAACTGGAACCAGCATTGAGCATGTGAATTCCCCAAAAGCTGGGTGTTCGAAGGTATTTGAGAAGAATCTGGACGGCAGGAGCACTCACTATTCTCACAGCCTGTCGCTAAGTTTCCTGATTTTATCAGAGGCTTGAGGAGCCCCCAGCACCCGAGCAAAAATGTCTCAAACCACTTAGCTCTTTTGTAAGCAACTGACTGCATTATTTCACTAGCAGTTACGATAGCAGTGGGATTGGAACAATGACATGTTACAGACTGGAGCTTAAACCCAACGCTTTAGAACCTGGGGCACACCATCGCAGAAAGCAATGCCATTAAATTTGTCAGGAAAAGTGTTTCATAATCGCTTCACTCCAGGCACTTTCCCCTCAGCACAGTGAACGTGTAACTTGGCATATCTTAGAAAATGTTTACAGCGATGTTGCCAAATTTGAAAGTTTGGACTGGAGTGCGAAGGTGTATAGGATGCGATAATTTTACCTTGAGCGTCAGGGTGAAGAATGGTCTTATCGAAGTTTTTTTAATCTGGAGGGAGACGGGTAGAGTCAATCGCCATTGAGATTTTTTTCGGAAGACAGTCGTATTGAAAGCTAGGGATCTGAGATACAACTTTTACACATAGATGACTGTTGTTGTGTGGAATCATTTACCGGAGTCTAGTACACGTACAACATTTAAAAGGCATCTGGATGGGTATGTAGACAGAAAAGGTTTTGAGGGATAAGGTACAAATGTTGGCAAATATAGCTAGATTAATTTTGGTATCTGGTCAGCAGGGACGAGTTGGAACGGAGGAACTGTTTCTCTGTTCGGTAGCTCTGAAATGCACACTTTGTGAGTTCACATTGCAACCTCATCTTATGTACTTCTCACGCAGGCGATTTCTACTGCCTTCCAAATATACACAGAGCCAACACACAAGGATGTCCCATCGTGTTAGGCAATGGGACCCGATGTGTCAAACTCACTGGAAGTGTCAAACGCATCTTGAAACCAATTATGCTGGGTATCCCCAGCATCTGCCACGACCGAACATTGGGACACAGGCAGAATTCAACCTCACGTCTTCACTGCAGAATCTGAGCTGGGGTGATAACTATTGTTCAAGTATACCTGAGAATTTAGCTTTTATTTACATATGGTTTACATATGAAAGAACCAAATTTAAAATGGTCTTTCTAAAAGAATAAGGACTGAATAAACAATTTTTTTTTGAATATCATTTCAGTGGCATCACACTGTAATCTTTTGCTATAAATTGTGTGTCGTGTGATCTTACACTCCACAAACACCTGATGAAGTGGCAGCGTTCCAAAAGCCAATGCTACCGAATAAACTTGTTAGAACATAAACTGATGTAGTGTGATTATTTAATTTTGTCCAACCCAGTGCAACACTGGTGCCTCTAAATATTTAGTACACATTGCTTACACTAACTAATACACTGTTCAGGTCAGTTTATCACAATAACCCTGTTCCTCTTTCTCTGAGGTTCCCTGTATGTATTAACAGAGTTAACGGGCCCGAGAAAATGTATATATTCTCTTTATCTGTCGGTTTAAACAGGTGAACATATCAGTTTGAAGCCATTAGAAGAGGAGATTGTCTTTTCCTGTCCATTTTCAGTGCAGAACGTTCAGCTCTAAACTGTTTTTGCAAAAGTGGGGGTTGAATGCAATTCTCACTGAGCAACATTGATGCAGAAAACACATTTCCGAGTTACTGCTATCAACTGGTTAAGGGATTGGAGATAGGGATGAGAAAACCACTTGTGGTGCAGTACCATGGCTCAGTTTGTCAACTTGCCTACATCATAAACAAGCCACAAAGATTTTAAATCGTAGTGGTGCCTGCATATTTTACTAAAGGCATGGTTGTTTCGAAATTTCGCAAGCCAGTCTTGCTCATCAGTCAACCATGCGTCCTGTTTGAGTTTTAGCTCGTTTTGGCGATCTTGCTTCTCTTCCTTGGTTTAGTTCCAACAGTGGATATTGCTTCTTCCGAACTACGAATTTAACCTGGCGTTTCTTTTCTTTGTTTGACAAGCACTTATGCTTCTACTCCTCCTTTGTTATGCTTCCTCCATTTCCAATTTATGGGAATAACGAGGTTAGTCAGGCGACACGGCAGACTTGGTGGCCAATGTTCCTATAATGGCACAAACACCAAGAGCTTATCAACCGAATTCTCTGCTGTCAAGACTCATTCATTCCAAATCAGCAGGAACTACTTCATTGCGCTCCTAACGTTGTGGTTTGCACTGTGATTGCGTTTTCTTTACTGGTGGATTACAGTGTCTATTTTGAATTAGAATGGACCATATTATTCTGAGGAAGAAGTGACTCCTTACTACAGGCATAAGTGCCAGACACATTATTCGGAGACTGTGCTCCCAATTCCACACACGGAACCGAGGGGGCAGAAAGCCTGTCAGCAGGTCCACTCTCAAATTTTCTCCAAATGTCAGCCTTTTCAAAGAGCTGAAATTGGAAATGAGGAATATTGGCAGACCAAATATCCGAGAACGTGAAAGAGGTCAGGTGGATGCACAGAGAAAGAAATAAAAATGGAATCGCATATTGAGGTAGACACTGAAACGACCAATTCTCCAATCTACATGGCTGCTGACTGACAGAAATAAATAGTAAAAAAAAAGGTAACCATTAAGCACAGGGTTTCACCAGCTCGGAGTAACGGAAGCATAATTACAACGGATAAAGTCATTTTGAATTTTCAGAATTGACAGTTGTAGGTTAATGAGAGATTTTGGTAACTATCCTGACAGGTAAAACTGATAATTTTACCAACAATATAAAACAGAAATGTCGAACTAAGCTCTCTCTGCCGATATGAAGTATTAACTCCGTTTCTCTCCACAAATGTTGCCAGGCCTACTGAGTTTCCCTATTGATTATTGAATTTGGTTCAGATTTCAAGCATTTGCATCTCTTTGTTTTATTATAATCTACATAACTACAAACCAATGACTGTTAGCAAGCGATCTTTGCAGAACACATCGTCCATTCCCTGATCAGGAATCATCCTTTCCTCTTCAGAGAGAGCGCCAAATGCTAACCTTGAGATTACAAGAGAAGACGACAGCAGCTGTTGCATTTATTCTTAACGAAACCGCTTATGCCTTTCATATCGGTTCATGTTCGTTGCAGATTAGATTCTTGTTGTCTTCAATTTTTTTTAACAGAATAGAACATTTCCATTCGGCTCATCGCGCAGTATGGCTTATCAGACATCCATCTGTTTTCGACCCACTGACCAGCTTTGGAACGAAGCCTTGCGTGTTCTGATATTTTCACTGCAAAAGTCAAGAAGGATTTTATTTACGTTCATAATGCCATAGCTTGATTCACTGCAATGAAATATCAAATCATAACTTGCATCATGGCCTTTTCTAGTCAAGACCCTGAACCAATCCAGCGAGAAACCCCTGTTCATTTTAAACCCAGGACGGCGAATCAGTCGAAACGAACGACTCCTCTTATTGGTGGAACTGCTTCACTGCAATCTCGCGCCTCATAACAAGTCTCTCTCAGTGTCACCCTGTTCTGTACATTTCTGCGTTTCATCTGCTGAACAACATCAGATTACCACAGCTCCGCTTTCTTTACATTGAAACCCAAGTCGAGCATATTATCTGTTTGCAAAATTGAACAGGGGAACCTTGTTGATGAAGGTGGTTTTGAAGATAATGACAGGCACAAGTGTGTGCACAAGTGCTCTGAATACTGTCAGCATCATTGCGGGTCGGTGCTGAGGAGTCAAAGTTTGTATCGCCCAGACATAGATACATTTCCCATTCAGGCAAATACAATTTAATTATCTTCATGTTAATTATCTGAATGAAAACGCTTTCCTACTTCCACACAGAAGACTTGCCCAGATGCTTCCAGAATAAGCCCAGTGATTGTTTTCAACAATCTGGAATAGCAATGATAGAGTATAGATACAATCGTGAACCTTCAAATTTCCTTCCAATCATCTCACCCTTCTGAGTTGGAAATTTGTCGGTATTCTATCAGTGTCGCTGAGTCTAAATCCAGGAACTCCTTCGCTTGAAGCATAATGGCTGTACTTCCGTGTGAAGAAGTTCAATGATTCCAAAATACAACTCATCTCCTCCTTCTCTGGGATATTTCGGGATGTTCAGTGAGTCCTATTCCAATTAGTGATATTTATATTCCAGGAATGCGTTTCTAATAGTGGCAGGTTCTAATCGGACACCTGGAACAGATCGAAAGGAAGTTGAGAATTGGAGCAGACAGTGAAATGGAAGTGAATGACAATGACGACTGGGAGGCTTGAGGCAATCAGTGAATGTGGTTCTGTTGGAGCAAGGCTCATTGCCGTTGATAATGGGTCAGCCTTTACTCCAAACTATTTATATTGATTCACACACCACTCCTTGTCAATTAATTCGTGTAACATTCTCTCTTGATGCATTAAAGCCGTCAATGTGCCCCGATAGAATGAACAAAGTCCCCATTGTCCTGTCAGTTTAAACAGGTAAAAATGTCAGTTTGAAGCCAATGCACGAGAAGATTACACTTTTATGTGCCTTTGCTTTGACGAATGTTCAAACGTGAAACGTCTGGTTCTGCAAAAGCGGTGTTTGATTGCAAATCACACTGAATAACAATGATACAGAAATGCACTTCTGAGTTACTGTGGACAAGTGGCTAAGGAATGCACATGTGCACGAGAAAACTCATTTGCAGCGCGGTGCCTTTGCTTAGTTAGTTAAAGCACCACCCTGGTGAGCAGATGAACACAGGCTCCAATCGCAGTTGTGCCTGCTTGTTGGATTGACAGCACGTTGTTTCACATTCTATTAAGTGTCACGTTGATGAATAAGCGACTCAGCATCCTGTTTGAGTTGGACCCTCTTATGATTTGGCAAGCTGTTCCTTTTTCCTGGTTTGATCGAGCAGTGTATGTTGTTCTTCCTAACCAATACGCCAACCTGGAGTTTCATTCCGCTTTTCTAAAAGCACTTCTTCCTCTCCACTTTGTTCTCCCTCCTTCCAGGTTTGGTTGGAATAACGAGGGAAGGCACGAGACACTGCAGAAAGCCCGTGCAATGTGGACATGGCACGGATAGCAAATGTAGATCAACCCCATTCTCAGCTGTCACCAGTCATTCATTTTTCAACATCATTATTACTTCCATGGTCTCCTATAATTGTAATTTGTGTGTGTGTGTGTGTGTGTGTGTGTATATATATATATATATATATTCGAAAGGGTTATAGTATTTTGTGGAAGAAATGCCTCCTTATTTTACATGCAAGTGGCAGATGTTCTATCCATAGAATATGAGAAAATTTCTACAGATTCCTGTCAGATCCAGAAAACATCTGAACAGCTCCATTCACCAACTGTGTCAGGCCTTTTAAATAACAGAAGTGAGAAATTAGGGACATGGACAAATAGATGGTCGAAGAATGTGAGAAAGAGTGAGGTAGACATACACTGATCAAGAAAGAAAATTCGAGGCACATCTTAAGATAGACACTGAAAGAAACAATTCTCCATTCGTCATCGTTCCAACTGGCAAAAAAAAAGATTTTGATAACTATACCGATTCTAAAATCAAACTGACCGTTTTCCAAGCATGAGAGTCGAGAAATGAAGAGTGAATCGGGTTCTGTCGATCCGAAGCATTGTCTCTGTTCCTCTCCACAGACGTTGCCAGGCCTATTCCGGTTGTATGTTAATTTATGTTTTTGGTTCAGATTTCCAACACCTGCATGTCTTTGTTTTCTGTTAACCGCAAAACCGTTTGACAAAACAAAACAATGATCTGCCAACTTTGGAAAAGTGGTTAGAAATACTGTTACTATGATATATTTGCAGACTGGGAATAGTACCCTTGCCACGGTGGCGAGTGTGCAAAATCTTGACTACTAGATTACAAGAAAAGGCGACAGACACTTTTGCAGTTACACGCAATGAAACCGTTTTGACTCCTCATTTCTGATCAGTATCGCTGCATGTAGGTTTCTCCTTGACTTTATGTTTTCACAGAGTGGGAAGAGACCATTTGGCCCATCGTGCATTGCGGCTCATGAGACATCCATGTATTCTCGCCCCAGTTTCCAGTTTTGTCTCAAAATATTGTGTGTTATGATCTTTCCATTACAAATGTCAGTGTGATTCTCACTGCGTTCATAAACGACACAATAATGCGACTGAGGTTTGATGTGGTCACACTGTGTTTTAACCCCGTTGAGGAACTCATCCTCATTATCACCCAGAGATATAGACACGTAGAAACATACCCCGAGAGGAACAAATGTTTGAGGATAATACCAGCTCCTTGTGCTTCTCTTCTGGTCACCGGAAAAAGAAAAAAATTTTCTGACACAGGCAGTTTTAGTTGGAGAACTAGCCAGTTTGACAATGAGAGACATTGAGATGAGCTGGAATTTAAAATGGGCGTTAGACCTAAATGCAACTTTCAAAGTCGAAAACACACTGATCCAAACCCTTCAGATCTTCACACCCTGACAAAAAAGGACTTGCCATACACCTGTCTGACATTGAGCTGCAATAGATCCAAATGCAATATTCAATTTCGAAAATATACTAATCCCACTTCCGCAGCTCCAGCGATCTAAGAAAACAGTAACTGACAACATTCAATTGGATCGAAGTAGCACGTAACACTTGAGCCAATTAGGAGATAAACCTACAATCACCTGATCCAAACTCAGGTGTTTTATCCATTGCCTCTCTGGTGGAATGCGCATGCACACAGTCGACAGCTTTAGATACGTAACGTAGACTTGGAAATCGTGGGAAACAGCATTCATTAGGTGATCAACCAGCAACGATAATCCACTTTATGTGGCAGGGAATTTCAATGGCAAATGAAACAGATTTGTCCTCAGTTGTCCTCAGATCAACACCTCAAAACAAGCCATTGTTAGCATTAACCTTCCTTCAGTGCATCTGGTGAGCAACATCAGATTAGCACAGCACCGCTTTCTTCACATTGAAACCAGGGCAACAATATGTATTGTTTGGAAACTTGGACAGAGAAACATTGCCGCTAAAGATGATGACGTGAAGAGCATACAAAATTGTATGGACATGTCAGGTCACAAGTGCTACTGTCAGCATTAGTCAAGTCCCTGCTTCGGAGTCTGAGTTTGCTTTGGCAGATCTGGTTACAAATCCCAGTTAGGAAATGAAGACTTATTTCCCTTCATGTGAGTTATCTGAATGAATGAAGTCAAACTCCTGCTTACACATTGAACACAGACCTGAATCAACCCAATGATTGTTTGCATCTGTCTCGAAGGGCAAGAGCAGCAGACACACGAGAAAACTGTAACTCCGAATCACTCAACAAGGAACTCGCCATTCTGAGTTGGAAATATCTTGTTGTTCCTACAGTGTTATTGGGTCTCGATCCTGGAACTATCTCGCTAACAGCATCATGGCTTTACCATGTTGAGTTCTTTCAGGGTTCTGTAATTTAACTCATCGTCTCAATCTCGGGAATAATACGTAATAGACAGTGAATCCTATGTCGTTGGTGACGTCCATACATCACAAATGAGTTTTGAACAACTGCAGTTTCTAAATGTACAACCGCAAGCGATCTGGAGAAATGAGCAGGGCGATTGAAATAAAGTGACAGGCAATGATGACTTGGAGGCTTGAGGCAGTAAGTGGGAGAGAACTGGTGGTGCAAGGCTCAATATCATAACTAGTGCGTCAGCCTATACTTTCCACTGTTTACATTGACTCACACAACATCCCTGATCAATTCACCACAATTACCCTGGTCTCTTGGTGTGATATTCCCTCTGTGCATATTAAAGTGATTAATGGGCCTCAAGAAGATGAACGCATCCTCTTTATCCTGTCAGTTTAAACAGGTGAAGCTATCAGTTTGAAACCAACGCAAGAAGAGATTACCTCTTCCTGTGCTTTTTAATTGGAGAATGTCCAGTTGTGAACTTTTCTTTTCTGTCTAAGTGTAGGTTGCTTTAAATTCTCACTGAGCAACTTTACCAAAGAAACAAATATCCGATTTACTGTGATTGAATAGTTAATTAAATGTACACATGGATTTGAGCAGAGTGCCTACGCTGTCGCTGTAGATGAATTAGATAAAGCATCAGATAATAACCAGACGAGTATGGCGTCAAATCCCGAAGTTGCATGTCCTGTACATCGAAGTTTAGTTGCTTAAACTGATCGTACATGACGTATTGTTGATCAACCATACCGAAAGAGACGGCTCAGCATGCTTCTTGTGTTTGAGTTCAGCCCTTTGTAATTTCGTGTTACAACATCCTGCTGCCTGCTGTGGCCCCATCAGACAATACTCTGTCATGCTAATTCAAGGTAAAGACTCTTTACTATTTTCAACAAGGACTTTTCTGTCTCCTCTACATTGTTCTACCTCCCTCATTCCCATTTTGTTGGGAATAACGAGTTGAGACAAGAGACATTGCAGATATCCCATGCGCGATGACGCCTCTTATTTTCTGCTCTCACCATTCATTCATTTTACACAAACAGCAAAGACATCATTGAAATCCTACAATTGGGGTAACATTGTTTTTGTTTAGATTAGAGTGGTGGTGGAAAAACACAGCAGGTCAGGAAGCATTCGAGGAGCTGGAAAATCGACGTTTCGGGCAAAAGCTCTTCATCATGAATCAAATTGATTTTGGTTGTTGGAGTATGAATTCTATTAAGCGCATAATATTTTGAGTGAAGAAATGTCACATCACTTCAAGCCTAAGTGACAGAGATTATACCCGGAGAATGTGAGTACAGTCTTACTCCTTCTACTCAAGGGTGCAGAAAGCCCATTAGCAGTCTACTCCCAAACTATCGATGTCATACATTTCAAAGAGCAGAAATGGAAATGATAGACAGGGAATGGGAGAATGTGGAAGACGGTGTGGTGGATACACAGAAAATGATTTACAAGTAGAAACGCGTATTGAGGTAGAGACTGAAAATAGAAATACTCCATTCAACACGGGATGGCGACTGACAATAAGGAGAAGGAAAATAGAACGATTGAAGGCCAACCTTTCACCAACTCATGGCAAATGAATCAACATTACAACTGAAAACGATGGTCGACATTCAGAAAGTGTTTGACGGCTAATGAAATGTTGTGATGAATATGCTGATTTGCTAAGTTAAACTGACAATTAGCATGGAAGTAAAATAATAAAACAAATAACTATCCTGGTTCTGTCGATCTGAACCACTAAAGCTGTTTCTCTCCACAGATGCTGCCAAGTCTGCTGAGTTCCTCTGTCAATTTCTGTTTCTGTTTCAGATTTCAAGCTTTTGCAGTTCTTTGTTTAAAGTTAGTCTGAATCATGTTTGGGACAAAACCCGATCAATTGCCAGCTCCATACTTCATTTATCCATAGGAAAGTCTGTCACCATGATTAATGATCATAGGAACACTACATTTGCTGCGGCAGTGACAAAAACTGAATCCACACCATTAAACGACCACTGAATGGGAAACATGACGCTGTGTGTTTTCTTAATGAAACCGCTTTTGCCTTTTCATTCGTGATGATTTCAGATGCAGATCAGTTTCTCCTTTTCTTCCATTTTTTTACAGCGTTAAAAATGTCTTTCGGCCCATCTGCAGTGCGGGTCATTGGACAGTGCTCTATTCTATTCCAATTTCCAGCATGTGGCCCGTAGCATTGCGTTTCTAATATTACCAGGGCGAATATCACAAACATTCTCCCTGTGATCTGAATTGACACAACAATGGGACTGAAGTTTGACATGGACACAGTATGTTGTAACCCCACACAGAACTCATCCTCATATTCACCTACAGACGGAGATACACATAGGTCTCAGGATTAGTCCCGTTCCATGTGCTTTCCATCCGCTAGTTTCTTCGACCAGCTCACCTCAGCTAGTCAAAGAGGTCTGCAGCACAGAAAAGGCAATTCGATCCATGAAGTCTGCACCAGTAGAAGACAAGCCCCTGACTGTTCTCGTGCTATTTTCCTACATTTGGCTCGTAGCTTTAACGAAGTTGGCGATGGAATTGTTAAACTCATTGCATCACAACTTTCTCTGTGGATTTCTGCTTTTTGCACCCTGACATGCAGTGGGTGGCAGATTCCCACCATTCCCACTCTGTCTGAAATGTCTATTTTACCTTTTGCTGTGATTTCAATATGCAAGAGAAAGACAGTATGCAATCTCCCTGTTTATTTGTTGCCATTTCGCAATCGGTAGGATACCAGGCTGTGCAGGCACAGACAAATCAATTTCAAGTCAATCACCTTAACCCCTCATCCACAACTACCAAACCACACTGACCTCGTCACTTTCCAAGTCTCTCTCCCTGTGGAGAATCAGAGACAATATTTCAGCACCTCATCAGAATTCGGTAATTTCTCACAGGTACTGCCAAACCGAAGAGTTTTGACAGCAGATTCTCTTTTTGTTTGAGATTCCCAGAATCCAAAGTTGTTTACATTAACAATTAAAGCAAAATAGCAACTTCTTCGTGGTTCGTCCCGTGAAAGTTTTCTGTTTGGATAACATTTTCCTGACCCCATTAGAAACATGAAACTGTGTGGTACAGAAAACAGATGTAGTAAGAACAACTATCGCTGTTGCCTTTAGGCCTTGAGTCAGTACACTTTCAGTTAACAGTCGAATGAGCTGAAACTTCCAACATAACAACTTGCATGATCCTTTAAAACAGGCTGTGACTTCCAATTTCAGTCTGCCCTTCCCAGACCAACAACTGTCTACTATAGTTTTTATTTTTCCAAAATAAAGACTTGGGCATTCATTATGAAGACACGGTAACAGTCTGATTCCACCCACAACGGACACTCCTATGTCACATCGAACAAGGTCTGGTCCAAACGGGACCATCTTCCTTCGAGCCTCTCAGTGATTTGTGTGGTCCAGAGATTTTCATTGTCCCAGACTCCAGATGAGGTTTCTATTCCTCATGTAGAGGAGCGAGAATTATTTCTATGTCTCAGATCAGTTCCTGTCCAGAGAATATCAGCGTCAATGTCCCGTCCTCTTAAAGAAGTTGAAGATGTCTTGACTGTTTCTGCTTTTCCGGCAGTACACACTTCTGCATTCCCCCCGATTCAATTTCCCAAAGAGTTTCTGAAGGTTTGCAAAGCTGGTTTATTTGGTTTGCCTCCGTAGCATTTTTCCACCTGCCAACTGACAATAGTTTCGCCAAATCTCTTCACAATCCGCTGCGTTGCGCCATGTCCAGGGGTGAGAAGGCCCGTTTTGTGGTGATTTTTCCGTGTCTGGTGAGTTTCGCTTTCGAGCAAAGTTGGTTAATCAGCAATTTCCTGTGGCTGTTATATTGGTGGGAAAATGAGCAGTGAGGATGAGCACTTTGACGATCAGGAAGAAGTGTTGCCACTGACCAGAGTCAGTGAACAGAGCACTTGTATTAAAGGAATCTAATGAAAAGCAGTACTTCTGCACAGTAAGTTCAAAAAGTGCAGCAGAGACCCGATTTTTCTAGCAATTCATGTGTAAAGAGAAACAGAGGTAACGTTTTTATTATGTTGCATTTCTGATTAAGAAGCCGAGTTTCCCAAATCTAATCAAATGACTGGCCTGGTATGTGAGATGTGTTTTCTGAACATTGAACGAAAATACGGCCTGCAGGGAGTCATTCAAAACGTCATCAACAGAATTCAAACCTGTGTGGGGAAGCCCCAATGGAATTCTAATTCATCACCTTAACCACTTGGCCATGACTACGCGTGCACGGTTTTCATTACTGTATCTTATGGAATATAGAGTTCCCTACCAAAATAATCCGTTTTTGGCTTTTCCTGTCTTCAGCGTCAGCCCCATATTCGCTGTCACCCTCTCTTGGTTCAGAATGGAGGAGGAATTTCGGAGATCAATTTGTATTCCGCACAAACTGATGATTTAAAGTGGATGGGAAGGACCAATTTTCATGTGCAGAGACAACACGGCCGTGGATTGAGGCAGAAAAATGTCCTTGTATTTGTCTAGTGCTTCCACTGCTTGCTGAATTAAAGCATAAGACGTGTTCTTGAAAATACTAACTATTGGCAAATCTAACGTGCAAAAAAGGCCTCTTTTTAAATCATAGGTCAAAATATGAAAATATTTCAAATACACACATCTGGCTCTGGACAGTGCAGACCCGTCTTCAGTGGTTTATTGTGGTATGAGTTTCACCCTGGAAAATGTGGGATCAGAGGGATTTCACACAGCAGAAGCGGTAAAACATTTAAGGATCTGATGAGGACGATATTCTCTCGTTCAGAGGATAGCAAATCTGTAGAATGCTTTACAACAGAAGGCTGCGAAGTCTAGGTATAGTCCACGCTGAAATAAACGGACCATTTAGTCAATTTGCAATCAAGAGCTACGGAAATCAGGCTAAAAAGTGGAGTTTAGGAATAACCAAAACCGTCACGATCTCATTGAAAGCCGTCGCTGATTTCATTTCACACGCCTCTGTATGTCATCTTCAAATATTAATTTATACTTTACTGTGTTGCAATTGTGCATAATAGGAGAAAAAAAATAGAGACAGGTCGACCTGGGATTCAAACGCACGTTTTAGGTTGCTTCGATCTGCTCTCATATTTTTGCTATCATTTGAAAGATGCTAAACACCATTAGAAAAGAAGAAAAACACAAAGTTAGGAAAAGCTGATTGCAGTCAAACTGAGTCAAAATTATATATTGAAAGGAAAATCACACTTGGCAATTTGTCAGATCTCTTTGCTAACAGGACAAGCAGAGTTGGTCAACAGAGCTGTTGATAAGAGTGTTCTTGGACAGGAAACAAACAAAGGTTAGTGATATATTCATTCCTTTATCTGGCAAAAGGAATTGCCTTCCCTGATGCGCACAATGAAAGAGATGGTTTCCATGAAAATACAGAGATTATGTCACCCGTAAAATAATCGATGACCAAGATATGGCCCACGTTGTTCTGTGGGACACATATGATTTATTGATTATTGTTCTACAAACGTTCTTTACAGTTCGACCGGGAGTGGGAGAGGGGAAATTAAGGTCACTCGTAATAATTGTCATTTTTTACCACTCACATGCAAGATTTTTATTTGTACGTTTATTTGACGTTTTGGCTACTGCGAGTGGGCTTGTAAGCTATACCTGCTCGTGACTGCTTTCCTCTCTGTTCCCCATCTCTGTCCTAACACACTTTGCATTCTGATCTCCTGAATCAATATAATCTCTAGCCGTTGCATAAATGTCACTAAAACCTCGGCATTTCGCATGCCTCTGTATGTCATCTTCCAATATTAATTGATACTTTACTGTGTTGCAATTGTGTTTAACAAGAGAAAAACACAATAGAGACAAGTCGACCTGGAATTCAAATGCACGTTATTGCATGTAAATTACAGATTACCACCCAAAACGATCGGGGAAGCACGCACCAAACCGTCAGGAAGCACAGATTAAGTTCGGTGCCAGAGTGCATGTCAGAATAGCACCGGAAACACAACATAAATACTTCTCTGGGCTAGTATTTTTAATGCATTTCGCATTGAGCAATTGAGCTTTATATATGTTCCATCATGGGTTACCTCACACAAGAAAGTGCCGCAGACCATCATATAATCCCAGTTCCAAGGTCTGGAATCAGAGGCACTCAGTGACCTGCGTACAGCTACAAGGAACTGCTGTCCGTGGCATTTACAGGCTAGTTGAACATTATGAATGAAGCTCGCTAATTGTCAGCTTGTTTCTCCTATATAGTGCTTCTTGACAACCGCATTTCTCCTGCACATGATAGGTATTGGATCTTGTGTTCTGTTGTGTTTTGTCTGAACGAGGCTGTCAGTTTATGTGCTGTCGTAAATTCAAGTATTTGGAGGAGACCGACTGTCAGTTACCAGACATTTATTTCAATAAAGGGAAGCATTTTAAATTGGCTCGTGGAATATCCTCATTGCGAAGTTTGTGTGCCAGGCAACTGGGAATGAAGTTGTGGGGATATCAGTTCTTTGCAAAGAATTTGCGTGGCAGTCACTAATTGTCATGATCGGCTCTCCTGAGTAGCAATACATACAGATGGCACAGACCACAAATTCGATGAGAGCCGCACAACTGTAATAGGACAGGGCAAACAGAAGGCAGCCAGCGAATTTTTTGAAGCAGGGCATCATCCATGGATTCCATCAACAAACAGATTGATCTGGACCCAATCTGCAACCCCAACAACTGGAAGCAGCGGGAAAGAAACCAAATCAATTCCAACAGCCACAGAACAGCATTGCTTCACAACTGACTCTGGAGCCCAGAGGATGTCACCCAGAAAGAGGAGGAAAAGGCTGAAACCCATCTTCTCAGCTCCGCAAAACATGCCAACAACAACTCCATGAGGCACACGAACTCCACATCTTTCTGGTCCGAAGGACTCCAGTTTTCGCAGCACAGAATTGTATCCTGGGCTTCCGCGTGCAAGGTGAGGATGTCAGTCCCTACACGACCAAGAACGGCAGTGAGAGCGAGAACAACAGCTGCCATTGTCAGATTTACGGCCTCAAACAGTCTCTTTGAAAGGGACCTTTTCATATGAAAGTCTGTGCAGCAATGTCATCTGGGACCCAGGTAGCATGCACTGAGAATTCCAGGGAATTTGCATTGTTCACCGCTTTCTCTGAAAGTGACAGGAGATCGTTATTTCACCACTGCTGTGAAACCAGATTTTGTATTGAATCTGCTCGCCGTTTTTTGTTGTTGTGGCAAAAATGTGGACAATCACGATGAGAAACATTGTTAAAGCTTTCTCATTCCGTTAATTACTGTCCTGGCGAGTGAGGCTGGTTATTGGTCCTCTCGATCAGATGGAGTCACCAGCACATTGTTGACTTCATTTCGTCAAGAATATGATTGGTAATCTTCACGTTTCAAGCTTCATTGTTGTTCTGTTTTGTTTTATGTTACTTGAACACTTCCTGGGACCTGGCAATGTACTAAATCGCCATTATGTTTGGAAGTACTGTTCCGAATTGACTCGCCATTTGCTTGAGCAGTTCATGACATAGACAAATCGCACTGGCTCACATACAGCATTCATGCTTCGGTGTGTCTGATAATTGCCCCGCCTTTTTAGTTTTGCTTCTGTTTCACGTTAACAGTTGCCAATTTTTGGTGTTGCTGGAGAGCTGAGAGGGGAACATGATTTGTGAGGTATTTTTCTACTTCCAAATTCTTTGATGGAGAACTTAGGAATGTGTCAAGAAGAGTGAACATTTGTAGCAAAAATCCTGAAAACCTTCCACTCAGGTTCGGTTCGAACCAACCACACTCCAAACGAAATTCCAAACGCGCTGACTAAGTAATAAGCATCATGCGTTTGCGCAAATAGTCTATACAAAATGGTGTCAGTTGCTGGAGCGTCTCAAAGTTGCCGAACAGACGCTTCTTGACGACTTGCTTCTGCTAAACAGATAAGGAAATTTATCTAAACATATTTACCAGTATTTGTACCTTATCTCTTCGAGCACTTTGTGTCTACTTACACATTCAGATGTCTTGCACATGTTGGAAGTGTTCCAGACTCTGCCAAATAAAATTAGAATTTCATTGAACAAACAGAAAAAATTCTTTGTGAGAAAAAAGTGTCCCTCACACCTTCTTAAAATATTACCGCTGCCGCATTAAACCTATGCTATTTCGCGTTGAACTCGCGTGTTTCGTAAAAAACGTAATCCTTGACTATTTACTCTGTCTTCCTCGTGATTTTTAAAATTCTTTAAGGCCATCCCTCAACCTTGAAGCTTCAGGGAAAACTATGGAAGCCTACTCAACTTTGGCAAATGCCCAAACTGTGTAAACTTAGCAAATCCTTGGAAATACGTTCTAATTATGTCAAGCTAGTAATTGAATGTGTGATGGGTAAGTGCCAAAATGAAGTGTTGCTGAAACAATCGCCGTGACGAATTTGGTGTTTTGCGTTTGTGTGATAGCCTGTCTGAACGGTCTGAAGTCTATTGTGCCGTGGGTTCAAATATGGCTGTTTCAAACTTTGCAAGTAAATTACTGTAGGCAGTTGTGTCAGACTGAAATGCGCAGCTTCTTATACTTGTACATTGGCGTGTTTGTGGTTCTCAGGCTTCTCGACAAGGCTGCAGTGAGTAAGATGGGTGCACACAGCAGAATGCGGCTCCCCTCTCCCCAAGCCCCTGATACCAACACAAAACAGACAGTGCGGCTTCCTGCCCAACCCTGGGACACGGCTCATGAAAACTCCTTTCTCAGGAAGGCTTCTTACAGTGTGAAAGGGGCAAAAAATTGACTTCAAATTGGAATCGACTTCAGAAGATTGGAGGGTTGTTACTTTTCTTGGAACGTTTTCTACACAAAACTCCTGTCTCGAAAATTAGAAGTGGTAAAAGTTGTAGGCAAGAAGAACAAAGAAAGTGTTGATTGTGAGGACTCTGTCTCGTCAGCAGATGGGATTACCTCTACGGAACAGAAATGATTGAATTTCCTTAAGGAATTTCTCGGTTGATTTACTGCCTGCCAGAGTCACTGGGAATCATTTCGGTGACATAAAGGTGAGGTTAAAATATATAAATATTACTATTAAATGTTCAATTCCAGAACAAGTGTTCATTAGATTGTAATGTTCTGAAGGAATAACAGCTGACAACTGAAAGATGTGATTGATGTATTTGTAATTGGAAGGAATGAACTATATTTTTGCATCTTGCAGTGTGAGGCGTAAGATGTTCAGTATGAAATGACAAACTAGACGATCCCGAGGCAGGTCTGGTTACATTAGGCGGTAGCACTTGAGATTCTTAATTTCAGCGGGTCGTTTGGAGCCCCACGCGAGCCGCTTTGACTTGTTATTGGGCTCCCATCATTCCATTCAAATACAGCGTTGCAACACAACAGAAGGACAAGTCCACTCGCTGCGCCTGCTTCTGTTGACACGTCGTTACTACTGCTTTTGATCACCCCTTGGTTTCTGACTGAAGAATTACTGGACGTGCGAGAGACAAGTTTGTCAGTGCAACCGAATACACGATGAATGCTCTTCCTTTCAAAATGTGTGTTTCAACTCCAACTGTGCACCAACCACAGTGCTCAGAGACACGTATTGCGAATGGTCACTGCCTGGGTCGGGGGGGGGGGGTAGGGGGCGTGGAGGAGTAGCGGTGTGGTGGAGCGGAGGATTGATGGCGACGGCTGTATGTCAAATGGTACTGAACCAAATTTACTGAGTCAAAATGTTCTGATGAAAACCGAATAGAACTCTCCCTGACAGTTTCACAATTCTCACGGAAAATGATTCTATTGTTATGAGCAGATTTTTGCTCGCAACGGGATAGGAGTGGGGCAAGTCTGAAAGACTTCCATTTGATCTGGTAGAACGGGGAAGTCAACCATCTTTCGAGCCGAGAGATTGATTGTTCCAGGGTCACACCCCATCTTATTTTTCTGTACCGACAAAATACATTGCCGGAAAACCACAGCATGTCTAGTTGCATCATCGAAAGGAAAACAGAGATAAGGCTTCGGGACCAGTGACACTTCTGTTTCCATGTCCATCTCCCTCTGCTCTTCTGCACCCTTTCAATTATCTTGAATAAATCCTGACTTCTAACTTTATAGGAGAAAGTGAGGACTGCAGATGCTGGAGATCAGAGCTGAAAATGTGTTGCTGGAAAAGCGCAGCAGGTCAGGCAGCATCCAAGGGATAGGAGATTCGACGTTTCGGGCATAAGTCCTTCTTCAGATTCCTGAAAAGGGCTTATGCCCGAAACGTCGAATCTCCTGTCCCTTGGATGCTGCCTGACCTACTGCGCTTTTCCAGCAACACATTTTCAGTTCTAACTTTATACCCAACTTCTCTTTATTACTTCCTCAATAATCATTTTCTCATTCTCTAAATTTGTGTCAGAACTCTTCCACCCCTCACTTTGCCCAGGTGTGACTGTTGGACTTGGAAATCAACAATTAACTCTTTTTCTCTTTCCTTTGTAACTAGATGGACAGGGACAGGATGGCACAGGAGGATTGTTAGATCTTTCAGTCCATCTACCCTGCCCCACCATTCGATCATGGCTGACATTGTTCTCAAACCCATTATCCAGCCTCCTATCTCAGATACTTATTCCCCCTGAACTTAGGATCGAGTATTTTTTGCCAGATTCGTCTGAATCCACTCCAATCCCCTTCACATCCGCTGTCAGCTATTACACCGCGTCAGTGTGTGATCGACCCCAGATTCAGTCCTGCACGGCAAACACGGTTTGTTCTGAGCAAAACAATCCCCGCTGTTGGCCAGCTCAATCAGGTCTCTGGCCTCACTGTGATTCTCCATGCGAGCAATTATGTCTTTCACCTCCCACAGGAACGACCCATGCTTCAAAAAGCCGGACAGAAAGAACGATAGGCTTGTTTGTGAACAAAGGTGGAGGTAATTACGTTCTGATCTGGTTAGTAAACCTTATTTTGTATGTCCCCGCCTTTACCTGCTGTTGTGGTGAACGGGTATGCAAGTGCAATTAATTGCTGTGTACGATTTTATTCGATATGCATTCCTCGATATTCTGAATATGTGTGGATGTTTCCAGCACAGGGTGTTCACTAGTTTTCAGAGTGCAATAGGTGGACCTTGATCTTTGGCGGTGAGTAGAAGTATCAGGTTGTGCGAAGGTGGCCTAGTTCAGAGCTGAACAAAAACATTGTTTTTCTTTCTTTACCAGTTACAGACTTCAAGATCGTGATGGTTTGGCTTTACTGTAGTCACATCAGCAAATTTTGTTCTGAATTTACTCCCCCATCACGACTCTAGAGCGTAAAAAAAGAAAAATTCAAACAAATTGCTGCGTGGATTTCTTTTCAAGTTTCTCTCTGCAGTGGTCCTGAATACGTCGTGGTGTCTATAGCACTGCTGGCCATACTTTTTTAGAGTGCAGTTATGAACATTCTTCTGCCTCAACGCGACAGGAAAATTGCCCATGGTTATTCAGCCTCGCTTTTCAGTATAAAACCCCGCAAACCAGGCAACACCGTTGTGAATATTTCCTGATCATTTTCACGTGATATATATTTTTCATAGATAATAATCACGGACAACATCGATCGAAACGGAAAGATAATGCATTGAGCTGCTGCCAATATCAGTGCAAATGAAGATCAGCAGACACAGTTGCATGGTTGCGACGTCGTTGTTTCATTAACTTCACAACGAAACGTCCCTCATTCAAAAACAGGCAGGTGCAACTTTGGTCTCTTGTTTTAGGTGGCAGTCTTTTCGATTGACGGGAATGCAGCGTTCGTGCTAGTTATTCTCATCAGCAAAACTGGCTTTGAATTTGCTATCCCATATCAGCTGCCAAGGTGAAAAGAAACACAATTTTATTTAATTGCTGTGTGAAACTTTGTTAAGTTGCTCTCCCCAAATAAAGTGAGGACCGGAAATGATGAAGCACTACTGCCAGAAACGCCGATGCTCCTGCTCCTCAGATGCTACGTGACATGCTGTGCCTTTCCAGCACCATACTCTCAATTCCCTACTCTTGTGAAATAAGGCAGGGCAGGTGACTGAGGTGTCAGTGGGGGAGCACACTGGGGCCAGCGACCATAATTCTGTTTGTTTCAAAACCGTGATGGAAACGGATATACCAAATCTAAAAGTTGAAGTTCTAAATTGGAGAAAGGCCAATTTTGACGGTATTACACAACAACTTTTGAAAGCCGATTGGAGGCCGATGTTCACAGGTAAAGGGACAGCTGGAAAATGAGAAGCCTTCAGAAATGAGATGACAAGAATCAAAAGGAATTATATTCCCATCAGGGTGAAAGGGACTGCTGGTCGGTATAGGGAATGCTGTATGACTAACGAAATTGAGGATATGTGTAAGGAAAAGAAGGAAGCATATGTCAGGTATAGACAGAATTGATCGAGTGAATCCTTAGAAGAGTATAAAGAAAGTAGGAGTATACTTAAGAAGGAAATCAGGAGGGAAAAATTGGGACATGAGACAGCTTTGGCAAATAGAATCAAGGAGAATCCTAAAGGTTTTTTGCAAATACATTAAGGACAAAAAGGTAACTAGGGAGAGAAAAGGGTCCCTCAAAAAACAATTGCCTTTATGTGGAGCCACAGGCAATGGCGGAGATACTAAACGAGTGTTTTGCATCAGTACTTACTGTGGAAAATGACATGAAAGAAGTAGATTGTAGGGAAATCAGTGACATCTTGAAAAATGTCCATATGGCAGAGGAGGAAGTGCAGGGTGTCTTGAAATGTATGAATGTGGATAAACACCTAGGACCTGACCAGGTTCAATCTAGAACTCTGTAGGAAATGAGTGAAGTTATTGTGGGGCCTGATGCTGAGATATCTGTATCACCAATAGTAACAGGTGAGGTGCTGGAAGATTGTAAATTGGCTAACCTTGTGCCACTATTCAAGAAGGGTGGGAAGGACAAGTGACGTCGATGGTGGGCAAGTTGCTGGAGGGAATCCTGAGGGACAGGGTGAGCATGTATTTGGAAAGACAAGTACTCAATAGGGATAGCCAATATGGCTTTTTGCATTGGAAATCTTTTCTCACAAAAACGGTGGAGATTTTTTTTGAAGAATTAACAAAGAGGATTGATGAGGACAGAGCGGTAGTTGTGATTTATAAGCACTTCAGTCAGGCGGTCGACAAGAATTCCCACAAGACACTGGTGAGCAAGGTTAGATCTCACGAATATAGGGAGAACTTTCCATTTGCATACAGAACTGCCTTAAACTTAAAAGACCGACGGTGGTGCTGGAGGGGTGTTTTTCAGACTGGACGTTTAAGACTAGTGGAGTGCAACGAGGATCAGTGCTGGGTCCACTACTTTTCGTTATTTATGAAATGATTTGGCTGACATCATGAGTGGTATATTTAGTAACTTTGCAGATGACATTACAATTAGAGGTGTAGTGGATATCGAAGTAGGGCACTTCGGATTACAACAGCATCTTGATCAGATGGACCATTGGGCTGAGAAGTGGCAGATGGAGATTAATTCAAATAAATGCGTGCCGCTGCAATTGCTGGTGAGGTCCTAGGAAGTGTTGCTGAACAAAGCGTCCTTGGAGTGCAGGTTCATAGCTCCTGGAAACTGGAGTCATATGTAGGTTGGATAGTGAAGAAGGCGTTTGATATGCTTTCCTTTGCCTGTCAGAGTATTGAATACAGAAGTTGGGAGGTCATGTTGAGGCTGCACAGGGTATTGGTTAGACGCCTGTTGGAATATTGCGTCTATTTCTTGTCTCCTTCCTGTTGAAAAGATGCTACGAAACTTGAAAGAATTAGAAAATATTGACAAGGATGTTGCCAGGGTTGGAGAGTTTGAGCTATAAGGAGGAACTGAACAGGGTGGGGCTTTTTTTTCCCTGGAGCATTCGAGGGATAGATGACATTATAGAGGCTTACACATTTATGAGGGGCATGAATAGGATAAATAGACAAAGTCTTTTGCCTGGGGAGGGCGATCCCAGAACTATGGAGCTTAGGTTTAAGGTGATAGGGGAAAGATACAAAAGAGATGTAAGGCACAACTTTTTCACGGAGGGTGTGTACTAGCATGAATGAGCTGCAAGAGAAAGTGGCAGAGGCTCGTACAGTTGTAATATTTATATAAGGCATTTGTGTGGATATATAACTAGAAAGGGTTAGAAAAGATATGGGCCGGGTCCTGGCAGGTGGGACTAGACTAGGTTGAGATATCTGGTCAACTTGGACAGGTTGGACCAAAGGGTCTGTCTCCGTGCTGCATTTCTCTGTGGCTGTATGCCTATGACACTATTGCAGTCTCATTAGGAAACTTCGTTTTGAATTTAGTCGCCCATCGCTCCTCTAGTGGTGAAAAGGCATACAATTCCAAATAATTGCTGCGTGAATGTATTTTCAAATTTCTCACTGCAGTGGACATGAATATGCGCCAATGTATACAGTACTGCTGGCCATCCTGTTTTGAGTGAAATTGCGAAATTCCCTTAGGGTCAATGCCCTAGAGAAAACTGTCCCAGATAACATTATCATTAGTCACGAAACATCTTTGTTTCAAAACCAGTCAGAGACATTTGTTTCATTCTTACAGGCGATAGCTTTTTGGACTGATGGAAATGGAGCATTTGTGCTCAATATTCTCATCAGCAGACCTGTCTGTGCAATTGCTCGCCCATAGCTGCTGTCGTGGTGAGAAGAGATAAAATTCAGATTAATTGCTGGAGAAAGCGAACACTGTAGATGTGGAAGGGCTTCTGCTTTGTTGCTCCAACCTGCTGTGCATTTCCAGCAACGCTGCCTCAACTAAATTTCTGTTATCTCTGGTGCTACATATGAGTTGAATTTTACTCCTTCGATGATCGTGCTGTGCAAAGGCAGTTACTGGGCACTGATCCTTCCTGTACCAGTCATATCGCATTTGCTTTACATCCGAAGGTGGTCTGGTTCAGTGTCAAGGGGAACTCTCACTTGCTGGTGTTACAGAGAGTACTGGAATCTGAAGTATGATCTCTGTCAACTGCACCCAATGTAGGGTCTGAAATGCCTCATTTTGTCGCTGTGTACCGTTTCTCAAACTGTGTGAACCAAAGCCAGAGATCCTCAAACATGACCTGCACTTCACACTTACATGTTTTTAAGCACCGGCCATGTTTATGGTTTAGACAGTCAGCAAGAGTAATGAGAAGACTTACATACTCACATGAACTACTTCACTCACGCTGTCATATGGTTACTCTGAAATTTAAACTATGTTCGAACTGAAACTGAGGATATGCCTGACCTTCTTCCGAACGCCATTGTATCCATTTTATTTCCTTTATATCAGCAAAGTCTAAGCAGGGATGATTGGGAAACCGAGACATATGAAACAGCTCTGGTGAAACAGCTTCTCTCTGGTTCAGACATCAACTAGAGATGTTAAAGCGACTCAGATGACAGAGCGTTTCACACGTCGAACAAAGAAAAATCATGCTTTATCACCTCGAAAAAATAAACATATAAATAGAAAGCAGGAATCAGCAGCGGTGCTTCGCCCAGAGGTCCCCTGAAGCTGTTAACTAATATGGTGATGAAACGTCTGGAAATGAACCTTCCAGTTCAGCGAGCAAACCTACATCCAGATAAATAGGAGGAGGTTAGAGTGAGAGTGAAGCTGGGATCAGGGAGCTGGGAAGTCAATTAGTAGATGCAGTTTGTAGGGAGATGGCGACAGCTTATAGCAGAGTGTGGAGAAGATAAGTAGGAAGGAAGTCGGACAGGTCGTACAGTTCAAGACAGCGGTGCTGAATTGGAGAATTAGATCTGCGATTGGAAGGGGGGGAGAAATGAGGAAATGGTGAAGTTAAAGTTCATACCAAGTGGTTGGAGGATCACAAAGAGGAAGAAGTGGTGTTCTTCATCCATGCATCGAGTAGCTTGTATTTGATGGTGGAGGAGGCCCAGGACTTGCATGTACTTGGTGGAGTGGGAGGGGGAGACGACGTAGTAGGCTACTGTACTATGGGACTGTTTGGTGCATGTGTCACAGAGATATCCTCTGCAACACTCTTTGTTTTAGCATCCTGTCTCTGCAAAGTCGAGGAAAACTCGTCGAGAACAGCGGATTCAGTACAATAGGTGTTTGCATGTGCAGCAAAACCTCTGCTGGATCTGGAAGGTAAATATGGGGAAATGGACTGTGGTAAGGCGGTGGTGGAGAGTGCAGGTTTTTCACCTCCTGTATTGGCAAAGGTAGACCTGATTTTCGCCTTCTGTTCTCCAGGAACTGTCCCAATATTTCAATCTGCCTTCCCAGCTGACACTACATATGCACGACACGATCCACGTCAACCTGATCAGCTCTCTCTCCAATCACTTTACCTCTCCACTTACTGAAGTTTCAAGTGCAGCATTGAGCAATAATGCAGCTTGGAAATTCATTGAGCGTCGGATAGATAAATTTAACAACCCGAAACACATGTTTTCCCTTTGAAAGTGCTTCCCTTTGTCGTGTTTGCTGCAATATTAGCTCTTCCCCATAACGACTTCAGGCAGTCTGACCTCAATTAGAGAAGCATTTTTATGTGATAATCGATCGAACATTTTTGCATAAGGGCAGAAGAGCAGAAGGGCCCGCCTAGAATGTGAACGGTATATCTAAACCACTGAAAGTTCAAATGAAAAGGTGGAAAGAGGTCAAGGACTCCCCTTGAGCAATGAGCCACAGCCCGGTTGCACTGCCCCGTTCGTCAGCAGCTGACTTTTTCTCAGTGTAAAAACAATTCCACATTGTTCCAGGAATCCCAAGTAGCGAAGGGTTTCCAGAATATCCGCTTTCCATTCTGTCTCCCTGCTCCCTGATGCTGCTGTTGTCCTGCACTCTTGGTGGAGTGGGAGGGGGAGACGACGTAGTCGGCTACTGTACTATGGGACTGTTTGGTGCATGTGTCATGTACTTGGTGGAGTGGGAGTGGGAGACGACGTAGTCGGCTACTGTACTATGGGACTGTTTGGTGCATGTGTCACACGGACTCTTTTCACTGGTGGATTATTAAAACATTTTGTTTCTACTTGCACTTTGCACTCGGAGCAGGCAGAGCCCAGCTACTCTTCTGCTCAGTGTCAATCACTTGCGGTGGAAAGAGTCAATACACCACAGGAAATGAGCAAACTTTAGTTGTGGATTTTCTCCGAATGTCTGTTACCTGAGAAATAGAAAGATGCTGAGCTGGCAGGAAACAAAGACATTGACACTGGAGATTCTTCCTTCAGGTAAATTAAATTAGTTCTCTTTGTGTGCAGCCTGCTTGGGGTTCATAATTCGTCTTCTCACAGCAATCCTTCAGAAAGTCTAATGCAAAGTGGGCGTCCGTTTCTTTGCTGCGACCAGGCACCAGTTAACATTTGAGTCACAACTGTCGCAGCTGAAGAGAATGCAAAAGAAACAAAGACTCACTGACACTCATCACTATGGCACAGAGCTGCGCCACTACTGACAGCCCAAAGCAGTAAAGAGGGTTAAAAATGAGCCATTGTTTCACCCTCTGTCCCAGAGACAGGGCGAATGATAGCATTAACACGTGACATCATTGCCACGCAATCCGAAGCCGGGCTGTACATTCAGTCCATCGCGACTCTTTGTCATCGTATCTCTCTGAATTTATTCATAATCGATTGTATATGTCCTAACATTGAGGAAATGTGTCCGTGTGGTGAGTCTGCCTTCCACATGCTGACCCTCTTGCCATTTATGCCTGAACCAGCAATGGATAACTCGCCTGACTAGGTGTCAGGAGAGTGTAGGTTCGACTCGTAGCTGGTTGGAGAGCAATGCAGGTTTGTATTGCACTTACAAACATATCATCCTCTTTTCTCTGAAACCAAGTTGACGATTGAATTACTCATCTGCAGGAACCTGCTGTCAATGTCCCAACTTCATCATAGGAGTGGAAGCTGAAATATTCCCACACTGCACATGGGTATATTTCTCTTCCCGTAACTCACTGACCCAATCACAGTGGCTCCTTGGAATGGCGAGGAAATAAAAAGAGTAGCCAAGTAAAGCTTTGAGAATCTTTAAAAATTTTTTGCGAGGTGGTTCCGAATGAGAATGAAATGTGAACTCTTCCACTGAGCAGGGATTATCGCGGCACCTTCACACATCTTTATTAAGATGGAAGATTATCTATGATGCTCTCGAGGACATTAATTGGTTCGAGGCTTTGAACGGAATCCAATGACAGATGGTCTGCATTTGTTGTTGCTGTTGTTCGAAGATGAGGAAGCATTGAAGACATTGGCCTCTTATGGTTAATTTAATTCAGTGCATGGCTTTTAAACAGTTACCTGGCCTTCATAAGAGATGTGATTGTACCTTGTCTGCGTTGTCCACTTGTCTATGTTCGGAGAATTAGCGACTTTTAATCTCAGGTCGTAAGTTTGAAGGCCTCATTGCATAATATTCCTTTGACAAAATATTTTGAGCTGAACATTGGCTTTTCATTCCACTGGCAGTGTCATCACATTCGAAGTGAGTTTATCTCCTGTTCTGATTATTAATGCCTTAATTCAAGTGGAAGATAAGAGCGCCAGAGTCCCGAGTGCAATGCCCGCCCTAGTCGACTCTCTGTGTGGAGTTTGCACATTCTCCCCGTGTCTGCATGGGTTTCCTCCGGGTGCTCTGGTTTCCTCCCACAAAAAAATAGTGAGTTTGGGTGAATTCGCGATGCTAAATTGGCCCTAGTCTTAGGTGAAGGGGTAAATGTAGGGGAATGGGTCCGGCTGGGTTGTGTTTAGGCGTGTCAGTGTGGGTTTGTTGTGCCAAATGGCCTGTTTCCATACTGTAAATAATCTAATCTAATCTAATCTAATCTACTCTAATCTAATCTAATCTAATAATCTGCTTTGAATGACAGGCACGTTTGTATGTGTGGCTTAAAGTTGACTTAGCGGGGTCACTTTAAACTTGACCGCCTCTACTCATGCCCTGAGACCAATAAGCGAATCAATCGCAGAATTTGAGCCTGCAATTGTTACATGAATTGAAACAACCCATCCATATCAAAGAACACTCAACTGAGACTGATTGGATTCGGATTTGATCTGCATCCCGGATGTGATCGTGCAGTGGACATTTGTGTGGTCACAGGTGCTCAGACCAGAGAACATTCAAAATCAGGGATTTGAACGAATGGTGGCCATCTGTCCTCCATTTTCAGAGAGGAGCTCACTATCTCACCCAGGTCCCTGTCCCACTAACATTGAGCCTCTGGAGGAAGATAACATTAATGCGAATTCAGACTGTGTGGAAAATCAAAGTGTTCCCATGAAGAACCCAAATATTTTATGAGTCAGCGGTCATAGATATTACTGTGAGACCTAAGAGGTGAAAAGTGGCAATGGTAATGATAGAGCTCACCCAAAAATAATATGAGTTTACTCCGATCTCTCCATCTGTAACATTCACGATCCTTACCCTAACTGACAGAAGGAGGAGTGTAAAACGCAGAGAACACCCCTCATATTTGAATCAATTCACTGCTAAGACATGCTGGTCTTTTCAAACGTCAAATAATCACAATTCTGTTTCAGGGTAAAACATACAAACTTTGAAACAAGTGAATTAATGGCTGCATAACTGACTCTCGTTATTTCCACAGTGGAACACCAACTCAGTGTCTATGTACCGAATTATTTTCCCAGTAGGCTGGCACTGTCGTTTGCACTGCTACCTCACACCTCCAAGGATATGTATTCAACCTCAGCCTTGGGTGAGTGGCTGTGTGGACATTTCGCATTGCCCCCTTGTGTGCGGGTGCTTCCTTCGACAGATCAATGGTGTGCTGGTGAAGTGGATTGTCCACAGTGTTCAGGTATATATGGGCTAGCCATGGAAAATGCACTTATGCAAGGTAGATGGGTGACTCTAGTATAGATGCTGTGCAGTGAGTTATGGTGGACATGTTCAGCCGAATGGTGTATTTCCCCACAAAGGTAATCTATAATGCTATCTTTTCTTATCTTTTCATATGAACACATTGTGAGGTAACATTCAGTTCATGATGATTCAAGTGGATCTTTCAGATCTCAGTATAACACCTGAATTAATTTTCCCAGCAGCAAATGCTGTCTTTCTCATCGATAAGAAAAGAAGAATTCACAAAATTCAGCTCTGAGCAAGTGGAACAGGAATTTTGCTAGGAAAACCGGTTTGTGCTTACCATTTTTCCTTTCTGTTTACCTCTGTTATAAATCTGTGACCCACATTCGTCCTCCACCTTCGAGAAAATCCAAATTATGCTTTGGATCATTTATTTCTCAAACTTTTTTTTTAAAAAAAATGTGGATCGAGAGACCACAATGTGATATATTTAATTGATTCAATTTAGTCACTAATTCTCTTAAATAATTAATCACATCAAAGTTAAGGAATCAGACAATATATCCGACATTACTGTCATGTTCACTGACTGTGTGAAGATTCAATGAGTAACTTTGAATTACAGAATTGTTAAGGCACACAGTAGGCCATTGAACATTTTGAGTCAGCACGATTCACCGGATATGCTTTCCGATATTGTGCAATCTGCAAGCCTGTTCTTTGGTTCCAATTAAATAATCTCGTAATGCCCGTGACTGAACGATCCCAAACCACGGATCATAAAAATTCCACATTCAACAACTCGCTGTGTGAAGTTTGTTTCTCACATCACAGTTGTTACTCCTGTAATTTGTTTGAGATCTCCACTCTTGTTCTTAAAGCTTTTCCGAGTGGGGAGAGTTTCTCACTACCTATTTTGTATGGAACCCTCATGATTTTGAAAAAAAAATATTTAATTTCCTGTCTGCCTTCTCCAGATTAACATGATGGGTGAATTGTGTCACTGCTGGGGACTGGAACTCAGCTGACTCTAACTCATAGAAAACATACTAGAGTTTTATTTGGTCTTTTAGGCGGACGTTGGGTATTTCTGAATCTGCCAGTGTAAGCAAGCCTCTGGTACTGTGTGTATGGCTCAAGCCCAGGGTTTGTGTCTCCCCCGCCACCAATCTCAGCCCAACCACTTCACACAATACTGCACGTGCAGGCTAATCAGGTGATTGACAGCGGCGCCTGTCCAATTGGAGTATGGGATTGGGAAGAGTTATCCACGAAACACAGAGTGAACGAGGATGAGCCTAGTGATTGCACTGACAGGTTATACAGAAGTTTCACTCTGTCCTCACGCAGAACAAACCAGATTGGAAAGCAGCTATTCATCTCAAAGACTGTCTCTGTCATGGGCAGGCAGGGGAGTCCACACATCAGTGCAAATGTAAGACTGAAACATTGCCAATAACCTTCACGCAGAAGTGTGAAATGATGTACACCTATACGATTCTATATCAGTCTCCAATCCTACCCACCCGAAGATCCGCAACATTGAAATATTGGATTATCAGGTGACCTTTTGGCCCTTCAAGCCTATATTTCTCATCGATATAATGATTGATGGACATAATACTCAGTGTCCTTCTCCCACTTACACCTCAGCAAAGCTGGTCAAGCATAACCACGACATTAAGACTGATGCAGGTTTTCGCAAAATCCGTGGTTGTATTGATTCCACAAAATCAAGACAAATCCAATCCCATCCCTAACCCTTACTCTAGTCAATCAATGCCCAACCATCCACAAAGTGATAGGGAGTAATAACTGTGCTTTCAGGTTGTAATCACTCAACAACAAGCAGTTCTCTGATGATGTGTATTCCTTAAGAGACACTTAGCTTTTGTCCTCATTACAGAATTAGTCCAGCATGGATAAATACTGCACTCAAGAGGAAAGGTGAGATAGACTGCCCTTGACATTAAGGGTGCGTCTATTCGACTAAGACAAGAAGTGGTTTTGCAAAATTGAAGTCGATTATAATCAAAGGAACGTCTTGTTACAATGAGGACGTCGAGACCCTCGTTTATTAAAAACAAACACTCGGAAACCTCTCCTCACCTCGTAATCTGTTCAAACGTGAGTGAGTGACAGAGAACTTCTAATTTCCATTACTTAAAGAAAAAGACAACTTTTGTTCTCACTTTAGTTGCGAGTAGTCAAAAAAACGAACAAGCTAAACATTCTTTCTTTTAATTGAACACAACGTTATGAACATGCTGTTTCAATAACATCGTTATCAACCATTATATCAATTTAATTTCAAGTCTACACACTTTACATGTTCTGCACTGTCTTCAACTTTCTCTCTGCTCATTCCAATTGTTTCAACTTCTTTCAATGCTACAAAGAACATTTTACAGAAAAAAACCCTTCTTTTTACAGAGAGTGCCTTCTAGTTTATTTCAGAGGAAGATGTTGGATGGGCAGGTAGCCCTCCAGCAGTTGCTTTCACCCTATATATATATATATATGTATATATATATACACACACACACACAAGCACATATGCACATATGTACATACACATACATAAGCTAAGCGTTACATGCATCTGTTTTGGAACAGCCTGCTCCCCAGTCTTTTCATTCAGGAAACAAAGCATGGAATTCAAATTTCCTTCAATATTCAGGAAGTGCATTATTTTAAGTGAACATTTGCGCTTTCGGCTATGTAACTCCTTCAACTGGGTGTAATCATCCAGCCCAAATGCTTGCAATTTTTGATGTCCAATCATCCCACAGAGATTTCACAGGTTAGTGTCTTAGTCCCAACCATACTGAGCTGTTTCAATGACTTTTGTTCAAACATAAAATCGGAGTTGTTTATTTTATTCACAGAAAAAATTAAATTCCTGAAGTTTGGAAACAGGCCAATCGATCCAACAAGTTCACACCAAGTCTCTAAATACCGTACCATCCAGAATAATCCACGTCTACCCTCTCCTGTAAACTTGCATTTCCCATGGCTAATTTTCGTATCCAGAAAACCATGGAGAATTTACTAATGGTAAAACCATCTAATCTGCACGTCTTTGGGACGGGGAATATTAGCCATTCAGACATGGGGGAGGCTGTGCAAATTCCACACAGATTGTCACCAAGCCTGCAAATAAATCAAGGGGCCTGAATCTGTGAGAAAGCCGTACTGACCACTGAGCCAACATGCCACACCTGATTGCATATTATTTAGTACCCTTTGAGACTTCTCAGTCACACAAGCAATTCGTGTCTGGACAATGTGGAGAAAGTCAAACACTTCTCTAATGTTTGAAGAACTGATTTTGAATGAATTAGCTGTTGTACATCTAGATTAACATGGAACACAATTCGTTTCTGCTGGACTTGATTACCTTCATCAGAAGGAAGTCATAATGGACATCATTCGATCATCAATTCAGAAATAGTTAAACCCGTTGGCACAGCTCCACAGTAAGCTGAATTTCAACCCAAAAACGTCTTATTGAGACTGCATTTCTTGAAATAGTTAAATAAAACTGTTCAAAGCATCCCACCTGTGATCTGACTAGTGACATGCATAATTTGAAAAACATATACCCATTTCATTAAATAAATGCCAAGGATTATTTCACTCCACCATTACCTCCTGAACCTGAATACTTTTCATCTTTCAAGTACAAGAACGCAAAATTCTCCCTGCGCTGCAGCTTTGAGTAGTGAATTTCTGCATAAAATTGATATTCATCTCTGCTCTTCCTTCCA
This sequence comes from Hemiscyllium ocellatum, assembly GCF_020745735.1. Taxonomy (NCBI): domain Eukaryota; kingdom Metazoa; phylum Chordata; class Chondrichthyes; order Orectolobiformes; family Hemiscylliidae; genus Hemiscyllium; species Hemiscyllium ocellatum. The sequence goes on along the minus strand of NC_083420.1, from coordinate 72,800,577 downwards.
AAATGTACACACTGTATTTTTTGCCACCTTATACACTGCTGTGCTTTTGTCTTTTTGTTTATCCTGATTCTGTCCGTCCTCAACTTTGCTGTGTCAACCTCGCTACTTGCTTCAGCAACAGTACATTTGTCATCCAGGTGGTTGGTATATATTGCCAATAGTTGCACCCCAGTATTGATGACTCTGGGACTCGGCAAGTTACGACTTACCATCATGAAAATACCTTCTTAATCTTTCCTCATAAGTCATTAATCAATAAGTTTGATTAATGCACACGCCCAACAATAAGTTATCATGGTTTCAATGTTGTGAAGGAGGATCATATAAAATACCATACTAAATAATTTTAGAAATTCAAATATGTATTGCCTTTCCCCTTGTCTCTGTAATTTTCATGCCTGAAAAATGCTTTAACAAACTTTTCACGATGATTTCTTCTTCACAAAACCGAGCTGACTATACTGGAATCTCCATTCGTTTCTGTTTGTGGTTCCTTTAGTAATCTTGGAAATAAATTCTGGTTTGTTTAAAACTAAATGGTTTGATTAGCTGATTGTCTCATGGAATACTGCTTTACTCCTGCTTAAAACATTGGCAAAGTATAGGTGGGGTTAAATTCTTCAAAGATTTTGAGAAGTCTGGCGTCATCCATAACAGACCAGAAGATCTTTTCGCGATTTGATCTGTAGTTCCAAATTGGGATTTGAGTTGTTGGACTCGAAGGCAGCAAGTGGGAAGATTAGTGTATCTTGTTGTGTGTGTTGGTTTGGTTGGTTTAGACAGCACATGGGATGCTAATGGCTGTTTTATTGACGAAGAGCTTTCTGGGCTGTGAGTGGGGAAGACGTATCATAGAACATAGAACATAGAACAATACAGTACAGAACAGGCCCTTCGGCCCACGATGTTGTGCCGAACATCTATCCTAGATTAAGCACCCATCCATGTACCTATCCAATTGCCGCTTAAAGGTCGCCAATGATTCTGACTCTACCACTCCCACGGGCAGCGCATTCCATGCCCCCACCACTCTCTGGGTAAAGAACCCACCCCTGACATCTCCCCTATACCTTCCACCCTTCACCTTAAATTTATGTCCCCTTGTAACACTCTGTTGTACCCGGGGAAAAAGTTTCTGACTGTCTCCTCTATCTATTCCTCTGATCATCTTATAAACCTCTATCAAGTCAGGTTTCAAAATAAAGTGGTTAAGGCCAAGCTGCAGGAATTAGCAGACAAGATGGAGTTGGAACTTTCTCTTTCCATGAGGAAAGGAGAGATAATTACAGGAGTAGCTCAGCATTCAAACTTGTTAGACATGCCATCAGCATCTTTAGCGATAGCTAAAGTGCAACTGAAAATTGCCAAAGACAAGGAAAGGGCAATATAAATGAAATAGTTTGAATTAAGAATAAAAGCAGAAGAGAGGAAAATAGCGAAACCACGCGAAATTCAGAAATTGTGATTGAGATGAAAAGTCAGCTTAAAATGATAGGGATGACGGCTGAAGATTAGGTTGGTGAAGGAAAAAGAATGAGGATGAGCAAACCCATCGTAGACAATGACCCGATTGGAATATGCTTAAATATATTGAAGCACTGCCTAAACTTGATGAGAAGGAGGTGGAAGTCTTTTCATCTCATTTGGCAAAGTGGCAAAAGAAATGCAGTGGCCAGCGACCATGTACGTTTTTCTGATATAAATAAAACTTGTAGTTAGGTCTAGTGAGATTTTCGCATCACTATGAGATGAGGTATCTGGGGCATTTGAAGTTCATATGAGCTTGGGCCAGAGGCCGATAGACAACATATCAGGAATTAAGAAGGGTGCCTGGTGAACGCTACATCGAGTTCGAAAGAATTAAAAAGTAATTTTGGTAGTTGCATAAGAGCATTAAAGTTAGTACAAATCTACGACGGTCTTCGGGAGACAATTATTTTGGAACAGTTCAAAAATTCACTTCCTGAAGTAGTGAGAAGTCATGCAGAACAGCAGAAAGAAAAAAAACTACAACATTAGCAGCTGAAACAGCAAATTATTATGATTGTGTCCGTAAAGCGAAGTCTGGCTTCTAAAATCAGTTTCAATCTTTGAGGAATAGAAGTTGGAGAAAAAGAAATCCTGACGTGGAAAGGGAAACGTAGATCTCTGTGGTGCTCATAAGGACAACCTATCACATGGTAAAAAGGAAACCCTTCAAGAGGACAGTGAAATTATTGTTAAAAAGCTACAGTGTTTTCAATGCAATAAAATAGGCCACATGAAATCACTGTGTTGGTGGGTTGGGAGAAACACCGGGAAGCCAAATGTAGAAAACAGGATAAGGCAGTGAATTTTGTTGGAATGCAGACAGAAAGCACAGTGGATGCTAGAAAGCGGTTGTAGAATATACCAGCTGGTAGGAGATTAGTTAAGGAGGAAGTTCCAGATCTTCTCATGCAACATGCCTGCTGAGGGAATGTGTATTCGCACGAGCTAGAAGAAGTAGGTAAAGAGGTTACAATTTTAAGAGACACACGATCCTCTCAATCTTTGATGCTGCAGAATGAAGTGATATGTACTTCTGAAAGGCTATTGCCAGAAGATAATTCATTGTGAATGAAAAAGCGCTCAATTATGCAAAGTGGGATTAGACTGCCAGTGCAGAGTATTTGGAGAACCGGACAAACTCTCAGCTTCAGAAACACAATTTGTCCTTGCAAATGACATAGCTGATTCACCGGTAGGAGCGCTGCCTATTGTGGTTCAAAAGCCAATGGAAATGCAGGCTACTGAACTATTGCAAGACACATATCCTGAAACTTTTCCTGACTGCGAGGTAATGAGATCACAAATACACTAGCTGAAACAGGAGAGATCAAGGAGTACAAATAAGAACGTTGAAGCGGAATTGTCAGAGACCCTGTTTGGTTGGATGGTTGAGGAAAACCAGCAGCAGAGAGATAACAACGCTGACATATGTTAATTGAGTTACAGCAGAAAGATGAAAACTTAAAGCAATTGCGTCAAAATGCATACACACGAAAGGGTACCAACTGTATCCCTGCAAGTTATTCCCTTACAGATGATGTCTTAACGAGGAAATGAAGACTATCACATATTCAGGCGGACCAAAAGTGGGCAGAAATTCATCAAATCATATTGCCAGTGTGGCATAGGAAGTAGGTATTGTGAGTGGCCCATGAGCTACTACTTGATGTGATTTAGCCGTGAGGAAAACACAGGCTAAACTAGGAAGACATATTTACTGCCCCGACTGCACAAGGATATGGCTGAATCTTGCTAGACGTGTCATACGTGCCAGGAAAATGGAAAACTACAGACAGTAATAAACCCTGCACTTTTGTACCTATGCCTGCATTTGAGGAAAGTGAAACAAAAGCCTTCACTGATTGCATAGGTCACTACCTCATACAAAAAGTGGACATCTGTATTTATTAACAATAATGGATGTGTAGATCAGATTTTCAGAGTCCGTCCCAGTACACAATATCACAGTCAAAAGGACTGTAGAGGAACTGCTGAGAATGCTTACTGGATTCGAACAACTCACAGATGTATGATCAGAACAAGGGTTCAACTTCACACCCAAATTATTCATGGAAAGCTTAGGAATAAAACAGTTCAAATCTACCAACCTGAATCTCAGGGAGTGCTAGAAAGGTGGCATTAGTCTAAAAGATCATGTTGAGGACATTGGGCAGGACTATCCAGCTGATTGGGATGAATCAATACCATTTAAGTTGTTTTTTTATCATAGATGCACCAAATGAATCTATGAATAAATGCATTCCATTTGAATTACTTTTTGGGCGTGAAGTGAGAGGACAGTTAAAATTGAGAGAGGAGAAATTAGGAAAGCAGAACTCAGTGACCACATGTTAGCACTATGTGCCAAATTTTAAGAATGATAAAGTCGAGCTAGGGAGTTGGGTGGACAGCGTTTAAACGCATCACAACATACAACAGACAACAGAAAGGAAACAGACAAGAAATCAAATACTCGCAATTTTGCTATCGGGGAAGTTAAGTGAGCTGGCTTATATGTTTTCTGTGACGTTCTCTGACAATGACGACATTCGCAGGACACTGGGAATCATCATAGATTGCACAGAGCGTGAAAGTCAGCTATTGCTCTAATTGTGTTCAAACAGATCTATGACATGTATCCTACCTTATCCCTGCATTTCTCTTAGCTGATCCACGTTTGGGAGATTTAGCATGACCGAACTTTCGACCCCCTGCATCTTTGCACTGTGAGCATCCGGTGGAAACCTGAATAGGCAATGGGCGAATATGCAAACCCAAAATCGACAGTCACACATTAAGTGTGGGATCTTGGTGCTGTGAGGCAGTACTGTTAATCATAGAGCCACCTTTCCTACCATAAGGCTAAACCAAATGAAACGATCTTGGACTGGTTTTCCACACGTCCACGAGGGTGGAAGTACAGGTTAACAAGTTAGATTTTTTTTTCAGTTGAGACACAGATTATACAGGGAAGATAAGTTGAACTTGCACAGACATTGGTGGTGTCACATCTGGGATACTGCATCCATTCTGCCCTCTGTCCGACAGACCTTTGCAATGCGCGAATTGCAGGGGAAGTTCGGGAGGATGTTTTCTAGAATGGAGCATTTCAGTGACAAACAGAGGCTCGATAAGTTTGGGGCCATTTGTGTAGGATAGAGAGGTCTGTGTGTGGGGACCTGTGATAGTTATATGCAAATCATATGGGCATATACCCGCTGGATAGGAAGGCAAGGCCAAAAACAAGGCAATATCATTTTAATGTAAAGGCAATAGTTTTAAAGTTGAGGAAATTATTTTCATCCAGAGGCTGATCAGAGTCTAGGATGCACTACCTCGGAGAGCATTGTCACTGGGAAACCTCAAAACCTTTTTAAAAGAATGGATGGGCCCTTGGAAATAATAAGATTCAAGTCTTGAAGTGTGGCCCGGGAAAAGCACAGCAGGTCAGCCAGCATCTGAGGAGCAGGAGAGTCAATTTTTCGGTCATAATTCCTTCAATGAGAATGTCAGGCTTATTACCGAAACGTCGACACTGCCGCTACCCGAATGCTATCCGACATTCCTTGCTTTTCCAGAGTCACACATTTGACTCTGATCTTCCGCATCTGCAGTCCCCACTTTCTGCTGTTATACGATTCATGGATATGGACAGAGTGCAAGAAAATGAGAGTAGTATAGATCGTCTTTTATTATTTAACAGGCTTGATTGACAGAAGAGTCTCCTTTGTATTATGTGATCCCAAGATTGTATGACATTTTTCAGTGTAATGAAAGTGGTCAGCTTTCCGCATCTGGGTGACTTCCAAGTGAATTGAGTTCATTGTTATAAACTAAGGCGATTATATGCCATTCATGCATACTGAATATAAATATTTGATATAATTACCCGTGAACTACTGACAAAACATAAGTCAGGAGCATTATAGAACACTCCACATTTATCTGGATGAGTGCATGTCAAGCAACAGTTACGAAATCTGACAATGTTGATAGATATAGGACAGATGTCAGAGGTAGTTTCTTAACTTATAGAGTAGTAAGGATATGGAATGCTTTGTCTGTTACAGTAGTAGATTCGCCAACTTTAAGTACATTTCAGTCATCATTGGACAAGCATATGGACTTACATGGACCTGTGTAGGTTAGATGGGCTTCAGATTGGTATGGCAGTTTGGCGCAACGTCGAGGGCCGACGGGCTTGTATTGCGTTGTGATGTTCTATGTTCTATGTTCTACGTCCCAGAGAGCACAATTGGCAATCTCTGCAGCGTCGATGCAAAGTGGAAGCAGTACGTATTTTAATAGAAAAATAAATTGACATAAATACTAACATTATCAAGCAATGCCACAGAGGTTTCCAGAAACAGGCAAAGCATGCTTGAAGAATTGACTTCGGCGATAACAAGTGCGTCAATAAAACGGAAGCAGCGAAGGTTACAAACAAAACTAAACTTCTAGAAAGCGTTTGATAATGTCATACTCCCGAATAAGACAAGACCCATGGTTTTGCAAACTGGGTATTCACTTCGAGAACTGTGTATTAATATAAAGCAGAGAATAGGACTAAAGGGGATATTTTCGCTCTGCCAAACTGAAAATAGCAGAATAACACAGGGATCAGTCTTTGGCTGTGACTATTTACAAAATATGTCAACGACTTAGACGAGGGGTACCAGATAGGAGTATATTGATTACATTCAAACATGTTGGATGATGCATGCGTAAAATAGACACAACGTGGACAGAAACAAGATCTAGATAGAATTGAAGTCATGAGGCAAAAAAGGATCAACGTAATTTAATCGGGATAAACGTGATGCTGTGTACTATCTGGTGAAGATTTAAAAAGAAAGACCCCAGCACGATTTAAATGGAGATAGTCTGCAGTAAATCGGCAGAACCGAAGTTTTGGGACTTATCGTCCAGTAATCACAGAATTCTCGAATCTTAGACCAAGGGACTACAAGGAAGGCAAATGAAACAAAATATAGAATTTTATGCCAAAGTGAAGAGGGTAAAAAAGAGAAATCTGTGCAACACGCTACTTGAAAAATACCAACAGTAGTACAAACAATTTTGGTCCTCTAACGTAATGAAAGGTTTCTTGGCATGGGGCACCATCCTGTGAACGCTTGCTGGGCTCCTATCAGAGCTGGAGGGATGGTTTTACAACAAAAGATTAAGTACTTTGGGCCTCTAATCAGGTATTTAGAAGAACGGAAGGGAACTTATTGAAGCAATCAAACTGCTTTAGGAGGGTTGAGAGGTTGGATGAGAAGTATTTGTACCAGTGTGTAAACAAAAGTCAAGGTCCGTTAGCAAAGGCGTCAACTGACAATAAGGGGTCGCCCAGTAAGGGCAGAAATGAGAATGAATCCATGCTCTCAGTGGGGAGTGAGTTTGTGCTTTTTCATTTTGCCACAGAGGGCGATCGAGTTTGGATGACTAAGCGTGTTCAAGAGTAAAATAAATGAATCAGGAAGGAAATCTCATGTAATTCAGAAAATGCAGGCAAGTACACCCGAAGACAATCATACCAGGTATGATCTCATTAAATACTGGAGTAAACTAGATGGGCAGAAATGAGTGCCTTTGCTCCTTTGGCTTTTAGCCTTACGATCTTTGTCGGGTGGAATAAAAAAGCTTTGCTGAAGATTGAACAGGATATGAATTTCATTGTGTTTATCTTTCTTACTATCATTAACTATAATCCTATGTAATCTTGCAGAACGATTTTTGTTGTCAAACACAGCAGCTGTATATCGTCTTTCTTGCACAAAGAAAAAACAATGTTGCTGCAGGATTTCAACGTAATCATACAAAAAGTTATAGCACCAATTTATCAACAATTTACATTCATCAAGAGACAGTGGGCAAATTTATGCAGTAACATGTTAATGATCAGTAGTGCATTACGATAAGTTTGTTTTCTGGGACACTCCTCTTCCATTTCCAACGAATCCCAAACTCCTAAGGCATTTCTACATGGCATCTCAGAAGATGCAACACTTGCCAAAACGTCCAACGTCTCATATGGAACATAGAACCCAGAACAGTACAACATAATACAGGCCCTTCGGCTCGCGATGCTGTGCTGAGCATTTATCTTAATAGAAGATCAACATAACCTAAAAACCATCAATTAACTCCCGTCCGTGTGCTTGTCCCACAGTCAATTAAATGTCCCTAATGTCTCTGAATCGACTACTACCGCAGGCAGTATATTCCATGTACTTACCATCCTTTGTGTACTACTTCTGACATCTCCGCAATACATTTTCACATTCACCTTAAAATCATGACCCATTGAGACAGCAATTTCTGCCCTGGGCAAAAGTGTCTCGTTATCTACTCTATCTGTACCTCCACATTATATTATACACCTCTATCAAGACACCTCTCTTCCTTCTTCTCTCCAATGTGAAAACCCCTCCTTCACCCAACCTCTAGCCATAAGAAAAGCACTCCAATCTAGGCAGCATCGTGGTAAATCTCCTCCATACCCTCGCTTAAGCGTTGACATCCTTCCTATAATGAGGCGACGAAAATGAGACACAATATTTCAAGTATGGTCTCATCAAGTTTTTATAAAGCTGCAGTGTAACCTCGCAGCTCTCAAACTTAATTCCCATGTTAATGAAAGCCAAAATACCACAACTTTCTTCACAACTCTATCAATTTGGATAGCAACTTTGATGTATCTGTCTACATGGATCACAATATGCCACTGTTCCTCCACGCTGACAAGATCCTATATTTAACCCTGTATTCAGCATTTATGTTCGATCTTCCAAAACGAATCACTTCACATTTATCGAGTTTGAACTCCATCTGCCACTTCTCAGCTCAGGTATGCATTCTGTCACTGTCTTCTTGTAGCCTGCAACAGCCGTGGACATTATCTGAAACGTCAACGACCTTTGTGTCATCGGTAAAGCTACTAACACACCCTTCCACTTTTCATCCAATCATTAAAAATATAAAAACAGTGTAGGCCCAAGATCAGATCCCTGAGGGACACCACTGACGACCAACCACCAGGCAGAAAACCTTCAATCCACTATGACTCTCTGTCCTCTTTTGGCCAGCAGATCCTGCAACCAGTCAGTCATATTTCCCTGTATCCCATACCTCCTAAGTTTCTGAATGAGCCTACCATGGGGAAGCTGATCAAATACCTCACTGAAACACACATATATCACAGCCACTGCTTGACCTCTCTCAACTTGTCTCACCACATACTCAAAGATCTCAATAAGCATTTTTAGGCATGATCTTTCTCTCGCAAAGTTACACTGACGAAACTTTTTTTTTCGAAATAGTCATGAATCCTATCTCTCAGAATCATTTCTGGTACCTTGCTTACCAAAGAGGTAAGCTTGAAAGATTTGTCATTCCCAGGGATTTCCCTATTTTCTTTCTTGAACACTCGTCTCCCCCCAGTCAGCTGGTACAACTCACATGGAGAGTGAGAATGCAAACGTCATCACCAGAGACACTGCTGCCCAATCATAACCTTGGATGTATTGGGTCGGCCCTGTGGAATTTATCTACCTTGATACTTCCCAGAATTGCCAGCACATCCACTTCCTCAATATCAATATGTTCAAGCCTATTAACATATTCTTGTGTTCTCAAGATCAACAAGGTCCCTGTTTCTAGTGAACACTGAAGTATACTCATCTTCCTGGTGAAGCAATGATTCACCTGCAAGTCACTCAATGCACTATCTACATTGGACATTTTGCAGTCTATTCTGCATTGGCATACTTACACATATTCTGAGGCACTGCTCCGTAAATCATCTGTGTTCTGTTCATATTAATGACACTGCGCTTCCAGTTTCCTGTGAGTTCAACACAACCACCGTGTTCCATGCACAACATTTCTGTCACAGTCCTGTTTACTTGTCCACTGAGGCTCAATGCAGCTACAGTAATCATACCTAATTTTGTGCTTGATGCGCTGCAGTTTCAAAATTTAATATCGTGCTGAATAATTATATGGAATGAATACGTTCTCTCATGTCCTTTAGCCATCCCTAGAACCTAGACCCATCATTGTATGGACTAATTTCAGAATCCTCAACCCAACTGCACCGAATTATCCTCTCCAATAGCAACTTTTCTACCATCCTGATTCATCGACATCTATGTCTTTTATATGCCGCCTTTCTTGCTCCCTGTTCTATATCTGGTGACTTGTGCATGCCTTTCACTCCTCCCTTCTCATGAACAAATTTCTGAAGTCTTCCTCGCGCCTAGAAGTTCTGAAGATGGATCACTTCACTTGACGTTTTGACACCGCTGTCTTTGCGCAAATGTTTCCAGACCTGAAGCTCTTCTCCAGCAATTTTCACTTTCTTTTTCAGATAATTCCCACACTACAGGAAACAGAACTGTACACAGTGCACTAACCATTGCAGTTCCAAAACTTTGCTCACCTCCAAAATAGCCTGCCTGTCCTTAAACCTCATGTCACGACTGGGAACGGAAAGCATTCTGTTTAATTTCTCCAGTATCCTGTTAGTTTGCTTTGTTGCATTCGGCTAGCTGTAAACAAACAGCTCGAAATGGGCACTTACGAGGAACAGCAACAGCAGCCAACAAAGGGTAATAAAAATCTTACACTTTGAAGAGGTTAGTCATCTGTCTGCCACAGTATTGATTTTCCAGAATACATTTTTTCTTCTTCTTGGTGAAGTTACATACTCTCGTCAATTAATTAGTGGACTCTGGCAAACACAATGGAATAACTGATTGAAAACATGGCATCCTTCATTAATGCAGTGTGGCAATTCTCTAGAGGACCAATTTCATGATCACAGAGGCTGGTATTAACTGAAGTCAATGAACAATTATGTTCTGCGCAGCGACTTCAAAGCAACACATTTTTAGCCAGAAAGCACATTGGACCACATATGATTGAATGATAATTTTCCAACCTGAATGCAATGCAAAGAGTGCGTACACAATAACAGCAGCAAAGTCACATATCAAGAAGTTAAATTAAAGCAGATGAAATGACACAAAGAACCAGGTCAGTTAAATAAAATAACGAAAAAGGCATGTGGAGTATATGCTCTTATTAAAGTTCAAGAGCAGGGAATTGATTATGAAACATTCTGAAACATGAGTTAAACGACTGCTAGAATGTTATCCATAGTTCTGTATTCAGTATTGTAGGAGAGATAACATTACAGTTGAGGTGGTGTGGAGGAGTTTTACCAGAATGTATACCTATAATATCAAACATTATAAGCGTTTAAGCTCCGAAAACACTTATTGGGAGTTTGTTCCATATTCCCACCACTCTCTGCAACAAAATGTTTGCCGTCACATGTCCTCTCAAATTTCCATCCTTTCTTTTAATCATAATCGCTTCGACGCAGCTTGTGTGGCAAACATGAAGTGCCCAGTTATCTTGATGCGGCTTTTGATTATGGACTTTGATCGTCGTTCTCAAGTTTTAGCGGTTACAGTTCATTGTAGAAGCGCTAACATTCCAGAGGATATTCCGTTGATTTTTTTCTATCTTCAGATGATGACGATCTTCATCAGAATGCATTGTGTCTCAACACGCTGGGCTGAAGCTTTGGAAATGAACTACAACCAAATTTGGGTCATCAGAAGTCAGAAAAAAGTTACGGAACGGAAATAATATCCTCGAGTTTATGAACAAACAATCGCAGTCAAAAATTAAAGGGTCCACACACCTGCTAACTTCCAACAAATTTTGTTTAATCGATGCTAAACAGAAACTATGATTGGCTGAATTACTTGCGAACTTCTACTTAGCGAGCTTCACGAGCAAGACTTCCTACACATGAAGAAATAGATACAATAAATGTGACAGTGGTATGATTTCAAGAGGTATGTGTTCTATCCTGTTTTGTTTCTAAAGAAGTTATTCCATTACTTTCTAAAGAAATACTTTGAGCCAGAGGAATATAGCTTCCCATTTGCAACAACTAAAGTTAACAGCTTGTCAGGCGTTCAATGTTTCTTTTTTAAGTTGGATGAATAGAATCACCATTAATGGTAAAATCAAGTTCCCACAGAACGAAGATTTTAGTTTGGTTTTCAATAATTGTTGGTGTTTGGAAGCTGTTATATATCTTTCCATACTAAAGCAATGTTAATGTACTAGATCCCTGAAAGTTGCCACCCAGTTTGATTTTGCTGTTACGAACGCATATAGTATGTTAGGTTTTATTGGTGTCGAGATTGGGTAAGGGAGCTGTGATGTCATGAGGCAAATGTACAAAACTCTAGTATGGCCTCACTTGGAGTATTGTGTACAGTTCTCGACGTCCCATTACAGGAAGGATGCGGAAGCATTCGAAAAGGTGCAGAGGAGATTTACCAGTCTGGAGGCAAGGTCTTATGCAGAAAAACTGAGGGACTTGTATCTGTTCGCATTGGAGGGAAGAAGACGAAGAGGGGGATTTAATCGGGATATATAGGATGATCAGAGGATTAGATAGGGTGGACAGAGAGAGTCTTTTTCGAGGAGAATGAAGTCGGCTTGTATGAATGAACACAGCTCCAAACTGAGGGATGAATGATTTAAGACAGATGTGAGAGGCAGGTTCTTTACTCAGAAAGTGATAAGGGCGTGGAATACCCAGCCTGCCAATGTAGTAAACTGAGCCACATTAGGGGCATTTAACCAATTCTTGGAAAAGCACATGTGTGATGTTGGGATAGTGTAGAGTGATGGGCTTAGATTTGTTCTCAGGTCGTTGCAACATCGAAGGCCGGCGAACCTGTTCTGTGCTGTGTTTTCCTATGTTCTATATTCGAAAACACTTGAATTCTCGCTCACTGTCGGATTTTTTTCTTGATGTTCTTTCCTCCTGGAGTGCAGAAACATTGCAGATGCGACCAACTGCTTTGTTGAATTGGGGTGTGGGTGTGGTGGGAGGGAATTATCAGTGAACCACAATTGAATTCCGCATCTCTGGACCACAGGAGTTAACATACTTCCCATTTTTGAAGTTATTCCATTGCTTTACTGTTGACACAGAGTTTTTCTTCGGTAGCTGGATATTCAGTACTTCAGTCACTGATTGAGAATTATTCCGTTAATGAATTTGAGGACACGTTACTCCTTCTTCAAGAAGGAATATGTTTATGAAGAGGCTAAGCAGAAAATTATTATATCATTATCAGATAGAAGAAGAAACGTGAAAATATCTGATGTAACATTAGAATTCTAAATATTGAGGTTTGCTTTCGGTTAAGAACAAAACTAATAGGTGTTCATTTCAGATATTCAGAGAGTAGAAACGTATTTTCAAATTTCAATTGACCTGATTAAAACCAGAAGAATAATATGCATCTGTATTCATCGTATGTATCAATTGACTGATGGAGTAGAAGCACGCTTTCTGTTTATCATTGTCTTCATTAATCAATTCAATAATCTGTGTAAATGAATGCTTCATTGTACTTTTGACCTGTTCTCTGATTGTGGACAACTTTAATTCCGCAGTATCAAACCAGATTCTCCAAAACGTTATAAAGATAAGCTGTAATCTTTCAGATGAACACGTGTTTTTCTGTAAAATGTGAAATGTGTAATATTATTCACCCACAGAAGTATGAAGCTGTCAGATATGGAGAAGAGTAAAATCACTGCTCTCTAACGCTGGGTCTCTGTGATACCGGCTTTTCGTGGGCCTCTTCAGTCTTCTGCAAACCTGATTTGAAAACAAAATATGGCTGACAGTAAGAACATTAAGGAGTAGAATTAGAGCAAATGGGGGAATTAGTGTTAATATAGTATCTCACCAGTCAAAAGCCAACCCTCCATGATTAATATAAAAGATTGGCTTTGAGTCACAGAACCGTGGCATTTTATCAACAATTCTTCGAGATTCCTACACTAAGAAGAATGGTATATTTTGTTTTAAAGAAAGAGAAGAGAACATATTGTTGATGAAACTAAAGCTGCAGTTTAACGACCATAAGATATTGAAGTCGAAGTTATGCCATTCACCTCATTGAGTTCACTCCGCCATGTGATCATGGTTGATGGAGATTTCAATTCCAATTACCCACACTCTCCCCATATCCCTTAATTCCTTGTGAGATGAAGAATTCATCAAGCTCTGACTTGAAGACATTTCACTCCCGGCCTCCACTGCACTCCGTCACAATGATTTCCCCGGGCCCACCATTCTCTGGCTGAAGAAATGCCTCCTCACATCTCTTCTAAATTGATCTCCTTTGATGTTACAATAGCTCTTCTTCAGCTTCTGGCAATAATTGAAAATAAATCAATCAATAGTAAAAGTGAAACTGAACCAGATAGAGCAGCCTGTTGCTTGATGAGCCAGAAAATATGTGACATTACAGATAGGCATGATTTGAGGGAAACATAGTGGGTAATGTTTAAAATCTGAGCTGTCCCAATATGACCACGGTGCTAATGATGATTCGATTCGCTGCCACCATGACCACCAGGTAGCAAGTGGTAAAAATGAAGAGGCTTCATTTTCCCTCAGCAATATCACAATTGCCAGCAGATGTACTGCAAGAGCTGGACGAGGAAAGGTAAATGAAATTACTGATCAGAATATTTGTGAATTAGCAGGTACTGCCTCTTAGAAAATTGGCATTCAAGAGTAAACAAAAACCCAGTCTAATCACAACCACAATTGCTATATGACCTGCCCATGTCTAGAATTAATATATACTGATATTTTAAGTTGAAGATTTCAAGAGGAAAAAACAGAAAACTTCCCACTGCGTCGGGGGGCAACGATTGCAATAAGGATGAAAGCGAAAATATATTGTCTACTGGATGTAAGTTTGGTCGCTGATCTGGAAGGCCTGCTTTGAAACGTTTCATCACCATACTAGGTAACATCTTAATTCAGCCTCCAAATGAAACATTGCTGGTGTAGCCCACTTCCTATTTGTATGTTTGACTTTTCGTGGGTTGGTGATGTCATTACCTGTAGTGACATAATTTCCTATGGTGTTGTCATTTCCTGTTCTTTTTCTCAATCATATAATAGAAAGCAGTCAACACCATCAGTGCTTCATTCGGAGGCTCACTGAAGATGTTACCTGGTGTGATGATGAAACGTCTCAAATGAATCATCTATTTCAGCAAGCAAACCTGCATCCAGAACCTCAACCTGAGCTACGAATCTTCTCAAGACTCGTAAATATTATCTGCATTTCTATGTTAATTCCTGCATGTTTGGATTTTCCCAATCTCATGAAGCACCAGTAGTCAAGAATAAAGAGCACTGCCTCAGAAATGCCTCTCCTAGACATCTTGTACAAATCATATTTTAATCGACACTACCCTGAACCCCTTTTCAGTCCTGAAACAATCGATCTTCGTACGTACAGCACTCCGAAAGCTAGTGCTTCCAATGAAACCTGTTGGACAATAACATATTATTTTGAGATTTTTAACTTTGTACACCTCAGTCCAGTTTTGGCACCTCCAAATAGATAATACTCCAAAACATTTGAACATGCTGAGAATCTGAACATCATGGATGATTGAAACCTGAAATGAGCACAGAAACTCTCAGGGATATCTCATAGATCAGTCAGCAACATCGGGAAATGTGAATGTCAATTTGCGCCACATAGATATCCTTGGATAGACCAGTGTACATTGTCAGTCAGTTATTGACCTTCGGACGGTTTTAGTGTTGAAATGATTACCTTCAATGTAATTGTTGCATTCACATGAAGATAAATGACTGATTCAGTAAAGCCTTTACTGACTTGCGTTAATATTAAAGCATTGACAGGTTTGAGGAGTGAAATTCCAAAATTACGTCGAAATAAATGTTAAATTATGCCTAAATATCTGAATTTCGTCATTGTGATGGCAGATGTCAGAGAGATGAGCAATGCCAAAATCAAATCCTTCTGCAACCATCTCCAATGTGCAATGATGTCATTACAGATACTAAATACAACATCCCAATTAGATGATGCGGAAGAAAACTATGTCGTCAGCGTAAGAATGTCAGAGGAACGGATATAAAATCAGAAAATAATGGTGCACTTGTCTAGGAGCAGTTGGGAGAGGAAATCAAGATAATGCTTTGTGTCCAGTAACCTCTTTTCAGGCCACGGGATGGTAAGAAACGACAGAGGGACAGAATGGTCACGGGTGAATAACTTGCGTTTTATACTGGACTTAAGGGACCCTGTGGTACGGAAAGATATGATCTTGTTGAATAATTGGAAATTTCAGTCTTGAAATGGAGCCAGCGATCAAGTAAATAAAGATAATGAAACAGGTGATAAATGTATCTACATGAGTTCTGTTGTTTCTCGTTTCGTGACAGTGGTATAGGATGAGGTGTTTGATGTGTTGGTTGCTCAAATTACCGTGTGTACAAAGGACAACTGCCGATGCTCTGTGAGGAATGGGTGAATAAGCATGAGATGTCATACAACAAAGACAAGAAAAATATTATACGCATTTTTGAACTTTTAGGCTTGTTGACAGCAATTACCTGTTTAATATGGTTTAATTTTTCTGTCAATCAGTCGATGCATATTGCAAGTGGAGTATTTGCACCCTTGTAGTTAAGCGTATCTCAGATAATTTTAGTTGTTTTTCTCACTGATCACAAAACAGGCTATGTAACCCCTGAGTTAATTCCCTTTGAAATTCCCTGCTGGAATGCCAGAAAATAGCGTTGTTTGTAAGAGCGAATGAGGAAAGTGGTCACATTACAATGATATCCACTTCTGTACAGCACTCGTTTCAACATCTTGTGCTATCCTTGATCCTCCCAAAAATTTCCCTCAGGTCACGATTCACTTGATATATGTTGACATTCATGGAATCGTATTCAAAGTCCTCGTTGGCAATGAGTTGAAGTTTTGTTTCTGCTGCATATTTTCATCAGGAACATGTAGCACGCTAAATGTACATAATTTTCCCATAAAATCTCTCGGAAAATTGAGTTAAAATGGGAATATTTCCTCAATATATTTCAAATTAAACGCCATGATATCCTACAATTGAGTCTCAGAATTGAAATCTTCTTACGAGTAGATGCATTTTAATGCATTTTAATGCTGTTCTACTGTATCTTCAGACTGGTTGAATTTTCAGTTGTGAGCTACTACAAAGAAGTAGCCCATAAAATTTACACAGTTCATCGAAAGAATCTCCCCCACCAAGAAAATGCAGTCCTTCAAATTATCACAGACGCACCATTTAAAAGAGACTCTCTCTCTCTCTCTCTCTCTCTAATATATCGGATCTGGTAGTGCAGTGGGATTCTGGGGTGCATTTGTTAGCATGAAGATTATGGGATCGTGTTGGGAGTAGTTGGGGTCGTGGATTCTCCTGGAGGCTCTGATATTTTCTGAGGAAGGTTGGATGAATCGAGTTAGTTGCGAGTGGGCAGGGAGGGCTAACTAAGTTACGAGTATTCGTTGGACAGCCTATCGTAGCATCAATACCTGAATGATGGCGTGAGGGATTTAAATTGAAGATATAGCCATCGTGTCACATCTATCAACAGTACAGAAAATTCCCTTCGGACTGCAATCTCTGCGTCAATCAGTGACGAGCAGTGAAGTGTTCACATCCCATTTCCTGAGCAAGTGCGTGTACAAACATTTTATGGAATGTTTTGTCTTTATCGTTCAAAGACGTGATGAGTTCCGCATTCCCACTGGCCGCAGGGTAAAACAATTACCCGCACATCTCTGTCTCTTGCATGAAATCTACTCCCCAAAGTCATTGATGCTTCCAGCTACAGACAATATTTTCTCCTCTCACACCAACCTCAGTTCCTCCTAACCTCTCAATCATGACGACTCTCAATCTCCTCTGTTCTAGGAAAATGGTAATAGTCTGTCCAATTTCTCTTCATAACTCGTTCATTAATCTTGTCATGTCAGACATTAGTTACTTGTGGAACTTTGTTTACGTTTCCTGTCCTCATATAATTTGGCGAGAACATGTGACATTTCTGTGGTTAATTTTAAACACCCTACGACTTACCTACAAAACAATTGTGGAATGGGAGCAAACATTACTCTCCATGCACCTTTGATCAATCATATTCTGAGCATTATGCTGGATCCGGTCTCTTTCAACATTAGTTAGACTGAAGTTGGAGCTCTCTGCACTGTTCTGACGTGCAGATATCCTGGACAGATCATAATCGCTAATATGCATCGAAAGTGATTCAACATAATGCACCATTTATGGAATATTACAAAATCATTCAATTTTCAATTGATGAAGGAGAACGAGGGCACTGGTGATGTCACTCACTTAGGTAGGAAGAATAGAAGCATGAAAAATTTTCTAAATGGGAAGAAAATTCAGTTTATAACAACTGCTGCACTGGTCATTTTGGAATGAGAAACAATTATTTGTGCAATCATCAAACTTCCTGGACCTCTGACATACAATCAGATTTCAAACTAATGGAGTCTGCTGTGGCTTCTACAGAAGCTGCTTTGGGACCAGTTTGACCATGTAGCTTCTGATATAAAAGCTAGGGACACTTTTACTCTTTGGTGTTACAGGATAACATAAATCCAGACACATATCAGCAAAGCATAACATGCTTCCTTTTTATGTGAATTTAATCCAAATTTCTACGACAAATTAACTCCCAATTAAAATACATTATATCGAGGAATTACATTTCACTGATCAGTATATGGAAGTTTACAATCATCTTGATTATAGAATGCATTAATACAAGAATTCGACTGGCTCCATAAACTACCAGTTATTTTTTCACTTTACAAATAAACTCATTCCACAACCTCTGTATCAACACCAGGGACATACAGATGTTGCACAAAAACATTGTGTGCAGTTCTGGTCGCCATACTATAGGAAGGATGTGGAAGCTTTAGAACGAGTGCAGAGGAGGTTTACCAGGATGTTGCCTGGAATGGTAGGAAAATCTTATGAGGAAAGGCTGAGGCACTTGGGGCTGTTCTCATTGGAGAAGAGAAGGTTTAGGGGAGATCTGATAGAAGTGTATAAGATGATTAGGGGTTTAGATAGGGTAGATACTAAGAACCTTTTACCGCTAATGGAGTCAGGTGTTACTAGGGGACATAGCTTTAAATTAAGGGGTGGTAGGTATAGGACAGATGTTAGGGGTAGATTCTTCACACAGCGGGTTGTGAGTTCATGGAATGCCCTGCCCGTATCAGTGGTGAACTCTCCTTCTTTATGGTCATTTAAGCGGGCATTGGATAGGCATTTGGAAGTTATTGGGCTAGTATAGGTTAGGTAGGATTCGGTCGGCGCAACATCGAGGGCCGAAGGGCCTGTACTGCGCTGTATCCTTCAATGTTCTAAAATTCAGGAGTCTAAAGTGCAAAAAGACTTGGCATTTTAGTACAGGATTCTCTCAGGTTGAGTCAGTAGTTAGGAAGTCAAATGCAATAATGTCTATGTACTTTAGAGGACCTGAATATTTAAAAAAACAACATGTACTTCTGTAGCTCTGTCAGGGTCTGGTTATGTCAAGTTTGCAGTATTGTGCACAGTTTTGGGCCCCACATGCCAGCAAGTTTGTATTGGCCTTGGAGCGAGATCAAAGTAAGTTCACGAGAATGTTCCCAGAAATGAAACCTGTAACATGTACAGAACTTTTGAGGACTCTGGGTCTGACTCGATGGAGTTTGTAAGAATGTGTCGTGATCTAATTGAAACATGCAGAATACTGATGGCTGGAAGAGTGCAGATATTACGAACGTGTTTCCACTAGTAGGAGAGGCTTGGACCCGAGGGCACAGCCTTCGTGCAAGGGAATACCTTTTAGAATGGAGGTAAGCAGAAACTTCTTTAGCAAGCGAGTGGTGAATCTATGGAATTCATTTCGACAGGAGGCTGTGGAGGGCAGGCCATTAGGCATATTTAAGATAGATTTGGACAGGTTCTTGCTTATCGAGGGTAACGGGGAGAAAGTGGGACAATGGGGTTGAGAAATATATCAGTTATGAATGTTTGGGGAGCAGACTCGATGGGCTGAATGGCCTGATTTCAACTCCTATGTCTTATGTATTATGTCTAACGTGCAAGGTAGTAGCGAAATTTGAGAAGGACTGTAGCTCAGGTTGAGGTTCTGGATGTGGGTTTGCTCGCTGAGCTGGAAGGTTCATTTCCACATGTCTCATCAGCCTAGTGTGTAACATCTTCAGTGGGCCTCCGGGCGAAGCACTGTTGATGAATACACAGTATTAGTGGTACCTTGGATTCAAAATGGATGAGTACCGAATGAACACAGTCCACAGATCTTTCAGCAGCAAAACCAGAAAGCGCACAAAACTCATCCAGGCACTCTCACTGACATCAAAGACATCTCAGAAATGACTTGCGAGACTACTCAGATCCTTCAACATCATGGTAGCACACAAAACCACCAACACACTAAAACATCAGTTAATAACCTTGAAGGAACCTATACAGACAACAAACAAACAAAATTAATATAATTTACAAAACATAAAGAACTGTAACAAACACTACATTGGACAAACAGGCAGAAAACTAGCCACCAGGATACATGAACTCCAACTATCCACAAAACTACAGGACACCACTTTGACTGAGACAACAGATCCATCATTGGTCAAGCCAAATAGAGACATGCACGAGAATTCCTAGATGCATGCCATTCCAACCGGAATCAAACAAGAAACACATCGAGTTAGACCCGATCTACCACTCCTTGGGAAAAATAAAAGGAAATGATATCACCACAGGAAATGACATGGGAATGGGACGCATGCCTTATGAAGAAAGGTTGAGGGAACGAGGATTTTTTTTTCTCATTGGAGTGAAGAATGATGACGGGCGACTTGATAGAGATGTACAAAACGTTGAGAGGCATATTTAGAGTGGATTGAGAGAGACTTCTTTTCCAGGCCAGGAATGCCTATGACGTGGGGAAAAAAGGCATAATTCTAAAATAATGGTAATACAGTTTACTGGAGATGTCAGAAACAGGTTCTTTATGCAGTGAGTGGTGGGTGAGTGGAATGCACTGCCGACAGTGTTAGTAGAGGCACACACATTAGGAACATTTAAGCAAACCTTGGACATGGAAATTGTATGACGGGTATGTAGGTTAGACTGATCATAGAGGAGGATAAAAGGTCAGCACAATATCAAAGGTCAAAGGGCCTTTACTGTGCTGTACTCTTCTATGTCTTATGTTTTATCTTTGTCTAAATGAAGATTTTTATCCTCCTGTAATATGTTGTGACTCCGGACTGCAACCCCTTGCTGTTTGTTAATGGGCTACATATGAACTCACAGTTTACGCTTCTTGGTTTATCATCCTGGATCTGTCACCAAGAGATGAAGACCACACTGATATTATTGAATTCCAATGCTGCACTTTAAAAATCAACAGCACCCATGTGTCAAAGAGCCACAGACATTAATGGCCATGTTCCTTCTATCTGTACGAGTTGAGTAGTGTACGTAAAGGGATGGGAAATGTCAATGGATGTTTCCTCTGAGTGACACCCTGCTCAATGAAAGCAGAACAATGAAGGCAGAGCAAACCATGGATTTATACAAGACAGAGCACACCCATTGGCACAGGAAGTCTGAACCGATGAAGATACAAAAATATAAATGTGACCCACTTTCCAGAATTGGTCAGTGGCCTTGGATGTTCAGTACCTGCAAGTGCACATTGATAAGGCTTGTGAAGGTGCTGGTCTCAACATTCCTGTCAGGCAGGGCATTTCAGTCATCCAGCACCTCGGCTGAAAAGTTGTTTAAGAAAATAATTAAAACTCTCGTTACTTAATCTTTCCCCACAAAGGAATCGCTTCATTCTGTTCATCCTGTCCACACGACTCAAAATTTCATATGTCTAAGATAGAATTGCAGGAGTCTCTGTTCCTCCATGTCTCATCTCATTTCCTTATAGGCAGTGGTGGTAGTGGCTTTCTACACTGCACCTGCTGTAGGTTTGTGCATCGCTGCAATTTCTGAGCCTCCACCAGTTTGGATAAATGAGGATTCTGTCATCATCCTGTTGATTTCTGTCTTATAGATAATGGAGAGGTTTGTGAAATCAGGAGTTGAGTTATTCGATGGCTTGCATCACAAACGGCCTTGGGCGACATAACAAGGAACATAGTTATTGGGTAAACTCTGGTTGTAAAACATCGAGACTTCCAGAAGGTTGCTGAATAAATGAAGAAAAAATAAAGGAGAGGGAGAGAGAGAGAGAGAGAGAGAGAGAGAGAGAGAGAGAGAGAGAAAGAGAGAGAGAGAGAAGAGAGAATGCCTATTGCGCCATAGCACTGGGGAAGTAAGCTGAAAGAAATAAACAAGACATTTACAAATGGGTTTGGATTGCTTATGAGATTGGCCTAAATTCCTGCAGATGGAGTTTAATGTGAATAAATATCAGGCAAAATATTAAGTAAATCCATTTTTAAAAACTCCTGATTCCTTTCGTGCATACAAATGGGAAGCATGCTACCCCCTGCCTACCTGTGCCTTGTGGATTCTGGAAAGCCTTTGTGAATCTGGAGGTGATCTGTGTATCCTCGTGCACCTGTGTACAAGTGCAACATATAAAATATATACAACATATGCAAACTAAATGAAATTCTGGTATTTCTTGCTGAGTTGCTTAACGTGGGCAAGGTTGTAGTTCGACTGCGGCTGCAGTTTTAAGTGTAGTCTTGGGACCTGAGCAGATGTGCAGTTTTATTGGAGGCAAACCAGGGAAGGTTCACGAGATTGATTCCAGAGATGTGGGGTCTTTCTTATGAAGAGAGGTTTATCAGTTTACACAATAATTTCTGAATGAACAAGCTATGTGATGATATTACTTCATATACAAAGAGAAACCATAGACTTTGGATGGGAGCGTTGGACTCAAAACAAGCATGAGGCGAAATTTCTTCTCTAAAAGTAACATGAACATGTGGAATTTGCTGCTTCAGCGTATGATGAATTTTGGGAAAGTGCATAAATTTAAAGAGTAGATTGACAGATGTCTAATTAGTAGCTAGTTATAGAGGGTGATCGGCAAAGTGGAGTTGATGCTGAGATTAAATGGATCTTAATCACGTTGATTGAACAGAACAGGCTTCAGGCTCTGAATTGTCCAATTTTGATGCTGTTATTTTCTTATGTCCTAATGGCCATAAGTGTACGACTGCAAAGCGAATTATAAGCCACAGAAAACAAAACCCGATAATTATATTCAATAATGGTTACTTTGATCACTCCGACCATTTTCTGTTGTTATTGAATAGCATTTTTAATGAATATTAGTCTTATTTGTTTTTTGTCTGTTTCACATATTTTTGTGGCACGAAGGAAGCAGAGAAACTGGATCACACTTCACAACTCTGTATTCGCAACTGTGTAAAATGGAAATGCCCAAAGACTCAAATTTGAAGACAAACCCCGTTAAACATTTTGCACTACTTTTTCCGAAACTCAGCTTCAGTAATATCTTCCATGAATCCTCATATCATGGATGTGTGCTACAGATTTCGATATCCTGACAAGAATGGAGTACGTTACAACTGCTTCAAGATATCAAAAATGATTGAGATGAACTTGTGTTCTAGTATTCAAAATTGTTCTTCATTTTTTTCGATATTACTTTTCAATTTTAATTCCTCTTACAAATGCTGCAAAGGGATATTTCAGAACAGTTCTCAGTTTTTATCTGAACACCCCATGGTTTTGTGAAATGTAATTTTTTTATTAAGGTATTCCTTGTCTGGGGAACTATTGAATTCATGCATCATTTTCTAACACCAGGTGTTCCATTTATCCTGGTTCACTGATGTCCTTTCGGGAAGGAAATCTGCTGCTCTTACCTGGCCTGGTCTGAAGGTGATATCAGACCATTAACACCTTATTTAGTGCTTAACGTTTCTCTGGGCAAATACACACGGGCTATCACTTCTGGAGTAAGCAATGACACCCATGTCCCAGCAATAAATAATGACACAAAGAAAATCACGATACGAAAATGCACAGAAAAGGCACTGCAGTCCCCAAGATGGGTACTAACGAAGTTACACTAAATCTTCACTCATTCAATTTTCCAGCAGTAATTCCATGGCCTCTTATGCCACAGCATTTAAACTGGTCATACAATTATTTTCATAAGAAATCAGGTTTGCACCTCAGTGACGCGCCAAACAACGCATTCGACACACCCATCCCTCTCTGAGTGAAAGGACTTTCATTCAATGACTGTGAAAACCTTCTGCCATTAATCTCAAACGATGTCTCCTTGTTATTCACCCTGCAAATAAGAGAAACACCTGCTTCCCATCCAATCTGTAATTACACCTCATAATATTATACAACTATGTAAGGTCTCCACGTGCTCAGCTACGCTGTTCCAAAGAACAAATCCTAATTTTATCTCACCTCTCTTAAGAGCAATCCCAGGTAATAACTACCTGAATTTCCTCTGCACTGCCCTCAGTGCAATCGCATTCTTTCGATCATGTGGTTATCAGAATAGCACGAAGTAATCCATCTTTTGCTTTTTCCACGTTCTATGCAGCTCAACCATAATCTCTCTGTTCATAACCTATGTCCAGGGGTGCCGAATAGGTTAATGGGATGTTACCTAGATTGTAAGAATTAAGTTATAAGGACAAGCAGGATAGGTTGTGACATTTTTCTTCTAAATCATAGGAGGATTAGGGATGGTTTGATCGAGATTATAAATCATTAGACTTCTAAACAGTTCATGCATTTTATCGCTGGAGGCAATACAAAGCCAGACGGAATAGGTTTAACGGAAGAGAATAAAACATTAAAAGTGCAGAAGGGAAAACGTTTTTAACTATGTGAAACAAACTATCACAGGGATTGTAAAGGCGAGTATAATTGCAACGTCTAAAAAGACAGTCTGATGGGTACATGAACAGGAAAGGCTTAGAGAGATGTGGGAGTAATCTAGTTTGGAAAATCTGGAAAAGTTTGACTGAATGATCTGTTTCCATGTTGTATGATTCTGCGACTGTATTATTCTGATTGTATATGGAAAATATAGCTGTCCACAAGTTAGTCCTGGAAATAAATTTGACGCCACTTACGAGAAGTAATTGAGAGAAGTCATTCTCCTTCATCGCTGTTTTAAATCTTGTGCCACGCAGCCAAACACTAGGATCTCTCAATCTAGATTGCCTAAAAAATTAATCCCTTGACTTCTATAATGTCACTCCGCTTCAACAACTTATTTATCTTAGTTCGAAATCTTGTTCTCAGCTCTGGAATTTATTGAACTTAATGGCACAATATTCCATGGGAAAACAAACCTCTCAACTCTGTGAGGACCAAACTCTACAGGCATTCCAGATGATGATTCGCCAATGCCTTGCACAGTTGAGTGAAGAATTCTGACTTTGTACTTCATTACTTTAAGAATATTTGCACACATTCAATTAGCGTTCCTTATTACCTATTGAATAATGGTAGCTTTATGATGATTGAGAAATTCAGCGTTACACTTTCTGCGGAGATTGGCTATGTCATGGAGATCATAGTCACATAGAATGTGGCTGCTCAAACGGATGCATAAGCGATTACATGTCGGAACGAAATGCTACAACTTCAAAAGGTCAAACAGAAGAGTGAGACATGGATATGTGTCTACCTTTGCTCTTGATTCGGCTGGGCACATGAAAATTGAGAAGAAAATGAAGTATTCAGGATCTTTTCGAAACATAAATAGTGGGAAAGCGAAAAATGTATGATAGGTCTAGATCATTATTCTCAAGCTGTGTGAGCTGCTGGTGAAGGTTCACTGCGTTAATCCCAGAACCAAGGGGCTAGTCTCATTGCAGTGGAATTAAACAATTTATGCCCTTACTGTCTGGAATTTATAAAAATAAGAGGACATAAAATTGAGATGTATAGCGTGCTAAAGGAGTGACCATATTGTCATGGCATGCTTAAACATTATCTCTGCAAACCAGACACTAAGTGTTAATGGCTAACGTTTAATTTTGCATAACAACGAGTGATTGACATAAAGTGGAAAATGCATGAAAAAAATTCTGTTTGAGAAAATGAAGCAGTCTGTTTTCATTATGACAGGGGAAGGGACCGCAGCTGCATACTCTTGATAATCCACAGTAAGCTTTCTTTTCTGTATTTTTCAGAGAGATAACTCGATTAGATTTTGCGTTATTGCTGCAAAATGGAAAAACTGGAAAGGCATTGAAACTGCAACAAACGGCAACACAATAGACATCGGGCTCTCAAGGGGGTGGTGGCTGAGGGAGGGCAGTGGAGTTTCATCAAACTGGTTCCGGTGATGGTGAGACTTAAGTATGAGGAGAGATTGAACTCAGTTAGGATTGCTAAAGTTCGCATGAATAAGGGGAAATCTCGAAGAGATTTATAAATTTTAACAAGACTGGACAGGGGAGATGGAGGGAGGATGATCCCCATGGCGAGTCTGACCAGAACCTGGGTCACAGTCTAAGGATTCGGGTCAAAGCATTTAGTACAGAGAGGAGGAAATGTTTTTTCGCCGAAAGAGGGGTGAACCTGTGGAATTCATTACCACAGGAAGTCGTTGATGCCGAAACATTGATTGCATTTGAGAGGCGATGAGATTTAGCACTTGGGCTAATGCGATCAAAGGTAATGGGGAGAAAGCAATATTAGCCTATTCAGTTGAATAATCGGCCATAATCGTGTTCATTATTGGAGCAGTCTTGATGGCGAAATGGCCTCTTCCTGCTCCTATTTTCCATGTTTCCATTTTTTATTTACATAATCAAAATTGCTTGAATTTCAGAAATTTGTCCCAATATTGCAGTTTCTCCGACAGACCAGTTCCAAGCAACAGAGGCCATGGACTCCCACGACTCGGCTCAGTTCTACTTGGAAACATTTTGTTCAGGCAATGAAAGAAACATTAGGCACTGTCAGCCTGACAGTAATCAAAGTAGGTGTAAAATGGATGTTTCTTTCCATGAAGCAATCTAGACAGGAAGATTTTAGTTTTGGCTATGGACCAGGAGACTGAAAACTAACATGGGGATGAATTATTTTTCCAGCAGTCATGAGACTGTCGAATTCACCAATGCAGTTTATGGCGGATGGTGGAACATTGACTCAATAGAAAGAGGAGTTCGACAGATTTTCAATTAGCAGCTAGTTGGAGGGTTATGGTGCGCAGGCAGGATGGTGGTGTTGGGTATAAGGTGAGATCAATCATGAACAATTTTAATCATGAAATAGGCTAAATTGGCTTAATTGTCTATGCTTATGAATAACTTGTGTATGGACAGAAAGCCAAAGGGATTGAGAAAAAAAGAAAAGCTTCTCCAATCCATCTTATCTGTGGCATTCAAAAATAATCATATTACTATTCTAAGGAATTTCTCCAGAACCTTGCCCATAGTGCTGTATGCTTTGGCATTGCAAATACCCATCTGAATGGTTTCAAAATATAATAAGTATTTACACCTTGTAACACATTTAAAAGCAGTGTGTTTCAGATTCCCAATGCACTGTGGGTGAAAAATGTTTTCCCGTATGTCTTCTCTAATCTTTCCATCTCTAAACGTTAAATCTATTCTGAACAGTCATTGTTCACTCCTCCAGAAGACTTTTTTTCCTAAAGGCCCATCTACACCTCTCATAATTTTATACTTCTCAATTATTCCCAATTTCAAACTCCTCTGCTCTGAGGAAAGTCTGCTCAATCAATCTCGTGAAAACTGGTACTCAAGAGCCCTGGCCAATATCACAATAAATTGCTTCGACACACTCTCCAGTGCAATGATAGATCCTATGTGTCCTACGCTCCATTTTATCCAGCTCCATAATAAACACTCTGCTGTTAAAGGCTATGCCTCGAATAATAAAAGCAGAACCCTATGTACCTTCTTAATCAATTTATTCGTCTGTTCCCGTAGCTTAAAGGGCAAATGTAAATGCACAACAGGGTCACGTTGAACGTTTGGAGCACATCAGTGCAGATGCTAGATGTTTTACTGAAAACAACAAATGTTAGAGATCACAACGGGTCAGATATCATCCATGGTGAGAGATCAAGCCAACATTTCCAGTCGAGATGACTCTTTTGATGACACTCAACTAAACTCGAAACGTTATCTTGCTCTCTCTCCAAGAGTGATGATTGATCCACTGTTATCTCCAACATTTGTTTATTCCACTGATACTTGCCACTTTCCTAAATCGTACTGTTAATACTCTATTCTATGACTTTACTGGACTTATGTTCAGACTTTATTGCACAGCTGAAATTCGGGGAGTTGTGAAGACATCGGACTGCAAACAGCAGGAAAGTTGCATTATGGTTCACAGACTAGGGGAGAGTGACAGAGAAGGATTTAAGGTTAGCTTTAAGTGGAACGTATCACTTCGAATGATGTTATTCATAAAATGATGTGTTATGTAGTGGAGCTGTATAGCTGGGATGTTGCATTATTTAAAAAAGAAAGTTTTCCAATTGAGAGAATGGGAAGAACAAAGGAAATACAATGAACTGCTCTAAATAAAATGTTTTACAACTGTGTCAAACGTGTAAGTTGCCATCTCATGCGCCTTAATATTGGTGACCGTTGGAAATCTAGAAATCTTTAGAACACAATTATTTGCGGTCTTCTAATCAATTTGTTTTATGGTCATCTAAATTTGAAGGAGAACAAATAATTTGCCTTCATATTCCGTCACTTTGAGCGACTCTCCCATCTGTCTTCATAGCCGTGTCACACTTGATTTACGTTTTGGTATCATGTCCCGCAGACGATTGCTACCTCAGATAGAAAATAAATGTTTACTGCATTCAGCAGAGACAGGGAGAGTCGAAGATAGGAGCGAGTACATGTCAAGACAGCTTGGCAGTTTGAAAGGTTCAAACCAGGGACACTAACAACTGCCAGGATGGGATAGTAAAAAAAAAGTCGGATAATCAACAGAGCCAATTCATTGCGATCTTCTAATGTCACCCAATCTGCCAAAAAAAGTAGAATAATGTGGACACACTTCAGTATATTTCGCTGGATTTCAAGTTAACTGTTCTCACATTCTGAACCATCGCAAAAATGTTGCAATTTATGGCTTCCATATTCCAATGCCAGCCAAACACTGGAGTTGATGAGGTACCTAACACGATGTGTGATATTATTCCAAAAATTCTCCATAAATAGAAGAGTCAATCACTCCAAATTAATCGAAAAGCTCGAAGGCTCAGTTAACCACATTCCCCTGAGAACAGTAAATAAATTAAAGCCAGTTCACCAAATAAATATTATTACTGTTGCAATGTGTATCATATACAACCTTTCTGTGAAATCTAAGTAGATGATTTTGTCAAGGGTTACTATTTACGTTGGAAGTCATAGTCATTCAGTTCCAGTTCTTGTTGAATGTTAGAGTTGTCCCCGAGAAGTAAGGGCTTGCAAGTGTAAATGCTGCATAAAAATGCAGGAAGGGGAAAGCCTGTACACTGTAGACACAGAAGCCAAATTGGAAATGTAAACATAGACATTTAATAAATCAATAGCTAATGAAATATGTTAATTAATAAGTACGTTACAATTTCCTACTAAAAAAAAACATTGTATAGCCGTTTGGCATGTTGCAAGGTGTAACAGCAGGTTGAGTACTGAGAAGGAGAAAGGAGGATCTCATCAAAACACGCGTTTCAAAGGCATGAACAGTCTTGTCAGGGGAGTTTTAGTTGACCAGAAATTGAACTGAACAAGTGATACCTTTTCTGAGACCACAAGAGGCAGGTCACGTGCTTGGAATCCTGCAGAGAAAAAACGTAAGTCCAGGCTCCCACAAAGCATATACACAATCATCAATTTTTAAGCCAGACATTCCAATTCCACATTCCATCATTAGCTCAACTCCAATAACAATGAAGGACTGATACAATCTATGTTAAATCAGCAGCTTAATTGGAGCTGGATCCACAGCATGCTCGCGCTTGGCCATAGATGCTCACGAGCAGCAGTGTTTCTGATCTACGATGCATACTGCAGACATTCGCCAAACATTCATAGACAGCATCCCCCAAACATGTGACCACTTCCACTCATTTGAACACGGGAAGCAAATACATCTCAATATCACCATTTGCAAACTACACTCCATTCCACTCAACATTCTGTCTTGCACGTATATCACGGTTTTTTCACTGTCACTTCATCAACATCGTGGAGTACCAACTCTAACGACATTTTGGAATCCTTCCCTCCTGCAACATCTTTGCAGCCACGTGTTCAACTGCTCTATCTCCCTATTTCTCACATCACTAGCATATGGCACGGCAAAAAGAAGCACACGAGATAACAACTCTCTTTGCTCTAGCTCTAAGCTTCCACCCTATCTCCTTGGATTTCTGCATTACATCTGCATCCCTTTTGCTACATCCTTGATGCCTATATCATTGGTATCTATGTGGACCACGGTTTGGGGCTGTTGACCCTCTCCCTTTAGGATCGCGGTAAAGAAGGATGGCTTACACTCGAATTGGAGGGGCACCAATAACTGGGGCAGCAGGCTTTTGAGTGATCCTCAGGAGCATTTAAAGTAGATGGGCGGAGCGAAGGGAAGTGGAGTTACGGATTAGTTGATGGAGCAGGTCGTTAACATCCAGATACAGTGTGCATGTGCACAGCATCTGTGAGGAGGAATAAACAGTTGGTAGCGCAAAGATACAGTCTGTGAGATGGGTTGAATTGTGTCTAGTTAATACAAAAAGTGACAACACTTATGGTGATGAACTTCATACACCTTTGGAAATATTGTGTGGGCAAGACGTAGACTTGGTTATCACAGGAGTAAGAATGGTTCTTGGATGTTTCGGGATTGAGATGTTTCTACAGGAATGGAGGAGAAGGAAAAGAGATTGGGGCGTGGTATTGCTATTCATGGATAGGATCGCACATATAGACAGGGAGGTCGTTGACGAGGTTTGTCAACAGGGTTAGTAATGGGTGGAAGTCAGTAATAGCAAAGGAGCAGTCACTTTATTAGGATTATCCTACAGACCCCCAACAGCAACAGAGACAAGGAGGAGCAGATTTGGAGCTGATTTTGTAAATGGGCAGAAGTAACAGGGTTGTTGTTGTGGGTGACTTTAAATTCCCGAAAATTGATTAGAAACTCCTTAGTTCAAATAATTTGGATGGAGCAGTTCATTATCAAGTCTGTCCTGAAAGGGTCTCTGACCCAATCTGTAGATAGGCCGACTAGAGGGGAGGCCATAATGGAATTGATGCTTGGCAATAAACAATGGCAGTTGATCAATCTGTCAGGGGAATAGCATTTCGGTGACAGTGATCATCACTTCATGACCTTCACTACACTCATGAAGCGAGATTGGGGCAGACAGAATCAGAAAACATTGAAATTGGGATGGGGAATGGCACTGTTTATAGGCAGGAACTGTTGTGCCTAACTTGGGAACAGATGAGCTCTGGGAAATGCACAAAAGAAAGGTGGACGTTGTTTCGGGAATACGTGCTGATCGTGCAGACGAGTTTGTTCCATTATGGTTAGAATGTTAGAGTAAAGAACCATGGGTGACAAAGTTAGTGGAACATCTAGTCAAGAGGAAGAAGGGCGCTTACTCAAGTTTAAGGAGGCCAGGATTAGTCAGGACTTCAGAGTGTTACAAGATAGCCAGAAAGAAAGCTGGAATGGGGCATGAAAAAGCCTTAGCGTTTAGGATTAAGGAAAACTCTAGGTATTCTACACTATGCTAAAGAAAAAGGATGACAGGGGAGTACCATAGATGCGTGTGGGCTCTTTGGCCTGGGGCTCTTCTGCTCCCACCTGCTTTCTTCTTTGTTCTTTACTTTTCTCTTTACCTTTGCTATTTTTTCTCTATTGTTCATTTGACTGTTTTTCTTCTCTTTTCCCCCAAAAAAATCTTTGCAGTGGGTTAATCATGGCAGCCATCTCTGCTCCCGTCCCAACCTGCAAACTTACCTCGAAAAGCTGGGCCTGACCAGGACCCAATCTGGAGCTTCAGGCCTGCGCCCAAAAGCCGCACACCCTCCTTCTCTCTGGGCCTCTTTACATAATCCATACTTAACTGCCTATCAGTGGGTTCTCCTCCAGCTGGTGGCCCACACCCAGGCCTCTTCTCCAGCTCCCAGATCCACACTCCGGACTTTACCGATCCCTTCTTTCTCCCGACCTTCCTACATTGACATCCCTTCCCCTTAGATATCACCATAATTCCTATATCCACAATCCTCCTGTGCCAAAATTCCCATCTCTCATATAACCCAGTCCTCCTATGTTCACATCATCTTCCTGCATATACCAACATCATATGTCCCAATTATTCCCCATCCCTCACCATGCTTCATATACCTACCATCCCACACATACGCACACCATTATATATTCACCAGAGAGTGCAAACACTGACGTCGAACCTCCACTGCCATGTGGCCATATCTCGTCATGGGAAAGGCTTTGGCAGTAAACATTGGGACAAATCCAGATTTGTTGGCCCGAAGGCACTTTGACATTGTCTTAAATCTTGTTCTGGCAATTTCTGCAATGATACTGGTGTCAAGCTGCATTGACCATTGGCCTTCTGTTGGACAACACGTGTGCCATGGAGGGGAGAGCCCTGTTGCATGGGCAACTGCTGGTGTTCCATGCAAATTTGCCCAGAGCTGCCCAGGAGAGTACACTCCAGTATCCCTCCACCGTGATAGTACGATACCTGAAGCAGCAGACGATTGGCACAGAGCAAGGCGCCAGGAGTTCCTCCCAATGGAGGATGAGGCCACGAACCTCAATGTACAGCTACCATCCGCCGCAAGGTGCGGTCTTGCCACAGTCTGCCCACTCTGCTGGGTGTGTGCGGTTTAGCGATACAAGTAACCAGAACTGTGGACTGTAAACACTTGCACCAAGCACAACAAGAAGACAAAGGAAGACTCCAGCACTAGAATGCTGGAATATACTGACCATGACCACTGGTATATCAGATGACATTCGGGACACATGCAATACAGCAGTGATTAACATTGAACTGCTGAGACTCCAAGTGGATATCGCAACTCTTGTAGAGACAAGCCTCACTGAATTGGAAACCCTACTGGCAGGGGAACAGCTCAGACGAAACCAGAGGGCATGGTGTCAGTTTTGCCATAAAGAACTTGCCGCTGAAGATAATAGAGACTAGCGAGAACACAGCGGAGTGGACTATCACACTTCGACTGATGTGACCGGCCTGCCAATCTAATCTACGTCAATCTATGTCAGACCGTCCTCTCTACATAAGACACAAAGGACACGTTATATAACGAGCTCTCAATGATAAAACATGGGATCTCAGGTCAGAAGCAGTTGCTGCTACTTGGTGACTTCACGGCCAGAGTCAGCACCCACAACGACTCTAGGCCAGGCTGACTGGGGCAGTGTAGGATTGATTGTATGAATGACAGCTAACAACAACTGCTCAAGCTTTGCATGCTCCATGTATTGTGCGTCACCAACACTTACTTCAAGACTAAAATTCCACACAAAGTGTCCAGGCGACATCACTACTCAAAACAATGGCACCTGATGGACATGATAATCACCAGACACTGACACGTGAGAAACATACCCATGACGCGCTCCTTTCAGAGTGCTGAATGTGACACGGATCACTCTCTGGTTTTCTGCAAGATCACTCTTCGGTCAAAGAAGATTAACTATGCCAAGCCTCCAGGCAAACAGCGCATCGAAACCAGTAAGACCAAACACCCAGACAAAGGTTTTTTTTTAAGATTACTTACAGTGTGGAAACAGGCCCTTCGGCCCATCAATCCAAACGGACCCGCCGAAGCGCAACCCACACATACCCCTACAGCTAACACTACTGACAATTTAGCATGGACAATTCACCTGACCTGCACATCTTTAAACTTTGGGAGGGAACCGGAGCACACCCACTCAAACACGGGGAAGAATATGAAAAGTCCTCACAGTCAGTCGCCTGATGCGGGAATTGAACCCGGGTGTCTGGCACCCTGAGGCAGCAGTGCTAGCCACCGTGCCATCGACAAAGTGGTGGAGCTTAACAAGTCACAGGATGATGTGCTCCTTGCAGACCCAACAGAAGGCGATGCTCAGCAGAGGTAGGACGGTCTGAGAGTCGCTATCCAGAGCACTGCAATCAAGACCTTTGAGTAGAAACATAGTAAGACACAGACTGATTTGAAGCAACTTCTCGTAATGCCACCGCTGTCATTGAGGCAGAGTGTGTTGCACTGCCAGAGCAGAAACGCCACTCTACCCAGACAGCAGTGCAAGTGCTAAAGACTGCAAGAGGCAAGGCCCAGAAAACAGCCAGGCGCTGCGCAAATGATTATTGGCTTTAAATATGTGAAAGCATGCAGTCGTAATTTGACAGAAGAAACATCTGTTAAGTGTATGAAGGCAGCAAGAGTACCATCTGCCCAACTCAGAGCAAGACAGCAACAGCAAAAACCATAATAGGCGACACCATCAAAGACAAAGGCAAGTAAATGGAGAGATGGGTGAACATTATTCTCAACTCTACTCCAGAGAAAACAGCATTTCAGACAGTGCGCTGGAGATCACGGAATGTCTGCCTACCATGGAGGAATTGTATTTCTGATGGCCGAAGAGCTGAGTAAAGCAATCGATAGCCTGCCCACTGCGAATGTAACAGGTTTAGATGGCATTCCACCAGAGGTCATCAAGTGCACATAGGGAACCCTTTTCAACCACTTGCATGAACTACTGCACCAGTGCTGGAAAGAGGAAACAGTGCTGAAAGACATCAGAGCCTGCAACATTGTAACACCATGTAAGAATAAAGGGGACAGAAGTGACTGTAACAATTACAGGGGAACCTCTTTGCTGAGCATCATTGGGGAATTGCTCGCCCACTTGGTGCTGAACAGACTGCAGAAAACCGCCAAAAGTGTACATGTCGGGTCTCAGTGCACCTTCAGTTCAGAATTCCCCACAGTCGACACGATGTTCTCCCTTCAACTTCCACAAGAGCAGTGTAGAGAGCAAAGACAACCATTAAACATTGCCTTCATAGACATCAGGAAGGCCTTTGGTCCTGTGATCAGAGACGGTGGGCTCAAAATCCTCGCCAGGATTAGCTGTCCCGTGAGGCTCCTCAGGATAGTTCAGTTATTGCAAATAGACATAAAGAGTGTCGCACAGTTTTACGGTCTTTTAAAAGAGTCCTCCAACATTTTCAGCGGTGTGAAGCAGGTTTGTGCGTTCATTCCCCCCACCCCCTCCACACCCCCGACCCCACCTGGGTCGGAATTTTCTTTGCGGTCATGCGAAGTTGGAACAACTTATGCTGTCTCCCACCAGATCGGACTAGATGATGTTCAGCCTGGCCCAGCTGAGGGCAGAAATCAAACTTTGTGAAGTATTCATTGTGTCATTCTTTTTGCAGACGACATGGCACTGGCAACACATTGGCAAGAGTAACTGCAATGCCTTATAGTCAGCTTCTCAAGAGCCTAAGAAGACTTCAGCTTGACCATCAGCCTGAAAAAAAGAGTGGTAAGGCATACGTCCACTAGTTTGACGATATTCTCCTTGGTGATGAAGTTAGTGGTGTTTGGTGTACGTGTCTTTAGTTCTTCTAATAGTATTGTTCGTATTTCCTTGGCTAGGCTAATGTTGATGGATGTGTATTCAAAACGAACAGGTATCCAATGAGCACATTCCGCAGATTTCTCAGCAACAAAATCAAACAAGCAGATAAATGTATCCAGAAACCCTAGCCACTCTCCCCCACATCAAAGACATCTCGGAAATGACTGCCAGACTACTCATAACTCTTGACAGAATGGTAGCCCACAAACCCACCGACACAATAAAATAGCAGCTAATTAAGTTGAAATACTCTATACAGACAACCAAAAAAAATAATGTCAATTACAAAATGTCTTGCAAGGAATTTAACAAGCACTACATTGGAAATCAAGCAGAATGCTAGCCACCAGGATGAATGAACATATACAGGCCACAAAAAGACGCGACACACTCTTACCAGTATCTTTACATAGAGATGACGAATGACTGAGACAACACATCCATCCAAGGGCAAGCCAAACAAATAAATGCACGAAAATTCCTAGAAACATGGCATGCCACCAGAGTTCTATTTCAATTACATAGTAGGATTCCATTTACCATCCCCTGAGATAAAGCACAGGAAATGACATCACCACACAAATATTGTCACCAACCCAAAGAAACGTAAACACATAAATAAAAGGTGGGCCATACCACCAGTGCTTCATCGGAGGCTCGCTGATTATGTTACCTAACATGATGACGAAATGTCTGAAAGCAAACCTACCAGCTCAGCGAGCAAACTTGCATACAGAACAATTGTCTCAGGCACATTACTGGTAATATTGCACTGGAAAGTTTGCGATGCCGACACTAAGCTCAAGATCTACTTCGCAGTGGTGGAATATTTCTGTTTGTGGTTATTTAATTTTTTATTTTCTCATTGTCTTCATGCAAGAATGCAGCACTGATATCAGATCATTTGCATCAATAAACACATTGAATGGCTTTGTGTCATAAGATGTGGCTACGAATGGCACAGTTTTAAACACAGATTTCAGACTGTTAAATGCTTTCTGAAATTCCTCAGTCAAATAAAATTGTCTGCACGTCTTCAACAAGTCAGTCAATGGAGCAAACATACTGCTAAGATTCGGTACAAATGTCCTATAAAAACGATTCAAACACCTGAAGCGTAGTAATACAATTTTGCTGATGGGAAATTCCCCAAAAATATATAGTTTTTTTCAAATCCCGTGGAGGCCACCTGTCCATGTCTAAAAAAAGGCTCACGATCGTGACTTACAATCATACAAACTCACTCTTTGCCAGGTTTATCTCCAAACCTGCGTCCCAACGTCAACCAAATAATTCTGATCGATGCTCCAAATGTTCCTTCCAAGCTTGACTAAAAACACCAGGTCAATGATGTATACCGCAAAATTGGGCATTCATGAAGTGACTTCATTCATTATTCTTTGAAATATAGCAGGAGCATATTTCATATCAAATAGTAATGAAACATATTTCATTAAAATAGTAAAATAGTAAGTATTTATTAAAAGCCG
The DNA here is from genome assembly GCF_020745735.1 of Hemiscyllium ocellatum. Lineage (NCBI taxonomy): Eukaryota > Metazoa > Chordata > Chondrichthyes > Orectolobiformes > Hemiscylliidae > Hemiscyllium > Hemiscyllium ocellatum. The sequence continues at coordinate 72,763,909 of NC_083420.1, read as the reverse complement.
AAATGATATCATTTTTTTGGATGAAATAAACATCTGGTATCCTCTTAGTAAGTCCAACCTAGAAATATAAATTGCTTGTCCCCCCTTTTCAATATAGTCTTTCAATTGTGGAATAAGGAACAAATAAGACTTTTTAATGGCATTTTACAAGTTGTGAGTTCATACGTAATAACTGGGCACTAATTGCCTTTGGCGCCATTACTGTGGCTGAGCTTCATTCGCCGCCACTCGCTTTGATTGTGTTGTCTTTGAGCATATGTTCAATGTGTTTGAAACTGTACCAACTTTAGAGGGTCACGTCGATAAGGATGCTGCTTATGAGAACAGGATTTTCTAAGTCTCTGCCATCCATAACTTAATTTCTCGGTTTATTCCTACATATCTCTCCTCTTGCCTTTTTAAAAAACTTTAAAGATCTTTTCGAACTTCCTCTAAAGGGTAACTTAGTTTTTTTTTCTCAATTCTTGAAAGCTTCCTCATTGTCTAATTTGATTTGAGGAATGTAAAATTCAGAATCATCTGAACTTACTTTCTCACAGTGTTCTAAACATTTATACATTGTCCTTTTGCATTTCTTCCTTCAATAAAATTATTGCGTATATTCATATGACACTTTCTCGGAGATTTCTTTCTATTTAGTGTTCTTATTAAGTAGTTCACCTCATTCAATCTACTTTAAATTTGATAAGACCCAATAAAAATTGCCTTCAAAAGTTCACCTGCCACTGTTAGCAACACTTTATCTCCATTCGCAAATTTGTGAACTTTTGCTTTCTTGTCTGTTTCTTGTTTCATCACATGTTGGGCAACGTTCAAATGTTGTCTCGCCATCCCACCTACTCTATGCGATCTTTTCCGAAAGTGTGACTTTTGCCACAACGGCTCTGACTCTGACTCACCAAATTCGTTTTAGGTAATATCAGTGATGCTCTCACCTAGTGCCCAAAAACTAATTCAAATTGACTGAAATTGGTTGGTTTATTAGTTGCATCGCTTATTGTAAAAAGTACGAATGCAATCCCCTGAACGAATTGACTATATACCCTCAACTTGGTCTTTATGTTTTGATGCTACTTTCTTTGATGCAATATAAAATTTGTCCCGTGGTCTGATTGTATCTCTGTGGATCATCTGTATCTAGTTGGAAATGGTTGACACTTCTACAATCCTTTTAGAACTGATACTACATAATGTAACGTCCTCTGGAAATC